>NC_086446.1:101670880-101998130 GCF_028390025.1 Pseudophryne corroboree
TTCCCATCTTCAGATGCACCGGATGATTCGGCTGTCACCCCAGGCCAGAATTTCACTCCTGTGGTGGCTACAGTATTCCAACCTGCTGGAAGGTCGACGCTTTGGGATTCAGGATTGGATCCTACTCACGATGGATGCGAGCCTGAGAGGATGGGGATGCGTCACCCAGGGGGCGCAGTTCCAAGGCAGGTGGTCTGCCCAAGAGGCCCTCCTTCCGATCAACATCCTGGAACTTCGGGCCACTTACAATGCTCTGATTCAGGCCTCCCCTCTACTCCCTACTCTGGGATCGAGAGATCCAGGATCAGTCGGCCATGGTGTACATCAATCGACAAGGAGGGACAAAAAGCAGGGCCTGCATGCGAGAAGTGTCAAGAATACTCCTCTGGGTAGAAAGAAATGCGTTGTCAGCGATCTTCCTTCCGGGAGTGGACTTCCTGAGTGGCCACTACCTCCACACGGGGAGTGGGGACTACACCCTCAGGTGTTTCAACAGATCATCGACAGGTGGGGTTGCCCACAGATCGACTTGATGGCCTCTCGTCTCAACAAGAAGCTTTGCTGCTATTGCTCACGAACCAGGGACCCTCAGGCGAGCGCAGTGGATGCGCTGACATTGCCTTGGCCTTACCAGCTGGTCTACCTGTTTCCTCCGATTTCGTTGATCCCAAGGGTGATCAAGCGGATCAGGCATCAAAGAGTGAGAGCAATCTTGACTTCCCCGAAGAGTGTGGACATGTCTGTAGAGGACCCTTGCCTCTACCACTAAGAAGAGATCTCCTTCAACAAGGACCGTTTGTCTACCCGGACTTACGGCGGCTTTGTTTGACAGCATGGAAGTTGAGCGGAACATCCTAGCTCACAAAGCGCTTTCCAAGAAGGTCATTGCCACTATGGTGCAAGCCAGAAAACCTGTGACGTCAAAACACTATCATCATATCTGGCGGAGATATGTCTCCTGGTGCGAGGAACGCACATATCTCTCTGCGGAATTCCACTTGGGAAGGTTCCTACGTTTCCTGCAGGCTGGAGTGGATAAAGGCTTATGTCTGGGATCCATTAAGCTCCAGATTTCAGCTCTTTCCATCTTCTTCTCTCATCAAAAGTTAAGACCTTCTTGCAAGGGGTGCTTCACATACTGTACTACCTCCATCCGTGCCACCTACGGCACCTTGGATCTGGATATAGTGTTACACTTTCTACAGTCCTACTGGTTTGAACATCTGATGATGGTAGAAGATAAGTACCTCACATGGAAAACGGTGATGTTACTGGCCCTGGCTTCTGCTAGGCGTGTCTCAGAATTGGGGGCCTTGTCGTGCAAAAGTCCGTACTTGGTCTTTTACGAGGACAGAGCGGAGCTCAGGACTAGACAGCAGATCCTGCGGAAGGTGGTCTCCGCATTTCACTTGAATCAACCTATTGTGATTCCGTCCAGTTCTGACACTTCTGCTACTCTGGAAGCATTGGATGCAGTGCGAGCCTTGAAAGTCTATGTCAAGAGGACGGCTCATATCAGAAAGACTGATTCCTTGTTCGTGCTCTGTGATGCGCGGAAAAAGGGTTGCTCTGCTTCAAAGCAGTCCATTGCTCATTGGATTAGGCTTACTATCCAACAGGCCTATGCGTCGGCAGCCTTACCTGTTCCACAGTCTCTGAATGCCCACTCTACCAGGTCGGAGGCTCTTCCTGGGCGGCTGCCCGTGGAGTCTCGGCCCTACCACTATGCCGAGCTGCTACCTGGTCGAGGAAGAACACCTTTGTGAAGTTCTACAAGTTTGATACCCTGGCCAAAGAGGATATCCAGTTTGGGCAGGCGGTGCTGCAGATGTCTCCGCACATTCCCGCCCATTCTGGAAGCTTTGGGACATCCCCATTGTACGACTCTGTCCCCAGTATCCCTTATGGATTCTAGAGAAAATAGGATTTTAAGTACCTACCGGTAAATTCTTTTCTCGTAGTCCATAAGGGATATTGGGTGCCCGCCTCTGTGCGGTGACTTTCTGCAGGTTCTCTGTTCAGTGTTTCCTGTTTAGCTGTTGCTGTTAATGTTGCCAGGCGTTGCTGGCTAAGTTATATGTTAGTGTGCTGGTGTGTAAATCTCACCACATCTTTTGTTATGTTCCTTCTCTCAAGTATGTAATTCTCCTTCGTGCACTGTTTTACCTATAACTGACCTGTAGGAGGAGGCATAGAGGGGAGGAGCCAGCACACCCAGTTGAAGAAATTTAAAGTGCACTCGCTCCTTTAGACCGGTCTATACCCTATCGTACTAATCTGTCACCAATATCCCATATGGACTATGAGAGAAGGAGTTACCGTAGGTATTTAAAATCCTATTATAGATGATTTGTGGTTTCTCTGGGAGAACTTCTTTCAATTTATCATCTTTGACCAATATTTCTGAACATTATTTTCTATTTTTTCAGCCTGATTGCTAAATTGTGTTGTAAAATACACATCTTCTGGTTTCTCTGCTTCTGCTTCATTTTTCTTTTAGGAGTGTCTTTCAAGGTTTTTGATTTCCTCAAATTCCTTATTGTTTTTGGGGTATATTTAATAAGTGTCGGAATGACTGCTGCTTCCGGAAGATTTTAGGTTGGAAGGGGCTCCAACATATTCATTAGAGGCTGTTTTTTTCCAACAAGTAGGGAATTTCGGACTTGTCGGAAAACACGTGGATCGGAGGAATAGCCGCGGATCCACATGCTTTTGTCGGACACAAGGCCAAATCTGACAGAATTTGGTCCCGTTCCGACAAACTCAATCCAACTTTTTAAAAAGTCAGATTGAGGTGATGAGACGGGGGAGCGGGGCGAGGGAGAGAGAGAGAGTGCCTACTGGCGGAGGCAGCTGCAGCCGCGGATGCTGGAAGATACTGCTCCTCTCGGACGTCCACCAGGCCAGGCACCTCTCTCCCGGCAGCGCTCCCCGGCCGGCACTAAATGCGGCTGTGTGGCTGTCTCCAGCAGCTCCCAGTATGTGAGATCACAGGACAGGATGACAGCAGCAGCACAGACAGGAGGGAACGGCCAAATCCGACAGTCGGATTTGGCCACCCTATTGAATAGGGCTTGTCGGATCCATTCCGACAACTGCATGTCGGAATGGATCCGACTCTTATTGAATATACCTGTTTGCCTTCATTGTACCGTCCTTCCAGAAAGCGTTCTTTCTGATCGGTTTAGATCTGTGTGATGTAATTATCCATGGTTGTGCAATTTCTACTTCTTTTAAATTGCCCTTCGGGATACTGCCCAACCAATTATGATGACAGCTGCTTGTTGCTGGGATGAAATTATTACAGACAATTGTCTTGATAAAAGTTCTTGTTTGTATCTTATTATGTTAAACATATAGCTCCAAATCCAGGAATACTGCCTTCTCTTTACTCACATCAGCTGTGAAATCAAGATTGTATCGATTCATGAGGTTGCACATAATGGATCAACAGTCAGTAGGTTTACACCATATAGTCAACATAGTCTAAAGGTCGACATGTAAAAGGTAGACAGTCCTTAAGGTCGACATGTTCAAAAGGTCGACATGATAATGGTTGACACATGTTTTTGTGGATTTTGTTTCATGTTTTTTTAAACTTTGCTTGATTTACTATCCATGTGGACTACTCCTGGGAATAGTAACCTTTGGCGAGCGCAGCAATAGCAGAGGGAGCCACCGTGCCTGAAGCATGGCGAGTGTGCACCTTTCCACTAATTGCGGTCACACATTGTTAAACATACAAAATGACACCCAAAAAAAACTGTCAATCTTGTCAACCTTTTGTCCCTGTCCACCTTTTTGTACGGTCTACCTTTTCTATGTCAGTATTTCGACCCAGCCGATCTAATCGCTGTCAACCATACTTTATCGACCTATTGACTGTCGATCTGTTTATTGATGATCTTTTATTCCACACTTGGATTCATGTTAATGTATCGGAGGGAGTTCTGTTGGGTCTCCTGATCTCCAGTCCATGTGCAGATCAAGCCATCTATATATACACTGCTCAAAAAAATAAAGGGAACACTAAAATAACACATCCTAGATTTGAATGAATTAAATATTCTTATTAAATACTTTGTTCTTTACATAGTTGAATGTGCTGACAACAAAATCACACAAAAATTATCAATGGAAATCAAATTTATTAACCCCTGGAGATCTGGATTTGGAGTCGCACTTAAAATTAAAGTGGAAAAACACACTACAGGCTGATCCAACTTTGATGTAATGTCCTTAAAACAAGTTAAAATGAGGCTCAGTAGTGGGTGTGGCCTCCACGTGCCTGTATGACCTCCCTACAACGCCTGGGCATGCTCCTGATGAGGTGGCGGATGGTCTCCTGAGGGATCTCCTCCCAGACCTGGGCTAAAGCATCCGCCAACTCCTGGACAGTCTGTGGTGCAACGTGGCATTGGTGGATGGAGCGAGACATGATGTCCCAGATGTGCTCAATTGGATTAAGGTCTGGGGAACGGGGGTGGGCCAGTCCATAGCATCAATGCCTTCGTCTTGCAGGAACTGCTGACACACTCCAGCCACATGAGGTCTAGCATTGTCTTGCATTAGGAAACCAGGGCCAACCGCACCAGCATATGGTCTCACAAGGGGTCTGAGGATCTCATCTTGGTACCTAATGGCAGTCAGGCTACCTCTGGCGAGCACATGGAGGGCTGTGCGGCCCCCCAAAGAAATGCCACCCCACACCATTACTGACCCACTGCCAAACCGGTCATGCTGGAGGATGTTGCAGGCAGTAGAACGTTCTCCTTGGCGTCTCCAGACTCTGTCACGTCTGTCACATGTGCTCAGTGAGAACCTGTTTTCCTCTGTGAAGAGCACAGGGCACCAGTGGCGAATTTGCCAATCTTGGTGTTCTCTGGCAAATGCCAAACATCCTGCACGGTGTTGGGCTGTAAGCACAACCCCCACCTGTGGACGTCGGGCCCTCATACCACTATCATGGAGTCTGTTTCTTTTTTTTTTTTATTCAACAATTTTTATTAGATTTTTTATAGAAATACAAGAACAGGGAAGACCTTCATGATACAGACATACCAAAAACCAGAGAGAAACCGGTATAGTTACAATAATCCATCGAAAGGTGCTTTTAAGCCACATCAGTGAAACCACAGATACATAGTCGGTAATTGTAGGCTTGAGTAAGAGGTAAAGGATAAACAATCTTAACCTACATGATGTCTAGGAAATGATGAAGACATTACCGACGTGCGTCTTAGCATAAGAAAGCATACAATTCTACCTGAGGATTCATAGGACATCAGTATACCCGAGAGGTCAGTAAAGAAGACAGACAGGAGGGGGGTGGGGGGGGGGGGACAAATGGGGAAAACAATACAAGTATAATCATATCATGAATGAGTAGCGGCCAAAGAAGTCCTAAGTAAAAATATTAAAGAAGTAATTCAGGCATGGTTAGCCATACTAACCAAAGAGAAGGTTCAGTACCCATATGGCATCAGACTAAACATACAGCATGGGGTATTAAAATAAATATAATTGCATTTCCTAAGGAAACAGCAGGAGGTCCCAAAGGAACAGTACATGGGCCTAAGGTTGTCAAGAGGCCTTATCGATTTGTCTATATAGATACCACGTTGTGGTCTCAAAAAGTTTATAGATGAACGACTGTACATCCGGGTCTAGAGTATCAATATACCTCTCCCACTTCTTGGCAAACCTCCTATTCAATATCAGGAAGAGTAGCACGCCTCTCAAAATAAATAATCCGGAGAGTCATGTGTTTCACAGCCATCAAAGAAGGGGTAGACGGTTTGATCCAATTATTAAGAATTTGTTTCTTGGCAATTGTCAGGATAACCATGGAGTCTGTTTCTGATCGTTTGAGTAGACACATGCACATTTGTGGCTTACTGGAGGTCATTTTGCAGGGCTCTGGCAGTGCTCCTCCTGTTCCTCCTTGCACAAAGGTGGAGGTAGCAGTCCTGCTGCTGAGTTGTTGCCCTCCTACGGCCTACTCCACGTCTCCTGATGTACTGGCCTGTCTCCTGGTAGCGCCTCCATGCTCTGGACACTACGCTGACAGACACAGCAAACCTTCTTGCCACAGCTCGCATTGATGTGCCATCCTGGATGAGCTGCACTACCTGAGTCACTTGTGTGGGTTGTAGACTCCGTCTCATGCTACCACTAGAGTGAAAGCACCGCCAGCTTTCAAAAGTGACCAAAACATCAGCCAGAAAGCATAGGAGCTGAGAAGTGGTCTGTGGTCACCACTTGCAGAACAACTCCTTTATTGGGGGTGTCTTGCTAATTGCCTATAATTCCCACCTGTTGTCTATTCCATTTGCACAACACCATGTGAAATTGATTGTCAATCAGTGTTGCTTCCTAAGTGGACAGTTTGATTTCACAGAAGTGTGAATGACTTGGAGTTACATTGTGTTAAGTGTTCCCTTTATTTTCTGAGCAGTGTATTTACCATAGACAGATGTGGTCTTTATATGTGTTATTATTCCATATGAAGAGGTTCTCCCACGTGGCTAGAAACAGGTTCACTTGCCCTGGTGCGAGTTTTGTACCCATTTCTCTAACGTCCTAGTGGATGCTGGGAACTCCGTAAGGACCATGGGGAAAAGACGGGCTCCGCAGGAGACATGGGCACTTCAAGAAAGAATTTAGATTCTGGTGTGCTCTGGCTCCTCCCTCTATGTCCCTCCTCCAGACCTCAGATTGAGACTGTGCCCGGACGAGCTGGGTGCTGTTCAGTGAGCTCTCCTGAGCTTGCTGTGAGAAAGTATTTTGTTAGGTTTTTTATTTTCAGGGAGCTCTGCTGGCAACAGACTCCCTGCATCGTGGGACTGAGGGGAGAGAAGCAGCCCTACTCTCTGAAGTTAGGTCCTGCTTCTTAGGCTACTGGACACCATTAGCTCCAGAGGGATCGTACGCAGGATCTCACCCTCGCCGTCCGTTCCCGGAGCCGCGCCGCCGTCCCCTTCGCAGAGCCGGAAGACAGAAGCCGGGTGAGTATGAGAAGCAAGAAGACTTCGAAATCGGCGGCAGAAGACTCCGTTCTTCACTGAGGTAACGCACAGCACTGCAGCTGTGCGCCACTGCTCCCACACACCTCACATACTCCTGTCACTGTAAGGGTGCAGGGCACAGGGGGGGGCGCCCTGGGCAGCATATGGACCTCTTTTGGCGAAAGTACACATATATACAGTTGGGCACTGTATATATGTATGAGCCCCCGCCAAGAAAATGCATATTTTAGCGGGACAGAAGCCCGCCGTCGAGGGGGCGGGGCTTCTCCCTCAGCACTCACCAGCGCCATTTTTTCTTCACAGCTCCGCTGAGAAGAAGCTCCCCAGGCTCTCCCCTGCAGATTCACGGTAGAAGAGGGTAAAAAGAGAGGGGGGGCACACAAATTCGGCGCAAAAACACAATATACAGCAGCTACTGGGTTAACATTAAGTTACTGTGTTATTCCTGGGATATATAGTGCTGGGGTGTGTGCTGGCATACTCTCTCCCTGTCTCTCCAAAAGGCCTTGTGGGGGAACTGTCTTCGAAAAGGGCATTCCCTGTGTGTGTGGTGTGTCGGTACGCTTGTGTCGACATATCTGATGAGGAAGGCTATGTGGAAGCAGAGCGGGAGCAAATGAATGTGGTGTCTCTGCCGACGGCACCGACACCTGATTGGTTGGATATGTGGAAGGTTTTAAATGATAGTGTGAATTCCTTACATAAAAGGTTAGAAAAAGCTGAAGCCTTAGGACAGTCAGGGTCCCTGCCCATGCCTGATCCTATGTCGCAGGGGCCGTCAGGGTCTCAGAAGCGCCCACTATCCCAAATTGTTGACACAGATACCGACATGGATTCTGACTCCAGTGTCGATTATGATGATGCAAAGTTACAGCCACAATTGGCTAAATCCATCCGTTATATGATTATAGCAATTAAGGATATGTTGCACATCACAGAGGAAACCCCAGTCCCTGGGTTCATATGTATGGGGAAAAGAAACCACAGGTAACCTTTTCCCCCTCACATGAGCTAAATGAGTTATGTGAAAAGGCTTGGGAATCTCCAGATAAAAAACTGCAGATTTCCAAAAGGATTCTTTTGGCGTATCCTTTCCCGCCAACGGACAGGTTACGCTGGGAATCCTCCCCTAGGATGGACAAGGCTTTAACACGCTTGTCCAAGAAGGTAGCCCTGCCGTCACAGGATACGGCTACCCTCAAAGATGCTACGGATAGAAAGCAGGAGGGTGCCCTGAAGTTCATTTATACACATTCAGGTACCTTACTGAGGCCGGCAATCGCGTCGGCCTGGGTGTGTAGTGCTGTAGCAGCATGGACGGATACCCTATCTGAGGAACTTGATACCTTAGACAAGGATACTATTTTAATGACCCTGGGGCATATTAAGGATGCTGTCCTATATATGAGAGATGCTCAAAGAGACATTAGTCTGCTGGGTTCTAGAATCAATGCAATGTCTATTTCTGCCAGAAGGGTCCTGTGGACTCGGCAATGGACAGGTGATGCCGACTCAAAAAGGCATATGGAGGTTTTACCTTACAAGGGTGAGGAATTGTTTGGGGAGGGTCTCTCGGACCTGGTCTCCACAGCTACTGCTGGAAAGTCAAATTTTTTGCCATATATTTCCTCACAGCCTAAGAAAGCACCGTATTACCAAATGCAGTCCATTCAATCTCAGAAAAACAAGAAAGTTCGAGGTGCGTCCTTTCTTGCCAGAGGCAGGGGCAGAGGAAAGAAGCTGCACAACACGGCTAGTTTCCAGGAACAGAAGTCCTCCCCGGCCTCTACAAAATCCACCGCATGACGCTGGGGCTTCACAGGCGGAGCTAGGCCCGGTGGGGGCGCGTCTTCGAAATTTCAGCCACAAGTGGGTTCACTCCCAGTTGGATCCCTGGGCAATAGAGATTGTGTCTCAGGGATACAAGCTGGAATTCGAAGAGATACCCCCTCACCGTTACCTCAAATTGGCCCTGCCAGATTCCCCCCGCGAGAGGGAATTAGTGTTAACTGCAATTCAAAAATTGTATCTTCAACAGATGGTGGTCAAGGTTCCCCTCCTTCAACAGGGAAGGGGTTATTATTCGACCATGTTCGTAGTCCCGAAACCGGACGGTTCGGTCAGACCCATATTGAATTTAAAATCCCTGAACATGTACCTGAAAAGCTTCCGGTTCAAGATGGAATCGCTGAGAGCGGTTATCGCAAGCCTGGAAGGGGGGGATTTTATGGTGTCTCTGGACATAAAGGATGCATACCTTCATGTCCCCATTTATCTGCCTCATCAGGCGTACCTCAGATTTGTGGTACAGGATTGTCATTACCAATTTCAAACGTTGCCGTTTGGTCTCTCCACGGCTCCGAGAATATTTACCAAGGTAATGGCGGAAATGATGGTACTCCTGCGGAAGCAAGGAGTCACAATTATCCCATACTTGGACGATCTCCTCATAAAAGCGAGATCAAGAGAGCAGTTGCTGATCAGCGTAACACTTTCTCTGGAAGTGTTACGGCAACACGGCTGGATTCTAAATATTCCGAAGTCGCAGTTGGTCCCTACGACTCGTCTGCCTTTTCTGGGCATGATCCTAGACACAGACCAGAAAAGGGTTTATCTCCCGATAGAGAAAGTTCAGGAACTCATGACTCTGGTCAGGAACCTATTAAAACCGAAACAGGTGTCTGTGCATCACTGCACTCGAGTCCTGGGAAAGATGGTGGCATCATACGAGGCCATTCCCTTCGGCAGGTTCCATGCGAGGACTTTCCAGTGGGACCTACTGGACAAGTGGTCCGGGTCACATCTACAGATGCATCGGTTAATCACCCTATCCCCCAGGGCCAGGGTGTCACTCCTGTGGTGGCTGCAGAGCGCTCACCTTCTCGAGGGCCGCAGATTCGGCATTCAGGACTGGGTCCTGGTGACCACGGACGCAAGCCTCCGAGGTTGGGGTTCAGTCACACAGGGAAGAAATTTCCAAGGACTGTGGTCAAGTCAAGAGACTTGCCTTCACATCAACATCATGGAACTAAGGGCCATATACAACGCCCTTCGTCAAGCGGAGACCCTGCTTTGCGACCAACCGGTTCTGGTTCAGTCAGACAACATCACCGCAGTGGCTCATGTAAACCGCCAAGGCGGCACAAGGAGCAGAGTGGCAATGGCGGAAGCCACCAGAATTCTTCGCTGGGCGGAGAATCACGTAAGCGCACTGTCAGCAGTGTTCATCCCGGGAGTGGACAACTGGGAAGCAGACTTCCTCAGCAGACACGACCTCCACCCGGGAGAGTGTGGACTTCATCAGGAAGTCTTCGTACAGATTACAAGTCGGTGGGAACTGCCACAGGTGGACATGATGGCATCCCGCCTCAACAAAAAGCTAGGTCAAGAGACCCTCAGGCGATAGCTGTGGATGCCCTGGTGACACCGTGGGTGTTCCAGTCGTTCTATGTATTTCCTCCTCTTCCTCTCATACCCAAGGTGCTGAGGATAATAAGAAAAGGAGGAGTGAGAACAATACTCATTGTTCCAGATTGGCCACGAAGGACTTGGTGTCCAGATCTGCAAGAAATGCTCACAGAGGACCCGTGGCTTCTTCCTCTAAGATAGGACTTGTTGCAACAGGGGCCCTGTCTGTTCCAAGACTTACCGCGGCTGCGTTTGACGGCATGGCGGTTGAACGCCGGATCCTAGCAGAGAAAGGCATTCCATATGAGGTCATTCCTACGCTGATAAAGGCTAGGAAGGACGTGACAGCTCAACATTATCACAGTATATGGCGAAAATATGTTGCTTGGTGTGAGGCCAGGAATGCTCCTACGGAGGAATTCCAGCTGGGCCGTTTCCTTCACTTCCTACAGTCCGGAGTGAATTTGGGCCTAAAATTGGGTTCCATTAAGGTCCAGATTTCGGCCCTATCCATTTTCTTTCAAAAGGAGTTGGCTTCTCTACCCGAAGTTCAGACGTTTGTAAAGGGAGTGCTGCATATTCAGCCCCCTTTTGTGCCTCCAGTGGCACCTTGGGATCTTAACGTGGTGTTGAGTTTCCTGAAATCCCACTGGTTTGAACCACTCAAAACGGTGGAGTTGAAATATCTCACCTGGAAGGTTGTCATGCTATTAGCCTTGGCTTCGGCTAGGCGTGTGTCAGAGTTGGCGGCTTTGTCACATAAAAGTCCCTATCTGGTTTTCCATGCGGATAGAGCAGAATTGCGGACCCGTCCACAATTTCTGCCAAAGGTGGTTTCATCCTTTCATATAAACCAACCTATTGTGGTGCCTGTGGCTACTCGTGATTTGGAGGATTCCAAGTTACTTGATGTGGTCAGGGCTTTGAAGGTTTATGTAGCCAGAACGGCTAGGGTCAGGAAAACAGAGTCCTTGTTTATCCTGTATGCTTCCAACAAGCTTGGTGCACCTGCTTCAAAGCAAACTATTGCTCGCTGGATCTGTAACACGATTCAGCAGGCTCATTCTGCGGCTGGATTGCCGCTGCCAAAATCAGTTAAGGCCCATTCCACTAGGAAGGTGGACTCTTCTTGGGCGGCTGCCCGAGGGGTCTCGGCATTACAGCTTTGCTGAGCGGCTACTTGGTCAGGTTCAAACACTTTTGCAAAGTTCTACAAGTTTGATACCCTGGCTGAGGAGGACCTTGTGTTTGCTCATTCGGTGCTGCAGAGTTATCCGCACTCTCCCGCCCGTTTGGGAGCTTTGGTATAATCCCCATGGTCCTTACGGAGTCCCCAGCATCCACTAGGATGTTAGAGAAAATAAGATTTTACTTACCAGTAAATCTATTTCTCATAGTCCGTAGTGGATGCTGGGCGCCCATCCCAAGTGCGGACTTTTTCTGCAATGCTTGTATATAGTTATTGCTTAAATAAGGGTTATGTTATGGTGGCATCAGGGTTGACCTGTTGCTCTGTTATTGTTCATACTGTTGACTGGGTATGTTTATCTCACGTTATACGGTGTGATTGGTGTGGCTGGTATGAATCTTGAAACAACAGTATGAATCTTGCCCTGGATTACCAAAATCCTTTCCTTGTACTGTCAGCTCTTCCGGGCACAGTTTCTCTAACTGAGGTCTGGAGGAGGGACATAGAGGGAGGAGCCAGTGCACACCAGAATCTAAATTCTTTCTTAAAGTGCCCATGTCTCCTGCGGAGCCCGTCTATTCCCCATGGTCCTTACGGAGTCCCCAGCATCCACTACGGACTACGAGAAATAGATTTACCGGTAAGTAAAATCTTATTTTCAGTACCGCAAACCACAAAGTAATTGTGTTGCAAGATTAAATTAATCACTTTCATGATGAAATCTATGTGTTCCTTAAGAAGTCCAGATTCTTTACAGAAGATCTCTTCCAACATTGTACATCCTGCTATGTGTTCTGTGACTGAACAGAGGGATATGAAGTCACATGTCATTAAGATATGGGTGGTCATTCCGAGTTGATCGCAGCCAGCAACTTTTTGCTGCTGCTGCGATCAACTAGTACACGCCTATGGGGAGTGTATTTTAGCGATCGCTTGTGCAGCCCTGATAAGCTAAAAAAAATTGAAGCAGTACTAGACTAGCCCTGGATATACTTACCCTGTGCGATGGATCCAGCCATGATGGGCCCGGCTTTGACGTCACTCCTCCACCCTCCGTTCTGCAGGACACACCTGCATTACACTCACCACTCCATGAAAACGGCTTCAAACTATCCGGATCCGCCCTGTCACGCCTCCTTCCTGTCAATCTTCTTTGCGGTCCGCTCTGCGACCGCTTCCTTCTCAAGACGCGCCGTAACCCGGCGATCCCCGTCGCCGGGCAACGTCGAGCACGCGCACTGCGGCCGCCGCGCATGCCCTTTTCGCACCGCAGCAATAAACCGCTGCGTGTGAACGGGTCGGAATGACCCCCATAGTTGTTTTTCCATTGTACTTCTTGTAAGGTCCTCAAAACTTGTGTGCTATCTTTAATATAACTTCTATTTTTTTGGCCGCTATTAGATGCAAGTATTGATCAATATATTTAGGCGAAGTTGAGTCTATTCCTGCCACAGTAGGTCTGCCAGGTGGGTTTTACATTTTTTAATGTGTTTATGTATTGTTTACTTTTTGCAAAAATCTGTGTAAAGTAGAGCTTTGGGACTGGGCACAAGTGCCTGTAGTTAAGGTATGCCCAGCACTTAGCATGGGAGAAGCCACTTAACGTGCCTAATCGTCCACATTTGCGCATCAGGATGTGGTTGTTATGACCAATACAAGGTTAGCTGGTGAAACAGTTAAATATCTCCAGGTCACTTTAGACTGTAGCCACGAGAGAGATTAACAATTCAATTGCCCTCTTTGTATTATATGGGGGTCACTGTGATGTTCCCTGTATTATATGGTGGCTATTGTGATGATCTCTGTATTTTTTGGCGATCACTGTGAGGTTTACTGTATTATGTGGCAGTCACTGTAAGGTTCTCTATATTATGTGACTGTCACTGATGCTTTCCGAATTATATTCCAGTCAGTGATGTTCTCTTTTATATAGTGGTTACCATGATGTTCTCTGTATTATATAATGGTTACTGGTGCTCTCTTTACAGCATGCATGGTGGTCACTGATGCCCTCTGTATTATGTGGCAATCACTAATGCTCTCTGCATTATATAGCAGTCACTGTGATGTTCTCTGTATTATATGTTAATGACTGTGAAGATACTGTCTGTATTATATGGCTGTCACTGTAAGGCTCTCTTTATTATATGGTTATTACTGTGTTGTTCTCTGTATTATATGACAATCACTGTGAGGATCTCTGTATTAAATGGCTGTCACTGTATGATATATGGGAGCACAAACAATTGAATCACCCCCAAAGAACATGGCAGTGCCCATATAATGCAAAGCTCATTATACAGACCGCCATATAATACAGAGACTCTCAATGACTGCCATATAATACAAAGAACAAGACATTGACTGTCATATAATATAGAGAGCATCAGTGACTGCAATACAATACAGAGACTATTTGCGAACACCAATACAGAAAGTTCATTACAACACCATACAATATAATCTCTTTATCATTAAGTTACCATTCTTCAGAAATAAGGGCCTGATTAAAGATGAAACAGTCATAGCCTCTCCCACCCCAACCAATGTTTATATTTGCATGCAGCAGCAATTCTATGAAAAAGTTCTTAGACTTAAATCTATCCTATGGGGTTGATGCAGACTTTAGCGTACTTTAGTTGTCGTAGCGCAAATTGCACATATTTGGTTTCTTAATACAAATTGTTTTTGAACTCCCCACGCACAGAAAGCAAACATACGCCAAAGAATACAAACTCACCTCTGCATGCCAAGTCATAAACAAAATGAACACGTCTCACTTATAACCGAAGAGGTGGAACATGGTGTGGGCATTGATGTTCTAGGTAATGTACAGTAAAGGCATGTTTGCAAATGCGGCATGCAGTCACCATGTAAATGTATTATCCTCCGTCATGGGGGAGAAGTAGTATCAGCGCACGTTATGTGCACTGATACCACCTCTCCCCCATGCGTTACAGCGGCGCAGTGAGCAAGGTGACGGGCGCTATTTTGACAGCTGCAGGTGTCATTGCCCCATACACATACCTGGCTGCGGCTGCTGGCGCCGGACTTCGCATGGGAGATCTTGCGTTAGTATTGGGATCTGGCACATGCGCACTAGAGTTGGCCATGAGGGGAGACACAGTGCATCAGCATTAGGCTGATGCACTCTTGGGGGGCTGATAGGGATTATCGGAAGGGGGCGTTTTTACTCCCCCACTCCGGCAAACAGATGATACATCTTGTTGCTACTGCTTCCTGCTTTGGCCCTGTATAGAGGCAAAGCAGGAAGAGAATTACCAACACGGTCAGTACCTGGTAACACATCTACGCCCATGTTGGCACTTAACATGTCAACACTCTCAATGTCAACAGCAGAAGGTTGATATTAATGATGTGACATTATTAAAATGTCAACATAACTAATGCCGACATTGTCTATTGTTTTTAGGTCAACATTTCCAGGAGGCTTATGGATACAATTACACTTGGGGTTAGCCAGGGCCATAACTAGTGCTGTGCAGTGTGTGCTGCGCCCACAGCGCAATTGCCCTGTGGGCGCTGCGTCTGGATCCACCTCGATGTCCCACCATGTGCCGATACTACAGTGGTAGCGCTTGTCGCTGTAAATAATAGAGCAGTCAGCGCTGGGCAGTGTTGTCCTGCAGTGTACAGAGGGAGTTCCGGTCCAGAAGCCGGCAGCAGCAGAAGGGAGAAATAATGTAAGCGTCTACACACACTACAGTACACTACACCCTAAGGGCAGGGGGGATGTAAGGGGCTCTGCCTGGTGTAATGTGTATAAGGGGTTCTACCGTGGTGTAACGTGTGTAAGGGGCTCTACCGTGGTGTAATGTGTGTAAGGGGCTCTACCGTGGCATAAAGTGTGTAAGGGGCTTTTCTGTGGTGTAATATGTGTAAGTGGCACTACTGTTTGTTATGATTTGAATAATGGATGCTACTGTGCGGTGCAATGTCAATTGGTACTATTTTGTGGCCATGCCCCTTTCCCAGTGAAGCCACGCCCCTATATATAATATATTCTATAACATTAAGGTTAGGGACAGAAAGAGAAATAAACCAGTATGGCGACATTGTGTGTAATAAAAAAGGGATTCAATGCACTTTGTGATCCTCTGAGTAATAATAGGATAAAATATATACAGAAAAACCTCTCTCTCTCTCTCTCTATATATATATATATATATATATATATATATATATATATATATATATTTGCTCCTTATAATGACCACGGGGCTTGCTTTAATAAGAATATTTTCTCTTATGTCCTAGAGGATACTGGGGTTCCATATAGTACCATGGGGTATAGATGGGTCCACTAGGAGCCATGGGCACGTTAAGAATTTGATAGTGTGTGTGCTGGCTCCTCCCTCTATGCCCCTCCTACCAGACTCAGTTTAGAAAATGTGCCCGGAGGAGCCGGTCACGCTTATGGACGCTTCTGAAGAGTTTTCTGCATTTATTTTATGTTTGTTATTTTCAGGCAAGGCTGGTTTGCACCAGACTGCCTGCTTCGTGGGACTTAGGGAGGGGGAACGGCCAAACCTCTTGAAGGGTTAATGGTCCCGTTCCCCGCTGATAGGACACTGAGCTCCTGAGGAAACTATTCTCAAGCCTCACCACGGCAAGCATACATTCCCGCAGCACGCCGTCACCCCTAACAGAGCCAGAAGAATGAAGAGTGGTGAGTACTAAGCCGGCGTCCCAGCTTGCGGGTCATCGGCTATTATGGCGGCATGAGGGTACGGAGACGCACGGCTTCTAACTGGGGCGGAATCGGGGCCGGTTCTGCTTCTTCCAGCTCCCCGGGCGGGTAAAGGGGGCGTGGCTTCGTACAGGGGGCGTGGTCATTTACGCCCCCTGTACAGTAGTGAAATGATGTGCGGTGCGCGATGACGTCATCGCGCACCGCACATCAAAGGTCCTCTCCACGAAGGGAAACTAGACGCTCGCGTCTAGTTTCCCTTCGTGGAGAGGACCTTTGCTGTGCTGTGCGCGATGACGTCATCGCGCACCGCACAGTAAAGGTCCTCTCCATGAAGGGAAACTAGACGCTACGCGTCTAGTTCCCTTCACAGCAGGGGGACAGCGGCAGCGGGACAGAGCGACCAACGGGGGGCACAGCAGCAGCGGATCTTGCCATGGTGCGGCGCCCTCCGGATGGCGCTGGCGCCCTCCGGAAGGCGGCGTCCCGGGCAAAAGTCCTGCTTGCCCGTGGCAAGATCCGCTACTGGGCGGAATGTGTCTCCAGACACCGTACACAACTGCATCTCAGTACACTGTACACAGTACCCACACTGGCAAAAACAGCCTTAAAACGGTTTTCTCTCCAGATTTCCAACAGATTACCTCAGCCAGTATAAAAAAAGCGGGAAGACCGTGCGCCACTGAAGGGGCGAGGCTTCACTATGAGAGGATCCAGCAGCTCACCAGCACCATTTTCCCTCTGCAGCGGACATAGACGCTGACTGACAGGGACGCGCAGCTCCTCCAGTGTGACTCCAGATTACCTCAGCGAGAACAGGGGGTCACAGCTGGGAGGGAGTGACTATTAGTGTACTAAGTCCCCTATCAGGGAACTTAGTCTGCGACCCGGCTAAGCTTGGCATTAGCGATAAGGGCACGGTGGGGGCTGACTCCAAATTACTCTGTGTCTCCCTAAAGGGCTCTTTGTGGGTTAATTGTGCTTAACCTTTTCCTGTGTGTGTGTGTGTGCTGTCACATTTACATTATGTCATGCAAAGAGTGTGTTTCTTGTACAGCAGAGTGTTCCTCTTCACCAGGGGGCTCACTACTGGGTACTCAGGGCAGTGCACCTTCCCAGAATAGCGAGGCTGAACCAGAATGGGTTACTTCCATTAAGGGAATGATCTCAAATATTTCTACAAAGCTATCACTCAATGAGAAAGAGACGCAATACTTAAGACAGACTGTGGATGAGTTGATGAATAGAGACTCAGTCCCCGAACCAGCGTTTCAATCCCCTCCCATTTGTCTGCAAAAACTATCTCTGGCCCATATCCTGCAGTCTGGCACTGACGGGTCAGACATGTAGGAGGGTGAGGTGGATTTGGAGGGGAAGGGGGGGATGCTACTCTGTCACAGAGAATAGAAGCACTTATAGAGGCTATCAGAGATGTTCTGCAAATTCCTGATAAGGTGTAATGTAAAAAATAAGTACTCAGTTAATTTCCTGCGTCAAAGGAATTGAATACCCTGTTTGAAGAACCGTGGGTTAATCCTGATAAGAAATTTCAAATCCCTAAAAGGTTGCTCTCATGTTTTCCTTTTCCTCTGGAGGATAGGAAAAAATGGGAAAATCCTCCGATAGTGGACGCATCATTCTCTAGGCTGTCACATAAAATTGTATTTCCTGTCCCTGGTGCAGCCTCCCTAAAAGATACGGCTGATCGTAAAATTGAGACTGCACTCAAATCATTGTACACAGCTGCTGGGGTGGCCCAAAGACCCACTATTACATGTGCGTGGATCACAAAAGCCATTGCTAAATGGTCAGGTAACCTAATTGAGGGGTTTGATTCCTTGTCTAGGGGGATGTTGTTTTACTCCTGCAGCATATACAGGACTCTGCAAACTTTATGGTGGAAGCCATAAAAGAGATTGGTTTGCTTAATGTACGCACCACCGCTATGGCAGTGTCGGCATGCAGGGGCTTGTGGCTATGCCATTGGACAGCTGATGCAGACTCCAGGAAAGGCGTGGAAAGCCTACCATTCACAGGAGAGGCCTTATTTGGAGAAGAACTAGACAGATGGCTCTCCAATGCTACTGCGGGTAAGTCTACGTATCTTCCTTCCACAGCTCCCCCAGCCAGGAAAGTTTATTCAGCTTCAAATTTACAGTCCTTTCGGACAGCCAAGTTTAAGGGATAATCCAGAGATGCTTTTACTGCCTCCAGAGGCACAAGAGGAAAACCACGCAAACCAGCAACTGCAGGTGTTCAGGAACAGAGCTCATTCTCTGCTTCCTCAAAGCCTTCAGCATGACGGTGGACCACGAGGCCTAGAGGTCTGTCAGGTGGGAGCCAGACTACAAATCTTCAGTCACATCTGGTCAAGTTCGTGCCGGGATTCCTGGGTAATTGATCTTGTTTCCCAGGGCTACATACTGGAGTTCCAAGAGCTCCCACCTCGCAGATTCTTCAAATCATGCTTACCAGCTTTACAAGAGACCAGTATAACTTTACAGCATGCCATCCAAAAACTGGTACAGACTCAAGTCATTGTTCCAGTTCCACCTCATCTACAAAATAAGGGGTACTATTCCAACTTGTTTGTAGTACCGAAACTGGATGGTTCGGTAAGGCCGATTCTGAACCTAAAGTCCTTGAACCTGTACTTAAGAGTGTTCAAGTTCAAGATGTAGTCGCTGAGAGCGGTGATCTCTGGTCTGGAGGAAGGGGAATTCCTAGTGTCTCTGGATATCAAGGATGCGTACCTACACATTCCGATCTGGCCGCCTCATCAGGCTTATCTACGGTTTGAACTGCAGGACTGTCACTACCAGTTCCAGGCCCTGCCATTTGGTCTCTCCACGGCACAGATGGTGTTCACCAAAGTGAGGCAGAGATGATGTTTATACTCCGCAAGCAGGGAGTGAACATAATTCCGAATCTGGACGAACTTCTGATAAAGGCGTCATCCAGGGAGAGGTTGCTGGACAGCATTGGCCTCTCAACCAAACTTCTCCAGGATCACGGGTGGATTTTTAACCTTCCAAAATCTCACCTAGAGCCAACACAGATGCTCCCATTCCTGGGAATGATACTGGACACGGAGTCGCAGAAAGTGTTCCTTCCGTTGGAAAAGGCATTGGTAATACAGTCGATGGTTCGGGATGTCCTGAAGCCAACCCGGATATCGGTGCATCTATGCATTCACCTTCTGTGGAAAATTGTGGCCTTCCAGCTCGATCTGTTTGTCCGGATCGCATCTTCACATGCACCAGAGGATTCGTCTGTCACCAAAAGCCAGGATCTCCCTTCTCTGGTGGCTACAGACCTCTCACCTCGTCGTGGGTTGGAGGTTTGGAATTCAGGACTGGATCCTGTTAACCACGGACGCAAGCCTCCGAGGTTGGGGAGCAGTCACCCAGGGGGTGTAGTTTCAGGGAAGATGGTCAAGTCAGGAAGTTGTCCTTCCAATCAACATTCTGGATCTCAGGACCATATACAAAGCCCTTCTGCAGGCCTCTTATCTTCTTCAGGATCGGGCCATTCAAGTCCAGTCGGACAACATAAACCGACAGGGCGGAACGAAAAGCAGAGTAGCAATGTCAGAGGTGTCAAGAATTCGCCTCTGGGCAGAAAAAAACGCTGTGGCGTTGTCAGCGGTCTTCATTCCGGGAGTAGACAACTGGGAAGCAGACTTCCTCAGCAGACACGGCCTGCACCCGGGGTAGTGGGGCCTTCACCCGGAAGTGTTCAGGTGCCTGACACGTCGGTGGGGATTTCCACAAATCGACATGATGGCCTCTCGTCTCAACAAGAAGCTCAAGCGGTATTGTTCCAGGTCGAGAGACCCACAGGCAGTGGCGGTAGATGCTCTGACGACTCCATGGGTCTTTCAGATGGTGTACGTGTTCCCTCCACTTCCCCTGACCCCAAGAATTCTCAAAAGAATAAAAAGGGAAAAGGTTCAAGCAATACTCATTGCTCCGGACTGGCCAAGAAGGGCTTGGTATGCGGACCTTCTGGAGATGCTCCTGGAAGATCCGTGGCCTATACCTCCTGATAGAGTCCGTTATCTACCTTTTAACATTAGCTATTTACTAATACCTTCAAGCCGTAATGGCCGCTAAACCACGTGCACGTGCTACGCACTTCATACGCTATTTGCGTACAAAGACCTCGCAGGTAGCACGCAAGTCACGTACAAATGCTGCGCTGAGTGTACGGAATACACACAGCGAGCGTACACACAGATAGTACTTTTATAAACTTTAAACACAGAGCCTGATTCTACTGTAAGTCTTAGTATTGAGATACTGTAATGATATACCACTGGTTAACCTGGATATTTAAGCAAGCTGTTTGAGTGATTGAGATACTCAGAAACCCTTTGTACTAGCTAGAGAAACACAGACACCTTGCTGAGGTTCCAACACCTTTACTAACTAGATTTAGCTATGTAAAAAGGGAAAAATACAGTTTACAGCTTATACACTACAGCACTAACATGAAACACCTAAGCAGGATAACTGGACATAAATATACAATAGCGTCTTGATCCTAAACAATAACAGAGAGAGAGAGAGTATGGCAAATACAGACAGAGATTAAGTTGGTCACAGAGAAAAACTTACACACTGGGGAATGATTGCTGCGCAGTCCTGGAACCAGCTCTCTAGTTAGTCAATGATGAAAACCTTTTGTGGAGAGTAGACTGAGCTGGTCCAGCCTGGCTGTTTCTTATATACACAACATACAGTACACTACAAAGGGCCCTACAATCTCATTGTTCATTGGACACAGGAATCTGTCTTCACATTATAACAAAAGGTCATAGGTTTGTTTGAACAGGTGGGCTGTGACTATTCCAGACTGCTCAGGTGGGAGGGAATCTCAGGTTTCCCCCCACATGTGTAATAAAACAGCAAATACTTTTAAAGTCCATAAACTACTTTTATATATAACTATATGATGGAGCGACCGATCTCTTCCTATCCAACACCGGAATGTTTCTAATGAAATACTCTTCGGTTAGGTACTAAACACCACTGTTCAGACCCTGTCTGACCCTTCGTATCATGCAAAGAGGAATTCCTTTGTTCATGAACCAGTTACACTAAACATACTTACAGATATTATTAAAGGGACCATAACCTATAAAATATACTATTTGGATTAACTATGTAACGATCGAGTCGCCCGCCAGACGCACACCAACTCTACCGTAAATGCACATACCACGCGCCTGAGCGCACGACCGTGGAGGCGCCGTCACGCAACTGCGAATGTGCGCACGCACGGGAGAGAATGTGCACGTGCAGCGGGCAAGCGCATGGGGTTAGTACAAGGCATCATAGGTCGCTATATTTTTCGACTTTGACACTCCTTGCGAGGATCTTCTGCAACAAGGCCCGTTCGTCTATCAGGACTTACTGCGGCTACATTTGACGGCATGGATGTTGAACGGCTGATTCTAGCCAGAAGATCCCTAACAAAGTTATCCCGACTATGATCCAAGCCAGGAAGGAGGTAACGTCTAAACATTACCACCGTATTTGGAAGAAATATGTCTCTTGGTGTGAGAGCAGAACTTATTCTGCGGTGGAATTTCACCTGTGACGTTTCCTGCTTTTTCTGCAGGCAGGTGTGGATGTGGGCTTACTTCTGGGCTCCATGAAAGTCCAGATTTCGGCCTTGTCCATTTTCTTTCAGAAACAATTGGCTTCTCTCCCTGGGGTTCTGAACATCCAACCGCCCTTTGTGCCTCCTACGGCACCTTGGGATCTCAACGTGGTGTTGCAGTTCCTGTAATCGGAATGGTTTGAGCCTTTACAGGACGTTTACACCAAGTTTCTTGCGTGGCAGTCCGTCACGCTGTTGGCCTTGGCTTCTGCGAGGCGTGTGTTGGAGTTATGGGCGTTGTCTCACAAAAGCCCCTATTTGATTTTTCATGAAGATAGGGCTGAACTTAGAACTCGTCAGCAATTTCTTCCAAAGGTGGTGTCTGCGTTTCATATCAATCAACCTATTGTGGGATGATGCTACAATGCAGTTCCCTAGTGTACATCCGTGCATCCAGATATGCAAGCATTAAGACATCCACTGTCAGTGTCTACAGATGCTGCAATCATGCTTTGTGCGTTCACCGTTGGTCGCACCATTGAAACTTACATCTATGCTAGGTGCAGATCATTCATCTGAGTATGGCCTCCAATGTGAGCAATTCAACGTCTTTATGTAACCATTGTCAGTAACACACCCACACTACGTTACATCTGCATCTGATTAGCCAACCCCCTGTAACTACACAGAGATGCCCAATACATTTCTAATACAGGTTGAGTATCCCATATCCAAATATTCCGAAATACGGAATATTCCGAAATACGGACTTTTTTGAGTGACAGTGAGATAGTGAAACCTTTGTTTTTTTGATGGCTCAATGTACACAAACTTTGTTTAATACACAAAGTTATAAAAAGTATTGTATTAAATGACCTTCAGGTTGTGTGTATAAGGTGTATATGAAACATAAATGAATTGTGTGAATGTATACACACATTGTGCATTAAGCAAAGTTATTAAAAAATATTGGCTAAAATGACCATCAGGCTGTGTGTATAAGATGTATATGTAACATAAATGCATTCTGTGCTTAGATTTAGGTCCCATCACCATGATATCTCATTATGGGATGCAATTATTCCAAAATACGGAAAAATCCGATATCCAAAATACCTCTGGTCCCAAGCATTTTGGATAAGGGATACTCAACCTGTACACTTCTTGGTGCGTGTGTCTGACTCTGTACTGCAACTCTGTTTGAAAACCATTGCAGTGCACGCATGCGCGGTTCAACTCAAAAGCTAGAGCAGATGAAAGACATTGTAAAAAAAAAAAAGTAAAACACATTTGCCCCCACAGGGAAAAAAACACACATATTGGCCCCCCACAGGGGGAAAAAAATAGAAATTTATAATATAGCTTTTGGTATTACAATTTGTTTCAAATTTCCACTGCTGTTTGAAAGGCCAAGTGATACAAGAGGCTTTATAATTTTTGGCTGTAACATCTATATAGTCATTTTATTAAAATTTGTGTAGCGCTATCCTATTCCTTTGTACTTTCTTTCAAAGTTTGGCACAGGCGGATTGGGAAAGTGGCTCTGAAAAAATTTGGAAAGTGCATACCTCTCAACATTTGTTATAGGGGAGTTGGGACTTTTGTGCAGTGAAGCCGCGCCCGTTCCGGAAAGGGGGTGTGGCCTGCAGAAAAAGACGCGTGGCTATGTCCCTCTGTCTCCTCTAAATAGACAATGTGAGTGACAGGAGCCTCCCAGCCGCCACACACACATCGGGGGATAGTCCCCAAAAAAATGGGAGTGGGAGTTATTTTGGTTGCTGCTATAATTTTGCAGAAGGATGAAAATACACCTTTTTGTGTATGATAATTTTAGGTGCAACTTTTGCCCAATTTTGCGGCAGCCAATTTTTACATGAATATTTATTTTATCTCTGGGTATCATTTTTTCTAATTGCAGATGAACACTCTGCTTTAAGTGAACATCATACAAACTTGAATTACAGCAATAAAGTATAATCTAGTTAATTTGTCATATAAACAATTGGGCTATTCCACTGTCACATAGTAACATAGTATCTAAGGTTGAAAAAAGACAATTGTCCATCGAGTTCAACCTATTTGTGGTCTCCTATGCCGGATTATTTAGTATAAAATTTTGACTGATGCTAATGTCAGCCGTTACGTTTTATCCCTCTTTTTTATAATAACTATAGTGTGTGACTATGCACCATAACCCTGGATATCCTTATCCATTAGGAATTTATCTAATCCATTCTTAAAGGTGTTGACTCAGTCCGCCATTACAACTCCCTCAGGCAGGGAATTCCAAACACGTATCGTCATTACCGTGAAATAGCCTTTACGCCGTATTGTGCGGAATCTCCTCTCCTCTAACCTGAGCGAATGTCCACGAGTTCTCTGTGTTGATCTAACCAAAAACAGGTCCTGCGCAAGATCTGTGTATTGTCCCGTTATATATTTGTAGATGTTGATCATGTCCCCTCTTAGTCTCCTCTTTTCCAATGTAAACATGCCTAGCCTTGCAAGCCTTTCCTCGTATTCCAGCGTCTCCATGCCCTTAATTAGTTTGGTCGCCCGCCTCTGAACCTTTTCTAGCTCCAGGATATCCTTTTTGTAGTATGGTGCCCAGAATTGTACACAGTATTCAAGGTGTGGCCTCACTAGTGATTTATACAATGGGAGTATAACACTCTCATCCCTAGCATCAATTCCCCGTTTTATGCATGCTAATATCTTTTCTCTTACGTCCTAGAGGATGCTGGGGACTCCAAAAGGACCATGGGGTATAGACGGATCCGCAGGAGCATGGGCACACTATAAAGACTTAAACTGGGTGTGAACTGGCTCCTCCCTCTATGCCCCTCCTCCAGACCTCAGTTAGACTTTGTGCCCAGGAGTGAATGGACAAACACTAGGGGAGCTCTACTGAGTTTCTCTGAAAAGACTTTGTTAGGTTTTTCATTTTCAGGAAGACCTGCTGGCTACAGGCTTCCTGCATCGTGGGAGTGAGGGGAGAGAAGTCAGACCTACTTCTTCTTAGTTCAAGGGCTCTGCTTCTTAGGCTACTGGACACCATTAGCTCCAGAGGGTTCGATCACTTGGTACGCTTAGCTGCTCGTTCCCGGAACCGCGCCGTCACCCCCCTCACAGAAGCCTGAAGAAAGAAGCCGGATGAGTATGAGAAGATCCGAAGACTTCAGTGACGGCAGAAGACTTCAGTAACGAGGTACAGCGCAGCGGTAGCACTGCACTCCGTGCTCCCACACATACCACTAACGGCACTCACAGGGTGCAGGACGCTGGGGGGGAGCGCCCTGGGCAGCAGTTACTGAGGTCTGACTTAACTGGCAAAAGAGCATACTACGGCCCCAGGGCGCCACGTACGATACCCCCGGCAGTTCATAGCAGCGGTCGTGCTGCGCTCCGTGCTCCCACACACCAGCGGCACTCACAGGGTTCAGGGCGCTGGGTGGGGAGCGCCCTGGGCAGCAGTTTCTGAGGGCTGGTTTCGCTGGCTAAAGTGCATACTATGGGCCCCAGGCGCCGCGGACGATACCCCCGCCATTTCATAGCAGCGGGTGCGCCGGTGCTCCCACACGCCAACGGTTTGCTTGGGTGCAGGGCGCAGGGGGGGGCGCCCTGAACAGCAATCGTTTTCAGGTGGTATATAGTGAGTTTACACTATATACGGTGGGGCCCTCACACATACAGGAGTCAGCGCCATTTTCTCACTGCCCCCGCCAAGAAGTATGTAAAGCACAAACAGGGGGGGGGGGGCACAGTTTTTAGTGTTATATTGGACATATATAACACTAGTTGATTTAGGAATGAGCATGAAATCATTCTTGTGTGTATTTTCTGTGTGCTCCCTGTTAGATATACCCACTTTAGTTCACTTGTGTCGACAGGCGTGAGTGTTCTGTCATAAACACCTATGGGGTTCACTGTCGGCATCGCCGACGCATGTGGGTACTTGATACAACAGGTCGGTAGTGGTATGCTTGTAAAAAGTAAATACTATATGGGAGGCACGGTAGTATGTGGGTGGCCCTGTCGGCACCAACTGTTATCACCGGGTGTAAATGGACATGCTGTATCTGACTTATACCTGTGTATATACAGTTGTAGGTATATGTATGGTAAGGTTCCATGGACCTGTAGCTTGAGCACAGACATGGTAGTTTTGTGGGGGAGTGATATAGGTATACTTCCCTCGGACCGATTGGGGTCGCAAGAAGGTAATTTTGCCTGGTTTCTAATCCCTGCTGTCAACGAATACTAGGGTTTTCTGTCGACCATAATGTTTCCTGGTAGATCCACAACTGGGGCTTTTCAGTACATGGTCATACACGTTCAGAACGCATTAATGTCACTGGGGACCAGAAGGCTCCGGACAATCCACTTATATGTATGTTATATATACATATATTTAGGATGTGTATGTATATGTGTATTACAAGATGTAAATTCATATTATGATTTATAATGAATACCGAAGTAATAGTATTTCTTTTCATGTGCTGGTCGCTCTGTTGATAAAGCTCTAGGTCGTCCGTGACTCACACCCTCTCCAGGAGTCCGAAGGTTTATTCTTTTCCCGCCACGGATAGAATACTGTGAAAGTCAACGCCTGGTCGACTCGGGGCCCTGTCTAAAAGGATCGTATACAGGAAAGCTAAGTGATATTGTATTTCTATGCTGTGGGCTTATTGGCATTACATGCACATGAGGGAGTGTTTGTATTCGGTAAGACATCAGATAGATTTACCCTAAAGAGAGGGGGGAGGTTCCTCATGTTGGTTCTTCTCTATAACTTTGCGGCAGGCTGCCGTACGTATACAGGAAGTGTGGCCGGGGGAAATGCTGAGGCTGACTCCGAGAGTTACTGGAGTTTTTCCCTGGGATGGTGTTCCACTGTTTGGGGGGATGCCTCAGTTCAGTCAATCTCGGTGGATATTCCGGGTAAGTCTAACTTCGGGAGTTAGATTCCCTCACAACGGTTGGTGACGCATTCTTTTGTGGGATGCAGTCGTTTTAATCAATTAGATACAGTTCTTGTTTTTCCCTTTCTGTACAGCCTGTGGAAGGTGAAAAGGTAAGAGTTCTGCAGCCTTGTTAGGTTCGCAGAAGAGGATGTCGCGGAGTCTATATGGCGGGACCCCGCTCCGGTGAGGACTCTGTCAAAGTCGAAAAATATCATGATTCATATGCCTTGTATTAACCCCTAATGTGTGCGCATGCTGCTCGTCGCCTGGTCCCCCGTGCGTACACATCCCCGCAGGTTTTGTAAGTGACGCTTCAGCGTCTCGTGCGCATGGGATGTGTAAATACGGCAGAGTTTGTGAGCTTGTAGCGTGCGACTCGATCGTGACATATTTAACCCAAATAGCGTATATTATAGTTAATATTCCCTTTAACAATGTCAGCAAGTATGGTAAGTTTAAAACTTCTTGGACAGAGAGATTCCTCTTTGCATGCTGGGAGGGCTCAGACAAAGGTTGGAGGGTAGTGTTTGATGTCCAGCTGTGGGGTATTGAAGGGGTGTTGTGCCTATGATAGTTGGGAGGGATTCGCGTGTTCCTGCGCATGGTTATGCGTAGAGGTAGAGAATAAGATGGATTGTATTCAGAATTAAATTAGAAATAAGTGCAGGGTAAGTAAATGGAATTCAGTCATTTCTTTCCCACAGACTGAATACAATGGCCTTATTTACACTAAGCTTTGAGATTCTATGAAGAGGGCTTACACCTTTGTTTATGAATAGGACCAGGTTTCTCTCCAGAATAATGAGTGCTGAGTTGTCAATTGTCTCAACTGAAAGTGGGGTAAACAAAGCCCAGAGACAGAGTTTGCTTGGAAGATCCAAAACAATAGCTTTCCACAATACAACCAGACAGAGAGGAATTTAGAATACTAACAAGTCCTAGCCATCGCCCACTTCTTGAACTAACCAATGATCCCCGGTGCAGTACATGTCCCACCCCCTAACCAATGGAAAGAGAGCACACAGTGTTTATTGTAGTATGTCTTGAGTTAGTAAATAAATATAGCTTGCAATAGGCTTGGTCACACAAGACTCTGCAAGGTTTTCACACTGAAGGCTGGAGCCCTGGTCCAGGACTGCGCTTGCGATTCATTCCCACGTGTGTAAGTTCTCCGTGGCCATTTCGTTACTCTGTATGTATGCAATTGTTCTCTTTTAGCTAACCTATAAGTGTTTGCCATTTATTCCCTTTCTGTTTATTTGTATTTGCAATCGTTCGCTATTGTGTATATTTCTGTTTAGTTTTTCTGTTAGTTATTAATGTTAGGACTGTAGTGTATAAGCTGTAACTGTTTCTTTTCCCTTTTACTTACTAAAATCATCTAGTAAAGGTGTTGGAACCTTAGCAAGGAGTGTGTGTTTTACTAGTTATTATATACGGCTTCTGAGTATCATAATCGCTCCAACAGCTTTCATATGATAAGGGTTAATCAGTGTTACATTGTGGTAATATTACAGTAATAAGGTTTACAGCATAAGCATACCCTTACAGTGTGTTGATAACAAGGTTTTCTGTGTGTAATTCAGTGAGCGTCAGCGCCGCTCGTATCCCGCTCTCGCGGTACAGCGTCTGCTACGCCAACAGCGTAGCATTACGGTACTCGAGCCGCCTATAGCGTGCTCGATACTAAGCGTAAGCTGTGAGCGAACGTGCCGCTCGTGCGTCTCGACCACGGCCTAGCGTCCGCTACGCTAAGTGCGTACCATTACGGCATCTCGTGCGCCTATTGCGTACATTGTCTTTAATAAGTATATAGCTAAGGTTCAAGGTAAATATTTGACTATAACAACTCAGTTGCTTCTTTCAGTTAGTCCGGGAATGGACTAGGACCGGTGAGTTACTTATAGAATCCAGAGGGGGACATTCTGGTGTTACAGATCTTTCCCCTCCTTGATTTTCTAATGGATATTGCCGTTTTCCCTCAGGAAGGGGAGGTAGGACGCAACGCCATACCAGAGGTGCGTCAGGTTCGTGGCCTTGTCCGCCTGTCCCGGTTATAAAAAAAAATAAAAAAATAGATTACCTGGAGGGATAGCCAGGTTTGTCTTTGACATTTCACTGGAGTGATGGTAGTATGGTGGTTTTCTTTCAATGGTAAGAGCCATTGTTAACAAGTGGTGCAAATCGTGGGTTCTCTCTGACTGTTCTTCAACACAGGGAAGGGCTGTTGTTCCCAACGCCACAGATGTCGGAGGTGGTATCAGGGTAGATACTGAACGGTTCAGGTTCTGTGTTTTCCTGCGGAAAGAGAGCTGAGGATCCTGAGTCGGATCAGATTTGCAGTGACACTCCATCACTATGTTCCGTTGATGAAGAAGTTGGGTGCAGCCTAAGAGGCCTTTTTGATGAGCAGGTCGAATGCCAGAGTGGTTTTCACGGGACCTGTTGGGAATGTGGTCCGGGTCTCACCGGCACATGCATCGGAATATAATTCTAATGGCCAGGATATCACTCCTGGGGTATCTGCTCAGTTCTCCCCTCCTAGAGGGACGAATGTTCTGGATCCAGGATTAGATCCTGGTGTCCATGTATGCAGATCTCCGAGGCTGGGGAGCAGTCCTTACAGGGGTAGTATTTCCAGAAGGAAAGGTCAAGCTGCGAAGCTGGTCTACAATAAGCTTTTTTGAATTAAGAGCTGTTTTCAACGAACATATTCTTCGTGATCTGCCCGTGTTAATTCTGTCGGATGACTTGTCAGCAGTGGCGTAAGTAAGTCGCTAGGGCGGAACAAGGTGCAAAGCGGCAATGGCAGAAGCTGAAATAGTTTTCTTCTGGGTGGAAAGACTGGTAAACGTTATATTAGCAGTCTTCGTTCGGACGAAAACGACGGAGAAATAGATTTCCTCTGCAGACGCGCTCTCCATCCGGGAGAAGTACTGTCGTCATTCGAGAAGTTTCACAGAAGTGACAAGTCTTTGTGGAGTGCCTCTATTCCGCATGTTGGCATCTCGCCTCAACGAGAGACCTCAGGGATATGATTCCAGGTCAAGGGACACTCAAGCTACAGCAGTGGACGCCCTCGTGACACCTTGGGTGTTTTCAGTCGGTCTATGTGTCCTCTCCGCTTTCACTCTGCTAAAGGTGATACACGTGAGAAGAACAGAGGTTCCGGCGATCCTCATTGTTCCGGTCTAGCCAAGGAGGGCTTGGTATCCAGTTCTTCAAGATTGATTCATAGAAGATCCCTGGCCTCTTCCTCTACGGGAGGAACTGTTACAACAAGATCCGGGCATGTATTAGGATTTACCGCGGCTGCGTTTGTCGGCGTGGCGGTTGAACGCCATATCCTAGTCCGAATGGGTATTTCCAGTGAGGTCATTTCCACACTTTTTCAGGCTAGAAAAGGAGTAACGGCAAAGCCTTACCACCGTATTTGGTGTAAATATGTGTCTTGGTGTGTACCTAAGAAGGTTCCTACGGAAGACTTTCAGCTGAATTGTTCTTTTCCATTCTTTGCAAGCAGGTGTGGATGCAGGCCTACGGTTAGGCTCCGTTTCAGGGCAGTTGTGTGCCTTATAAATTTTCTTTAAAAAAAAAAAAGATTTGGCCACCTTTCCGGAAGTTCGGACTTTTGTGAAAGGAGTACTGCACATCCAACCTCCATTTGTGCCCATTGGCACAGTGGGATCTTGACGTGGGGTTGCGTTTCTTGTGTCTCACTGATTGGAACCTTTATTTAAGGTTGTGTTAAAAATTCTCTCTTGGAGAGTGGTCATGCTTTTGATTTTTGGGTGACCGCGAGGCGGTTGTCGGATGTAGCGGCTTTGTCTCACAAGAGCCCCTGTTTGATCTTCCAAGTGGATAGAATGGAGACCTCTGATAGTAGTTCTGCCGAGGAGGTTTTTCGGTGTTATCAAAAACCTGCCTATTTTGATGCCTCTGGTAACTTCAGCATGGGCTGATTCAAAGTCTCGTTGTCAGGGTTTTGAAGATTTATGTCGCCAATTGGGGCTCAGTTTGGGGTAACAGAGGCTCTGTTTGTCCGGTATGCTCCCAGCGTGCTTGGGGTGCATGCATCTCTGCAGTCTGTTACACGCTGGATCTGTGCTACGTTTCGGTGTGCTAGTTCTACGGCTGGAGTGCAGTGTCCGAAGTCGGGGGAGACCCATTCTACTAGGTAGATGGGCTCGTCTTGGGCGGATGCCCGAAGTGTCTCGGCGGGTTAACTTTGCCGAGCGGCTACTTGGTCGGGTTTCAAACACCTTTGCTAAGCTCTACCAGTGTGATACCCTGGCTGATGGGGACCTCTTGTTTGCTCAATCGGTGCTGCAGAGTCATCCGCACTCCCCCGCCCGTTCTGGAGCTTTGGTATAGACCCCATGGTCCTTTTGGAGTCCCCAGCATCCTCTAGGACGTAAGAGAAAATAGGATTTTAGTACCTACCGGTAAATCCTTTTCTCCTAGTCCGTAGAGGATGCTGGGCGCCCGTCCCAGTGCGTACTGTCTCTGCAGTTATTGATTTTGGTTGCACTTTGTGGTGTTTCTTCTCTGTCAGGCTACTGCTGACGTTGTTCATGCCATGGCATGTGGTTTCTTATTATTGGTTGGGTTGACACACAGGTTGTGTTACATATTCTCTCAGCATATGGCTGTATGTTTTTCATACCCTGGGCTGGTATTCTGTTGAAGGCCATGTCTTGCGGTATGTTCGTGGTGTGAGCTGGTATTATACTAACTGTGTTTAAATTATAAATTCTTTCCTCGAAATGTCCGTCTCTCCTGGGCACAGTTTTTTAACTGAGGTCTGGAGGAGAGGCATAGAGGGAGGAGCCAGTTCACACCCAGTTTAAGTCTTTATAGTGTGCCCAAGCTCCTGCGGATCCGTCTATACCCCATGGTCCTTTTGGAGTCCCCAGCATCCTCTACGGACTAGGAGAAAAGCCTTCTTTGCTGCAATCCTACTTTGGGTACTACTGCTTAGTTTGCTATCTATGAGGAAACCTAAGTCCTTTTCCAGTACAGAATCCCCTAATTTTACCCCATTTAGTATGTAGGTGTTATTTTTGTTCTTGTTGCATTTAGTGCATTACCTTACACTTGTCTGTGTTGAAGCGCATTCTCCATTTCGCTGCCCATGCTTCTAATTTAACTAAGTCGTTCTGTAGCGACTCCGCATCCCCCTCCGTATTTATAACTTTACACAATTTGGTATCATCTGCAAAAATTGACACCATGCTCTCTAGACCTTCTGTTAGGTCGTTAATGAAAATATTGAACAATAGCGGTCCTAAAACTGAGCCTTGTGGCACACCACTTAGCACTTCAGTCCAATTTGAAAAAGATCCATTAACCACAACACGTTGCTCCCTATTATCTAACCAATTTTTGATCCAAGTGCATATTGTGCTTCCTAGCCCTATTTCTTGTAGCTTGTAGATAAGTCTCATGTGCGGTTTAGTGTCGAAAGCTTTCGCAAAGTCTAAAAAGATTACATCCCGCGGAGAAAGCGTTTGACAGGATAGGCTGGCCCTTTATGTTTGAAACTCTTGCTCACTTTGGTTTTCGGGGGGAATTTCTCACGGGGATTCAGGCCTTGTACTCGAACCCCTCCGCCAGGGTCTCCGTGAACGGAGTGCAGTCAGACCCTCTGGATATCTCCAACGGCACCAGACAGGGCTGCCCACTCTCGCCCCTGATCTTTGCATTGGTAATTGAACCACTAGCAGCCCGTATCCGAGCCTCGACCGACATCGGAGGGCTGGAGGTGGGGGGCTCTGTTTACAAGATTTCCCTATTCGCAGATGATGTCCTCCTCTCGCTTTCCTCACCACACACCTCTCTGCCGAACCTTTTTAACCTCCTGTCTGAATACGGACACATCTCGGGTTACAAAGTTAATTGGTCTAAAACGGAAGCTCTCCCCTTCCACATTCCCCCTCCTCAGCTGTCCTGCATGCAAACCAATTTTAAATTCTCCTGGCGCGCTTCTAAAATTCGATACTTGGGGATCTTTATTACGCGCCGCTACGGGGACCTCTATAAGGAAAACTTCCCACCGTTGCTTAAAAACCTTAAGGCCGATCTTCATAAATGGCAATCTTTAATTATTTCCTGGCTGGGTCGTATAGTAGCTCTGAAAATGAACATTATCCCTCGCCTACTTTATCTGTTTCAGACGCTACCAGTGAAAGTTCCGGACTCCGTCTTGGCGCAGATCCACTCTTGGTTGCTCCGCTTTGTGTGGAGAGATAGGGTCCCTAGGATAGGTTTCTCTACTTTACGCAGGCCAGTAGAGGATGGGGGCAGAGGTTTCCCAGATATCCGCCTTTACTATTTGGCCACTCATCTTAGCCAGGCGGTGGCATGGTTCGCCCCTACGCAGTCCATTCGTTGGCTCCAGTTGGAAACGGCGCTTGGCCACACTTCATCTTTGTCGTCCTTACTCTTATCCCCCTCTAGAGCTCATTTGCAACGGCACCCTGTGCTGGAATTCACTTGCCAGCTCTGGGACTACTGCACTCGTCATTTTCACCTGCTGTCATCCCCCTCTGCACTTACCCGCTTGTGGGATAACCCCTCTTTCGCCCCGGGTCATTCTCTGACCCGCTCTCGCCCATAGTTGGAAAGGAATATCCGCTTTGTTCTGGACGTGCTGTCCGAGGGAGCCTGTGCACCTTTACCGGAGATCATGTCAAAATATAACTTCCCGGAAGCGAATCCTTTTACCTATTTCCAATTAAGACATTTTGTCTCTTCTTTATCGAACTCGTCCCCGTTCCAACCTTTATCCACCCTGGAGTCCTATTGCTATCACAAACCGCTTGTCCGAGGAATCATCTCCCTACTGTACTCCCTTCTTCAGACATGGGGCCAGTCGACGACTCCGGCCTTTGTACTCCAGTGGGAGCGGGACCTGGGACCGCTGCCTGCTGACTATGACTGGTCGGATGTTTTTACTGCGGCCGCAAAATCCTCCATTTCAACCCTAGTAAAGGAAAACGCCTACAAAATATTATATAGGTGGTATTTTGTCCCCTCTAGACTCCACAAAATGTTTCCCTCCTCTTCGCCCATGTGCTGGAGAGGATGCGGCGGTCTTGGCTCTTTCCTCCACATCTGGTGGACGTGCCCTAAGATAATGCTATTTTGGGACTCAGTCGCACGCCTGATGAGTGCAGTGCTCCAGACCCAGATATACAAAGACCCTTGGTCTTTTCTACTAGGCCTCCCCATTGTTAATGTACCTCCAAACACAGGTAAATTACTGACACAGATCTTAAATGCGGCCAGGTGCTCAATTGCCCTCCAATGGAAACAGAGAGAGGCCCCCCCTATTAAACAGGTCATCGATAAGGTATGGTACTTCGCAAGCATGGAAAAAATCACTGCATATCTTCATAATAGATCTTTTCAATTTCTTCTGATTTGGGAACTATGGTTCGACTCTCAGGCTCCCGCAAGTAGAATACGCTCCCTTGGGGGCTCGGTGGCTCTCCTACTATGACCTCTGTAGTCTCCTGACCTGTCGAGTAGATTTGGGATTGCCCCTAGTGTTCCCTCTTCGTGTTCCTCAAGGGTTACCTTACATTTTACACTAGCACTCTAAACGAGGATGGTGGCGTTTGGAGGCGCATTGGCGGTTCACCCTAACTCTGTCTTTCCTCCCCCTACTCTATACCCCCCGTCTTTCCCTTCTCTTCCTCTCTCTCTTCTTGCTTTGTCTTTAATCTTCTTCTCTCTACTGTTATAGTCACGAGTTTAATTTTTGGTTCCCATCCGATTGTACTACTTAGGTTACTCCAGATGTATATTTTACCGCTGTTTCCTGTGGTTATATTTCTGCTGTTAATATTCTATTGTTTAACGTAAAGGCCCACCCCACGTGTGGTGGGGGGTCGTTGTAACCCTTTATAACCTGAAAAATTAAATAAACAATGTAAAAAAAAAAAAAAGATTACATCCACCTCTTTACCCTGATCTAAGTTTGCACTTACTGTTTCATAAAAGGCAAGTAAGTTGGTTTGACAGGATCTGTCCTTCACAAATCCATGTTGATTCCTTTTAATGACCTTATTGACTTCAAGGAACTTCTGAATACTATCTCTTAGAATACCTTCCAATACTTTCCCCACTATAGATGTTAGACTAACTGGTCTATAATTACCTGGTTCAGCTTTACTTCCCTTTTTGAATATAGGCACTACTTCCGCTATACGCCAGTCTTTGGGAACCATACCTAATATTACTGAATCCTTAAAGATCAAAAATAGCGGTTTTGCAAGTTGAGTGAAGCTCCATTAGAACCCTTGGGTGAATTCCATCGGGACCCGGTGACTTATTAATCTTTAAATGTTTTAATCGGTCACAGACTACCTCCTCGCTTAAATAAGTACCTATCAGTGGGATAGTCTCTCATTATTAAGATTATGTGTTAGTCCCTGAATTGGGTCCTCTCTAGTAAATACTGTTGAAAAAAACTAATTTAGTGTGTCCGCTATGTCATTATCATTTTTGCTTAAGACTCCCAACTTGTCTTTTAAAGGGCCTATACTCTCCTTCTTTAATCTCTTGCTATTAATGTATTTAAATAATTTTTTGGGATTCGCTTTGCTTTCCTTTGCTACTAGTTTTTCAGTTTCTACTTTAGCCGCTCTTATTTCCTTTTTGCATATTTTGTTACAGTCCTTATAGTGCTGAAATTACTCCGTTTCCCCGTCAGATTTGTATTTTTTAAATGCTTGCCTTTTCTTGCCCATAAGTTCCTTTATCTTTTTGTTAAGCCACATTGGTTTATGATTTTTATTCCTTTTTTTGCTGCTCGTAGGAATAAATTTGAGAGTATTTTTAGTTAGCAGGAATTTTAGTATATCCCATTTCTCCGTAGTATTTTTTCCTAGCAACAAACCTTCCCATTCAATATCCCTGAAAAATACCCTCATCTTTTCAAAATTCGCTTTGCTAAAGTTTAGAGTCCTAGTCGTACCAGTATAGGACTGTTTATGAAAACTGATATTGAATGTGACCATATTGTGGTCGCTGTTTCCTATGGGTTCCCCTACTATAATACCTGATACTAAATCCCCATTGTTTGTTAATACCAGGTCTAAGATTGCATTGTACCTAGTTGGTTCCTCAATTAGTTGAACTAAGTAGTTATCATTTAGTGTGTTTAAAAACATATTACCCCGGGGGGCGTGGCCACGGCAGCACAGGAGTAGGCAGCAGGTCCCGGGAGCTCCCTGGCTGTTTTATCCTGCAACACAATCCTGACCCCCTCTGGTGTGCCTGACTAGCCTGCTTCCTTTCCCCACACTGCGGGGCACAGGCAGGCGTCCTTCTCCGCTCTCCCCGAGGTCCGTACGGCCGCGGCGGCGCACTTCCGGTTCTGCGGCCTGTGCCTCCTCCGGATCCCCGGCCTCAATTTTGGCGGCTCCCGGCCGCGTTGCGCCCGGAGCTCGAGCGGCGGGCTGCTGTCAACGCTGGACACCGCGGAGTGGCGGGGGGAAGGCGGCTGGCCTTCCTCCTCCTGACAGGCTGCGATTCGGGGCCCTGACTCCCGGAGGGAACGCAGGCACTCCTGGAGAAGGGGGGAGGGCACTGTGAGACCGGCGTCCATTTTAACAACAGCTGCACAGACGGCCCCACTGCTTTGGACTGTCATCCTAGCCTGGAAGGGATATCTGCATCCAAGGGCTGCCTGGCCTGTTTTTCTGTGTCCGGTGAGTGGATTCTGCCTTCTGGGGCCACACTGCAGGCTGACTTCACCTGCTCTCATTTTACATACTGACTATTACATTGCTCCTGCTTTCACCTATATTCTAGGACGCTGCCTGTACCCTCCTTTATATTTGCCTACTACTTTGACGGCCAGCTGCGGCTACATTCCTACACACTGAAAGCTTAAGACTCCACTACTGTTGCCTCCTTTTTACGCTTCTGACCTGTGAATTTGCTGGAGTGATTGTCACTACCTTTTGTCCGTCATGGTTCGGGATGGCCAGCACACGGCTGCGGCTAAGTTGGAGAGGTTTGTCAGACAACCTAATCCACCTAACCCCCGGGCCTTGCAGGCCCCTTCTCAGGGGGGCCTCTCCGTCTCACTCCTATTCCCCCTCTGTGGCAGCTGCTGACTCCCCTACCACACCCTCAGCTCCATCCCTTCAACAAGTGCTGGAGGCCATTGCAGGGACAGAACAGCGTCTGTCGGATAAGATGGAGAAAGTACAGTGTGATCTATCCGTGCTTCGCCAGGATGTCCAGCGCATACGAGAGAGAGTGGGTGAGGCGGAAACCCGTGTCTCGAATCTGGAGGATATGTGCGGCCCTATGAAACAATCCGTATCCGCGGTGACCCAGCAAGTTTCTTCCCTTCAATCCAAGCTATTAGACATGGAGGGTCGGCTACGTAGAAATAATGTGCGATTTGTGGGCCTGCCGGAGAGGGAGGAGGGCTCTCAGCCTGAGGACTTCCTTGAATTGTGGCTAAAGGAAATGTACGGTGCTGAATCCTTCACGGCACAGTTTACGGTGGAGCGTGCACACCGGATACCATCCCGTCCTCTACCTCCTGGCGCTCCTCCGCGCACCTTCATTGCCAAATTTCTGCATTATAAAGATCGTGACTTGGTCCTCCGTCTGGGACGCACGAAAGGCCCCCTTGTCAGGAATGGGGTTACTGTGTCAGCTTTCCCTGATTTTGCCGCGGACATCCAGAAAGACCGAGCCCAGTTTATACCTATTAAGAGGCGCCTCAGGGACCTGAACCTCTCCTACTCTATGCTGTTCCCTTCTCGGCTCCGGGTGGTGGCGGACGGGGAAACCAAGTTCTTTAATTCCCCTAGAGAGGCAGCCCAATGGCTGGACAGATATGCACCAGGTGCTCGCCAGCTGGCCCCGGACTGATGTCCTGCATTGCTTATGGTTCGTTTGGGCTCACCAGAGGTCTCCACCCATTGTCCAGGGAGTTCCCCCTTGGCTTTGGTGGCTCAGGACTTTTCTTTCCCTTGCTCACTTGATTTTGGTTAAGGGTTTTGTTGAGAATTTAGCCCTTGGGAGTTAGGATTGGTTGTTTGGGATATAAGTATGCCGAAGTTAGGGGTGGTGTACGGGGAGGGGGGGGGGGGGGAATGTCAGCAAACAGTTTGTTGCTGTTTCTTCTGCATGTGTTTTTCTTTCTATAGTTTATTTTTCTTGTGTTTGACTTTTTGTTTTTATGTTTATTTTCTTTGATGTGGGAAGTATATTTGATGCATTGGATACTGTGGATTGCGTTTCAGGGATTAAGTAAGATGAGCACGGTTCTTGCCTTCACTGACGACTTCCAGGTATATTTGCTGGGATGTTTATTTACTGTGCTACAAAGAACCCTACCCGGATTATGGCTAATTTGAAGTTTCTGACATGGAATGTTCGAGGTTTGAATAATAAGATAAAACGTTCCTTAGTCTTGACTACACTTCGGAAATATGGCCCGGATGTTGCATGTCTCTGCGAGACTCACTTGGAGGGGAATAGGTTGTTGTCACTTAGAAGACCCTGGGTGGGTTGGGCCTATCATGCTTCTAATTCCTCCTCTTCCAGGGGTGTGTTCCAAGAAAGTCAGTACACTTTGAGTTGGTGTCGGTCAAGACTGACCAGTATGGTCGTTTTGTGTTCCTTGACTGTAAACTGAGTTCCCAACCCTATTACATTCTGGCGGTTTATGTCCCCCCCCCCCCCCCTCCCTTTTTCGTATGATGTGTTACAACAGGCAGCTTCATTCATAGCCTCCTCTCCATGTACCCTGGTGATCTGCTTGGGTGACTTTAATAATGTTATGAATTTGGCATTAGAAAGGTGGCGCTCTCCGCAGGCTGCTGGGGTGGGCTCTGGTCCTACTAAATTTGCTGATTTTCTGAATAATTTGCAGTGGGTGGATGTGTGGAGGTCTCGGCACCCTACAACTAGTCAGTTTTCATGCTTCTCCGGCACGCATGGCTCATTTTACAGAATCGACCTGATCCTACTGTCTCCCGTTCTTCTCCCCAGGGTAGTTGATGTCCAGTACGAGGCACGAGGTATTTCTGACCACTCCCCTATGATGTTGACTCTTGCTATGGTGAGCCAGAGGGGGCAATCTTATTGGAAACTGCACTCTTCCTGGCTGGTACAAATGGGTGACTGCTCTGACCAGGTGACTCAGTGGGAGGGTTATTTTAATGATAATGTAGGGTCGGCCCCGGGAACAGTGGTCTGGGATTCATTTAAGGCCTTTTTAAGGGGTACGTATATTAAACGAATATCTGCTCATAAGATATCCTGCAGGGAGAGGGAGCGAGCCCTTGAGAGTGATGCCAGAGATCTGGAGTCCCGCTACCTGGTGGATGGTACCCCTGCACTGAAGGCACGCTGGTTGGCGGCCCAGTCAGCATTGGTGGCTCATTTGTCTGATAAAAACTCGCGCTCGCTTCTATTTCAGGCTACTAACATTTATATGCAGGGTGACAGGCCTGGTAGCCTGCTGGCTCGACTGATACACTGCGACCACCCTGGCTCTATGATTACCCAGATGTCCGGTAGCGATGGCTCCCTTGTAGACACCACGCCGGACATTGCGCAGTTATTTCATTCTTACTATGCTGAGGTCTATAGTTCACAGTTAGTATGCTCGGCATCAGACCTCTCGACTTATTTGAGAAATATTCCCTTACCCACACTCTCCTCTGAGGCCTCTGAAGTGTTGGAGGCACCTTTGACACTGGAGGAGGTGACGGCGGCTATTGGTCTGTCTCCCAATGGCAAGGCACCGGGGTGTGACGGCATCCCCTCTGAAGTGTATAAGACCTATATTGATTTTTTTGGTCCCAGGCTTCACGCCCTGTATTCTGATATATTTGTTAATAATGAACTTCCCCCCTCTATGTCGGAGGCGATTATTATAGTGATCCCGAAGCCCGGAAAGGACCCTAGGTTCCCGGAATCCTATAGACCGATCTCTTTGATTCCCACCGATGCTAAGATCCTGGCAAAAATTTTAGCAGTTCGGCTTAACACTGTAATTACCTCCATTAGCCACCCTGACCAGACCTGGCTTTATGCCAGGGATGTCCACTTCTATTAACTTGCGTAGATTATATACCATCTTACAAGTCCCACATGATTTTCCCTCCGACTCGGTAGTGGTCTCGCTGGATGCCGCCAAGGCATTGAATGGTCTTATCTATGGGAAGTCATGACATGTATGGGCTTCGGGCTTAATTTTATAAAATGGACTAAACTACTTTACCAGCACCCGACTGCCAGGATCTCAGTAAATGGCTATATCTCTCCCTCATTCCACCTGTCTCGCGGAACCAGACAGGGCTGCCCTCTATCCCCCACTTTGTTTGCCCTGGCCATCGAGCCCTTAGCCTGTCTGATAAGGTCGCACCCGGGTATCGTGAGAATCCATACCGGCCCTCGGGAGGATAAGATTGCTCTTTACGCTGACGACATGCTGTTGTTTTTGCAGGATTACATCGGGTCTATGCCTACTTTGTTGCAATTGATCGAGGAGTTCGGTGCGTATTCAGGCCTTCATATCAACTGGTCTAAATCCTCCATTATGCCTGTGATAGCCCCCCCCCCCCCCCCCTGATGTTCCTAAAATCTCCCTGCCACTATGTTGGACGGCGAAATTTAAATATCTCGGGATTCAGGTAACCAACGACCCCTCTGACTTTACACCTCTGAATCTCGATCCGATCATGCAACAGGTTGCTCGTAAATCTAGGACTTGGTGTAAGCTTCCATTGACTGTATCTGGCAGGGTCAGCCTTGTTAAAATGATAATATTACCTAAGATTCTGTATATTATTCTTCAATCCCCTCTGTATATTCATCCATCCTTCTTTAGGAAATTGAATAGTGTTTTATCTTCTTTAATATGGGCTAACAAACGTCCTAGAATACAGCTGAATACTCTCACCAGGCTGCGCTGCGACGGTGGTCTGGCCTTGCCAAATTTTCAAATGTACTATTATGCCGCTCAGCTGACTCATATTAGTGCATGGGTGCAGGATACTGGCGTCACTTCTCTACAATGGGTGTTTATTCAATGTTACTTCCCTGACTTATCTCCCCTGCAGGTGTTGTTGAGTGAGAGCATGGCCCGGTTTCTTCCCCCAATTATATTTCAGGCCGTGAAGGTTTGGCAGGCCCTAAGGGACCTTTTGAAATTTGACGGATTGGACCCAGACACCCCCCTCTGGTATTCTAAATGGCTCCCTGAACTGCATGCGCTCGAGGGGAGGGAGGTTTGGGCCCCTAAATCAGTGGTTTCCATATCTCGCCTCTATACAGAGATACTACACTTAAATCCTTCCAACAATTAAAGGATGAGTTTGACTTACCTAACTCCTACTTTTTTAGATACCTTCAACTTCGACATGCTCTACAGTCCCAATTCGCTAGTTCTCCCCCTAAGATCCTTCCATTTCCCATTAAGACCTTTGTAAGTATGTTGGGTCGAGCTAAGATGATTTCCCATGCTTATGGTTATCTTCTCGCTAAACTCCATACAGACCCTTTGACACGTCTCCGTGGCAAATGGGGGGAGGATCTGGGCCCCATAACTGAAGAGGACTGGACCCTTGCTTTGGAAAATCCGAGCACGGTTACCAAATCCATTAGGTATCAACAAATACAATATTTCCTTTTGCATAGAACGTATATGACCCCGGTTAGACTGGCTAGATTCGGAGGGGGTCGATCGGGTGACTGCCCAAAATGTGTGGTGGCTGTGGGTACTTTTTGGCACCGTATTTGGGTCTGCCCGCTGCTGCATCCTTCTGGTCGGGGGTCAGGTCGATTCTGGGGAACACGGGAGTGGCGGACGCCATGCTTACCCCACAATTTTGTATTCTGGGGGTGGGATGCTCTGATTTCATATCCAGTCCAGAAGGCCTATATGCTAGCAATATATGCGCCTTGGCGAAGGTGTGCATCGCAAGGCTATGGATGGCCCCCAGTGGCCCTTCATTGCCTGCTCTTAAAGTACTAGTAAACAACACTGTTTTTAAGGAACGATACATTTATATGAAACACAATGCCTCTGCTAAATTTGAAAGAATTTGGTCTCCATGGATGGAATCCATATACTCCCTCCCAGACCCTGCAACTTAATGGCTGTGGGGATACTATCAGGCCCTTGATTCGCTAATTTGCAATTTTGTGCTATATGCTTCCTTCTCACCCGATGTGTTATGAGTGGGAGGGTAGTTCTGTGCTCTGGTAGACAGGGTAAAGCTTAGAGTGTTAGTTTTTCCTTTGTGTCTCTTCTTCCCCTTTTTTTTCTTTGAGGGTTTTTCTTTTCGGTTGGTTGTTTGTAAATTAGAGATGTGCACTTGAAATTTTTCGGGTTTTGTGTTTTGGTTTTGGGTTCGGTTCCGTGGCCGTGTTTTGGGTTCGACCGCGTTTTGGCAAAACCTCACCGAATTTTTTTTGTCGGATTCGGGTGTGTTTTGGATTCGGGTGTTTTTTTCAAAAAACACTAAAAAACTGCTTAAATCATAGAATTTGGGGGTCATTTTGATCCCAAAGTATTATTAACCTCAAAAACCATAATTTCCACTAATTTTCAGTCTATTCTGAATACCTCACACCTCACAATATTATTTTTAGTCCTAAAATTTGCACCGAGGTCGCTGGATGACTAAGCTAAGCGACCCTAGTGGCCGACACAAACACCTGGCCCATCTAGGAGTGGCACTGCAGTGTCACGCAGGATGGCCCTTCCAAAAAACACTCCCCAAACAGCACATGACGCAAAGAAGAAAAAAAGAGGCGCAATGAGGTAGCTGTGTGAGTAAGCTAAGCGACCCTAGTGGCCGACACAAACACCTGGCCCATCTAGGAGTGGCACTGCAGTGTCACGCAGGATGGCCCTTCCAAAAAACACTCCCCAAACAGCACATGACGCAAAGAAGAAAAAAAGAGGCGCAATGAGGTAGCTGTGTGAGTAAGCTAAGCGACCCTAGTGGCCGACACAAACACCTGGCCCATCTAGGAGTGGCACTGCAGTGTCACGCAGGATGGCCCTTCCAAAAAACACTCCCCAAACAGCACATGACGCAAAGAAGAAAAAAAGAGGCGCAATGAGGTAGCTGTGTGAGTAAGCTAAGCGAACCTAGTGGCCGACACAAACACCTGGCCCATCTAGGAGTGGCACTGCAGTGTCACGCAGGATGGCCCTTCCAAAAAACACTCCCCAAACAGCACATGACGCAAAGAAGAAAAAAAGAGGCGCAATGAGGTAGCTGTGTGAGTAAGCTAAGCGACCCTAGTGGCCGACACAAACACCTGGCCCATCTAGGAGTGGCACTGCAGTGTCACGCAGGATGGCCCTTCCAAAAAACACTCCCCAAACAGCACATGACGCAAAGAAGAAAAAAAGAGGCGCAATGAGGTAGCTGTGTGAGTAAGCTAAGCGACCCTAGTGGCCGACACAAACACCTGGCCCATCTAGGAGTGGCACTGCAGTGTCACGCAGGATGGCCCTTCCAAAAAACACTCCCCAAACAGCACATGACGCAAAGAAGAAAAAAAGAGGCGCAATGAGGTAGCTGTGTGAGTAAGCTAAGCGACCCTAGTGGCCGACACAAACACCTGGCCCATCTAGGAGTGGCACTGCAGTGTCACGCAGGATGGCCCTTCCAAAAAACACTCCCCAAACAGCACATGACGCAAAGAAGAAAAAAAGAGGCGCAATGAGGTAGCTGTGTGAGTAAGCTAAGCGAACCTAGTGGCCGACACAAACACCTGGCCCATCTAGGAGTGGCACTGCAGTGTCACGCAGGATGGCCCTTCCAAAAAACACTCCCCAAACAGCACATGACGCAAAGAAGAAAAAAAGAGGCGCAATGAGGTAGCTGTGTGAGTAAGCTAAGCGACCCTAGTGGCCGACACAAACACCTGGCCCATCTAGGAGTGGCACTGCAGTGTCACGCAGGATGGCCCTTCCAAAAAACACTCCCCAAACAGCACATGACGCAAAGAAGAAAAAAAGAGGCGCAATGAGGTAGCTGTGTGAGTAAGCTAAGCGACCCTAGTGGCCGACACAAACACCTGGCCCATCTAGGAGTGGCACTGCAGTGTCACGCAGGATGGCCCTTCCAAAAAACACTCCCCAAACAGCACATGACGCAAAGAAAAAAAGAGGCGCAATGAGGTAGCTGTGTGAGTAAGATAAGCGACCCTAGTGGCCGACACAAACACCGGGCCCATCTAGGAGTGGCACTGCAGTGTCACGCAGGATGTCCCTTCCAAAAAACCCTCCCCAAACAGCACATGACGCAAAGAAAAAAAGAGGCGCAATGAGGTAGCTGTGTGAGTAAGATAAGCGACCCTAGTGGCCGACACAAACACCGGGCCCATCTAGGAGTGGCACTGCAGTGTCACGCAGGATGGCTCTTCCAAAAAATACTCCCCAAACAGCACATGACGCAAAGAAAAATTAAAGAAAAAAGAGGTGCAAGATGGAATTGTCCTTGGGCCCTCCCACCCACCCTTATGTTGTATAAACAGGACATGCACACTTTAACCAACCCATCATTTCAGTGACAGGGTCTGCCACACGACTGTGACTGAAATGACGGGTTTGGACCCCCACCTAAAAAGAAGCAATTAATCTCTCCTTGCACAAACTGGCTCTACAGAGGCAAGATGTCCACCTCATCATCATCCTCCGATATATCACCGTGTACATCCCCCTCCTCACAGATTATCAATTCGTCCCCACTGGAATCCACCATCTCAGCTCCCTGTGTTCTTTGTGGAGGCAATTGCTGCTGGTCAATGTCTCCACGGAGGAATTGATTATAATTCATTTTAATGAACATCATCTTCTCCACATTTTCTGGATGTAACCTCGTACGCCGATTGCTGACAAGGTGAGCGGCGGCACTAAACACTTTCGGAGTACACACTTGTGGGAGGGCAACTTAGGTAGAATAAAGCCAGTTTGTGCAAGGGCCTCCAAATTGCCTCTTTTTCCTGCCAGTATAAGTACGGACTGTGTGACGTGCCTACTTGGATGCGGTCACTCATATAATCCTCCACCATTCTTTCAATGGTGAGAGAATCATATGCAGTGACAGTAGACGACATGTCCGTAATCGTTGTCAGGTCCTTCAGTCCGGACCAGATGTCAGCATCAGCAGTCGCTCCAGACTGCCCTGCATCACCGCCAGCGGATGGGCTCGGAATTCTGAGCCTTTTCCTCGCACCCCCAGTTGCGGGAGAATGTGAAGGAGGAGATGTTGACAGGTCGCGTTCCGCTTGACTTGACAATTTTCTCACCAGCAGGTCTTTCAACCCCAGCAGACTTGTGTCTGCCGGAAAGAGAGATCCAAGGTAGGCTTTAAATCTAGGATCGAGCATGGTGGCCAAAATGTAGTGCTCTGATTTCAACAGATTGACCACCCGTGAATCCTTGTTAAGCGAATTAAGGGCTCCATCCACAAGTCCCACATGCCTAGCGGAATCGCTCTGTGTTAGCTCCTCCTTCAATGTCTCCAGCTTCTTCTGCAAAAGCCTGATGAGGGGAATGACCTGACTCAGGCTGGCAGTGTCTGAACTGACTTCACGTGTGGCAAGTTCAAAGGGCATCAGAACCTTGCACAATGTTGAAATCATTCTCCACTGCGCTTGAGACAGGTGCATTCCACCTCCTATATCTTGCACACCCCTGTCGTTTTTTTAAAAATTCTGCACCACCAAATTCAAGGTATGTGCAAAACATGGGACGTGCTGGAATTTGCCCATATTTAATGCACACACAATATTGCTGGCGTTGTCCGATGCCACAAATCCACAGGAGAGTCCAATTGGGGTAAGCCATTCCGCGATGATCTTCCTCAGTTGCCGTAAGAGGTTTTCAGCTGTGTGCGTATTCTGGAAAGCAGTGATACAAAGCGTAGCCTGCCTAGGAAAGAGTTGGCGTTTGCGAGATGCTGCTACTGGTGCCGCCGCTGCTGTTCTTGCGGCGGGAGTCCATACATCTACCCAGTGGGCTGTCACAGTCATATAGTCCTGACCCTGCCCTGCTCCACTTGTCCACATGTCCGTGGTTAAGTGGACATTGGGTACAACTGCATTTTTTAGGACACTAGTGAGTCTTTTTCTGACGTCCGTGTACATTCTCGGTATCGCCTGCCTAGAGAAGTGGAACCTAGATGGTATTTGGTAACGGGGGCACACTACCTCAAGAAATTGTCTAGTTCCCTGTGAACTAACGGCGGATACCGGACGCACGTCTAACACCAACATAGTTGTCAAGGCCTCAGTTATCCGCTTTGCAGCAGGATGACTGCTGTGATATTTCATCTTCCTCGCAAAGGACTGTTGGACAGTCAATTGCTTACTGGAAGTAGTACAAGTGGGCTTACGACTTCCCCTCTGGGATGACCATCGACTCCCAGCAGCAACAACAGCAGCGCCAGCAGCAGTAGGCATTACACTCAAGGATGCATCGGAGGAATCCCAGGCAGGAGAGGACTCGTCAGAATTGCCAGTGACATGGCCTGCAGGACTATTGGCATTCCTGGGTAAGGAGGAAATTGACACTGAGGGAGTTGGTGGGGTGGTTTGCGTGAGCTTGGTTACAAGAGGAAGGGATTTACTGGTCAGTGGACTGCTTCCGCTGTCACCCAAAGTTTTTGAACTTGTCACTGACTTATTATGAATGCGCTGCAGGTGACGTATAAGGGAGGATGTTCAGAGGTGGTTAACGTCCTTACCCCTACTTATTACAGCTTGACAAAGGCAACACACGGCTTGACACCTGTTGTCCGCATTTCTGTTGAAATACTTCCACACCGAAGAGCTGATTTTTTTGGTATTTTCACCAGGCATGTCAATGGCCATATTCCTCCCACGGACAACAGGTGTCTCCCCGGGTGCCTGACTTAAACAAACCACCTCACCATCAGAATCCTCCTGGTCAATTTCCTCCCCAGCGCCAGCAACACCCATATCCTCCTCATCCTGGTGTACTTCAACACTGACATCTTCAATCTGACTATCAGGAACTGGACTGCGGGTGCTCCTTCCAGCACTTGCAGGGGGCGTGCAAATGGTGGAAGGCGCATGCTCTTCACGTCCAGTGTTGGGAAGGTCAGGCATCGCAACCGACACAATTGGACTCTCCTTGTGGATTTGGGATTTAGAAGAACGCACAGTTCTTTGCGGTGCTTTTGCCAGCTTGAGTCTTTTCATTTTTCTAGCGAGAGGCTGAGTGCTTCCATCCTCATGTGAAGCTGAACCACTAGCCATGAACATAGGCCAGGGCCTCAGCCGTTCCTTGCCACTCCGTGTGGTAAATGGCATATTGGCAAGTTTACGCTTCTCCTCCGACAATTTTATTTTAGGTTTTGGAGTCCTTTTTTTACTGATATTTGGTGTTTTGGATTTTACATGCTCTGTACTATGACATTGGGCATCGGCCTTGGCAGACGACGTTGCTGGCATTTCATCATCTCGGCCATGACTAGTGGCAGCAGCTTCAGCACGAGGTGGAAGTGGATCTTGATCTTTCCCTAATTTTGGAACCTCAACATTTTTGTTCTCCATATTTTAATAGGCACAACTAAAAGACACCTCAGGTAAACAATGGAGATGGATGGATACTAGTATACTTATGGATGGACTGCCGAGTGCCGACACAGAGGTAGCTACAGCCGTGGACTACCGTACTGTGTCTGCTGCTAATATAGACTGGATGATAATGAGATGAAATCAATATATATGTATATATAATATCACTAGTACTGCAGCCGGACAGGTATATATTATATATTTATTATGTAATGACTGATGACGGACCTGCTGGACACTGTCAGCTCAGCAGCACCGCAGACTGCTACAGTAAGCTACTATAGTAGTATGTATAAAGAAGAAAGAAAAAAACAACAACCACGGGTAGGTGGTATACAATTATGGATGGACTGCCGAGTGCCGACACAGAGGTAGCTACAGCCGTGGACTACCGTACTGTGTCTGCTGCTAATATAGACTGGATGATAATGAGATGAAATCAATATATATGTATATATAATATCACTAGTACTGCAGCCGGACAGGTATATATTATATATTTATTATGTAATGACTGATGACGGACCTGCTGGACACTGTCAGCTCAGCAGCACCGCAGACTGCTACAGTAAGCTACTATAGTAGTATGTATAAAGAAGAAAGAAAAAAAAACAACAACCACGGGTAGGTGGTATACAATTATGGATGGACTGCCGAGTGCCGACACAGAGGTAGCTACAGCCGTGGACTACCGTACTGTGTCTGCTGCTAATATAGACTGGATGATAATGAGATGAAATCAATATATATGTATATATAATATCACTAGTACTGCAGCCGGACAGGTATATATTATATATTTATTATGTAATGACTGATGACGGACCTGCTGGACACTGTCAGCTCAGCAGCACCGCAGACTGCTACAGTAAGCTACTATAGTAGTATGTATAAAGAAGAAAGAAAAAAAAAACAACCACGGGTAGGTGGTATACAATTATGGATGGACTGCCGAGTGCCGACACAGAGGTAGCTACAGCCGTGGACTACCGTACTGTGTCTGCTGCTAATATAGACTGGATGATCATGAGATGAAATCAATATATATGTATATATAATATCACTAGTACTGCAGCCGGACAGGTATATATTATATATTTATTATGTAATGACTGATGACGGACCTGCTGGACACTGTCAGCTCAGCAGCACCGCAGACTGCTACAATAAGCTACTATAGTAGTATGATTAAAGAAGAAAGAAAAAAAAAAAACACGGGTAGGTGCTAGGTGGTATACAATATTATATACAATTATATATATATATATATATATATATATATATATAATATATATTAAACTCATAAACTGGTGGTGATTATTAAACTGGTGGTCAGGTCACTGGTCACACTATCAGCAACTTGCAAGTAGTACTCCTGAGTCCTAAGCAGACAATCACAATATATATTATACTGGTGGTCAGTGTGGTCACAAACAATGGCAGTGTGGCTGGCACTCTGGCAGCAAAAGTGTGCACTGTACGTTATATGTACTCCTGAGTCCTGAGTCCTGCTCTCAGACTCTAACTGCTCCCCACTGTCAGTGTCTCCCCCACAAGTCAGATAATACAGTCACACTATCTCTCTCTATCACTTCAGCAAGTACTAGTAGTAGTAGTACTCCTCCTAATGCTCCCCAAATTACTACTGTGTCTCTCTCTGTCTCACTCTCTTCTCGAATCTCTATAAACGGAGAGGACGCCAGACACGTCCTCTCCCTATGAATCTCAATGCACGTGTGAAAAATGGCGGCGACGCGCGGCTCCTTATATAGAATCCGAGTCTCGCGATAGAATCCGAGCCTCGCGAGAATCCGACAGCGTGATGATGACGTTCGGGCGCGCTCGGGTTAACCGAGCAAGGCGGGAAGATCCGAGTCGCTCGGACCCGTGTAAAAAAAACTGAAGTTCGGGCGGGTTCGGATTCCGAGGAACCGAACCCGCTCATCTCTATTGTAAATGTTTTAATGGGAAAAAAGTCTAATGTGGTTTTTGTTTACATAAATGTACGGAATATGCAAGTTTATTAGATATAAATAACTGTGTGTACATACACGCTCCTGTGCCATCGGCATGGTAAGATGTTATGCCAAAAGTGAATGTTGTTTTTTCCAGAGATACCATGTCATGCTGTACATGTTATGTTCCTACTATGCATTTTCTGTGTACAAACTGTTCTCCTTCGAAATAAAAATACTCTATTTAATAAAAACATATTACCCCTAGCAGTATAACATGAATCGTTTTTCCAGTTTATCTCTGGATAGTTAAAATCTCCCATCACTACTATGTCTCCTACTCCTGCTGCTCTTTCAATTTGCTTTGATAAGCTGAAGGCTGCATAAGCCTGAGGCCATATAAGCGATCAACTTTTTGTGATTGGTTGTTAAATGACTAAGCAGTTGCTAGGCAGATCAGTTTTCCCGGTTGGTTTTTTCCTATTGGTTTAAGGGGTTGTGCATCAGGATGAAGAGGAGGGTCTTAGGTTAGTATATAGGGGGTGGCCATCTTGCTAGACTCCCTCTTGCCTTTCAGTTTATGCCCCAGGAAGGATAAGTACTATTGCTTATTTTCACTGCCTGTAAATTGTTTTTGTTTGTTTTTTGAATTTCATTTGCCTTCTCTAGGGCATTATACAGTGCTGTGCCCCCTCTCTGCGTGTCATTGTCTACTTTTGCAGATTCTCCCCCCTCTGCCATGCCTCGTCCAAAACGTGCAGCTCCCCCCCCCCCGGCGCCTCGTGGATGCGGGGAGCGCCTTCCGCTCCCGCTCCCCGAGCGTTGCGCCACAGAGAGGACTTCCCCCTGTTTCAGACAGGCGGCGGGGACGGGCAGTTACAGCCCGCTCCCCTGCCGCACGGAGACGGGCGGCCAGCGGCCGCTCGTCACGTGGTGCCGATGCGCGCGGCTCGGCCGGGCCGCGCGTCCCGGCGCTCGCAGCGGGACGGGCCTCTCCTCTCCCTCCTGCCTCGGGCGTCTGCAGCACTTCCCCTCCGGCGGCCGGCGGCCGCTCTGCACGTGGCGCGGGTGCGCGCGGTCCGGCTGGGCCGCGCTCCCCGGCGCCTCCCGCGGGCGAATCGACTTCCCTCCCTCCTTCCATAAGTGCCTCCGGCCCTCCTCCTCCATCCCCGCGGTCGGCTCTCGGCGGCGTCCTGGGGGCACAAGCTGTGCCGGACGGCCGCGGCAGAGCTGCGGGGGGCGAGGGGGGGGTCAATATGCAGCTGGGGGATATGAGCCCAGGGCAGCGGGTAGCGGCTCCCGCTGTCCCCGGGACAATACAGGGCACCATACTACCCCCCTCCAGCGGGGGGTTTAGCACACCGCACCTCAATTTAAATAATATTGGGCCGTTTGGGCCTAGTGTCGCCGGGGCGGGGGACGTGGCAGCGGCGGCCGCCACACCCGCCCCGGCGGCAGTCACATGGCAGGGTTTTCCCCCGGCCTCGGTGGCCTGCTCGGGCTCCTCCTGGGTGTCAGACGCCCCGACGCCGTTAACGGCGCCCCCGCTCGTCGGTTTTCAAACCCCTCTCCACGCCCTTCCCGGTCTTTTTCAGTTTGGGTCCACACAGACATCCGTCTCGGCGGCTTATATGACGCCCGGCGGGGCGCTTTCGGTAGCAGCGCAGCAAGGCTTCGCGGGGAGCCAGTCCTTCCCCGGGGGTTTTGCGTGGCCTCCGGCTCCAGCATTCCCCTTAGCCGCCAGCATGCCTTCCATGGGCTTCATGACGGTGTCCGGCACACAGTTTTCCCCGCACGGGGCCAGCGCGGGCGCCGGCGTGCAGTCCACGTGGTCGGTCGGTGGCCCCCGAGTCGCGGTGCCCTTGCCGGCCTTTGCGGGCCTGCAGTCAGGGCAGGCACCGGGCGGTGGGTATCAGGTGGCACAGAGTTGGCCCCCTCTCGCGGCGCCCCCTCAGTTCCTTCCGGCGTCATACGGATGGGCGGGCGGCTGCCCGCCGCATACGGCGTGGCGGCCGTCTTACCCCGCGAGTTTCGGTGCAGTGAGCGGGTCAGCCTTTACGCAGTCGATCGGGTACACCTCGGCGGGGGCCCCCTCCCTGCAGCTGCCGGGCGGCCATCCGCCACGGAACGGGGGGACGGGCTCTCCGCCTCCGCATTTGCGGACAAGTGTTAATGATGTTCTGGTTCCCCCGGTGCCGGTTGTCCCCTCTTTTTCTCCCTTGCAGGTTCCGTCTAATTCAGGGGCTACGCCCGTCACGAGGCGAAGGTCACGGACAAGCGCGACTGCGAACGTGGAGGTACGGCCATCAGCGGAGGCGGGTGCAGCGGACGACGCGGTTCCGGGTCCTTCAAACTCCGGTGAGCTAAATATTCCTTTACACGTTTCAACTTGTAGTTCCTCGTCTTCTAGCAGCGTATCATCCGGCTCTCCGCGGCGCCCGCGTAAATTAGCTAGGCTCATCGCGCGGCGAATGGCCAAGGAGGCGCACAAGGTGGCCGCTCCTGCGCAGGTGGTCCCCTCCGACCCTCCCCGTTACGGCGAGATGGTACATTGCGCCAACACGGCAGTGACAAGAGGGGTTCGTAAGCGCATGCGGGAAAAAATACGTAAGGGGAAGTATGTAGACATATTCACCCTTACAGAGGAAATGCGGCAGGGTTTTGACGCGGCCAAGAAACCGGGTGGTATTGGGGAAAATGCGTTTCGCAATTTTCACCAGTGGCTGCGTGGGTTTTTGGTGTTCATGGCTTGCTACACGGAATCGCGTCCCGCGGAGTATGCCAACTTGGTGAAATATTTGTTTTTAGTACACGATATGTACTTAAAATCCAAGGGTTCCGCGTGGCGGGATTACGACGAGAAGTTTCGTCGAAATTAGGATGGCAACCCCATCCTGCCCGCGGGTTTTAAGGATGTTGAGGTGTGGTTGGAGGTCACGCAGCAGGTCAAACCCACCCCGGACGTCACGGCCAAGAAGCCCGGGGCGGCCGGGGCGGTGGCTTCTCGATTGTCGGGAAAAGGCAAGTGCTTTGCCTACAACGACGGCAAATGCGGCAAAGGAACGGGCTGTCGTTTTCGCCACTCATGCAGGTTGTGCGGAGCCAGTCACCCGGCCAAGGAATGCACCGCGGCGACAGGCGGTAAGCCTGCCGCTTCCACCGAGGCCGGTGGAATTGGCAAGTAAGGCCTTCTCCCCGATTATAGTTCCCGAGTTGCAGCGTTGGCTTACCTTGTACCCCGATGAGTCGGCGGCATCGTTTCTCTTGCAGGGCTTTCAGCACGGTTTTCGTTTGCCAATCCCGGATTCGGTGTATGTGGTTGCACGCCAGAATTTGAGATCGGCTCGGGAATTCCCGCAGGAAGTCCGGCGGAAGGTTGACGGGGAGATTGGGCTGGGGCGCATGGCTGGGCCCTACGCCCTTTCCCCGTTGCCCTCCTTGTGCATTTCCCCAGTAGGGGTAGTGCCCAAGAAGGCCATAGGTAAGTTTCGTTTGATACAGCACTTGTCGCACCCGCCGGGGCTGTCGGTCAACGACGCTATCCCGGAAGCCCAATGCAGAGTTCGATATCAGTCGTTTGACGACGCGCTGCGATTAGTGCGGGATTGTGGTCCGGGGAGTCTGTTGGCAAAATTGGACGTGGAGTCGGCCTTTCGGCTACTCCCGCTACACCCAGATTCCCTGCGGTTTCTGGGTTTCAAAATAGGGGGCGAATTCTACGTCGATCGGTGTCTCCCCATGGGTTGCTCTGTCTCCTGCGCCTACTTTGAGTGCTTTAGCACGTTTTTGCACTGGTGCGTCCAGACCGCCTCCGGGCAGATGGGGGTGGCTCACTACCTGGATGACTTTCTTTTTGTAGGCCCCGGAGACAGTTCGGTCTGTGGGGACATTCTCTCGGTGGCCAGGTCGTTATTCTGCGCTTTAGGGGTACCGGTTGCGCAGGATAAGTGCGAGGGTCCTTGCACTTGTCTTAGCTATTTAGGTATCGAGATTGACACGGTAGGGGGGTGCTGTCGCTTGCCCGAGGATAAGGTGCGGAAACTATTGGGTTTGATTACAGACTGTTTAGGAAAACGCAGGGTTCGGCTTAAACAGGTGCAGTCCTTGCTTGGTTCTCTCAATTTTGCGTGTCGGATTATCCCCATGGGTAGGATTTTCTGTCGCAAACTTGAGCGGGCCACCGCGGGGACGGTTCGACAGAATCACTCCGTGTACCTTTCCCGCGAGATCAAGGATGATTTGCGGATTTGGGTCTCGTTCCTGGTGTCCTTCAACAAGGAAGTGTTGTGGCCCGCTCCTTGTTGTTCCAGTAAGCAGCTGCAGTTGTTCACGGATGCTTCAGGCAGTCGAGGTTTCGGCGCGTTCTTCGCTGGCTCATGGTGCGCTGCGGCCTGGCCGGCATCTTGGGTAACGCGTGGGTTTACCAAGAACCTGCTTCTGCTGGAATTGTTCCCGATCTTAGTGGCGCTTGAGTTATGGGCCGGACGGTTCGCAAATAGGGACATTTTGTTTCTTTGCGACAACTTAGGGGTAGTGCATGCGATTAATAACCAGCGTTCCTCATCTCCGCAGGCGCTGCGATTGCTAAGGCATTTAGTGTTGGTTTGTTTGCAGCGCAATATTAATTTTAGGGCTCGCCACGTACCTGGAGTTGACAATGGAATTGCGGATGCATTGTCCCGGTTCCAGTTTGACAAATTCAGGACGTTGGTTCCGGGAGCGGAGGCAGAGGGGTTACAGTGCCCACCTTCTGTCTGGCAGATGGTCGAAGCGGTTTAACGGCGTTGGCCAGGTGTGCACTGGCTCCCTCTACGCTACGAGCGTATGATGCTGCATGGCGGGATTGGTCAGCCTTTCAGAGTAGGTACGGGGTAGCAGGTGAGTCCTCGGCCGACGCCCTGTTGACCTTTGTTTGGGAGCATTACCAAAGCGGTAGATCAAAAGCGGCCATGGCTACTGCCCTTGCGGGCATCGCCTTTCACTCGCGACTCCTCGGGACAACGGACCCCACGGGGTCGTTTGTCCTTTCCAGAGCGCTGAAAGGTTGGGCTAGGTTGCACCCGGCGCCTGCGTATTCACGTAGGCCTATAACGTTGCAGCTGCTAGCGGAATTGCTGCGTGTGCTACCTCGGATTGCGTCCTCGGAATTTGAGGTGGCATTGTTTAGTAGCGCGTATGCCCTGGCCTTTTTCGGGGCTTTTCGGGTGAGCGAGCTAGTGGCGAGCAGCAAGGCGTCCCGGGAATCGGGTCTGCTCTACGAGAATGTGCGCTTGCAGGAGGGCCTGTTGCTCTGTAGGGTTGTGCGGTCCAAGACAGATCAAACAGGTCGGGGTCGCTGGTTGTCCTTGGAGGCTCAGGGAGGTATGGGCGTTTGCCCGCTGCGGTTGACGCAAGAGTATGTGCGGTTAAGACCTCCGGGGGGCAACCAGTTGCTGGTGCACGCGCAGTTGGACCCTCTGACAAAGTTTCAGTTCTCATCGGTGTTCAAGAAAGGTTTGACGGCGTTGGGCTTGCAGGAGGCGGACTTCGGTACTCATTCCTTTCGGATTGGGGCGGCTACCCATGCGGCGGCCGCTGGTTCATCACCAGCGGCTATTCGGGAGTTGGGTCGCTGGAAGTCGGCCTCCTATAAGTCCTATGTCCGTATAGATAAGTTATAAGTGCGCCTGTTGCGCTAACCCAAAAACGTGTTTACTCGTCGGTTTTTGAACGCTTACCGTTCAGGAATCGAGGGTGTGAAGCGAATTTTTAAAATTTTTCCTCCGAGGGGGCCTAATTTCAATTGGCTGTTCTACCAAGGTCCACGGGAGGTTTTTTGAGTTTTCTCCTTCACTTGGGTTTTATTGGTTACGTTGTGTTTAAGTTACAGATTATGTGCATAATCTGACATTAGGATATTTTCTTTTACAGCGGTCAGCAATTTTGGAGACCACATATGGATGGTTGGTCATTCATATGTTTTTTGGGCGGAGAAACATCCCATGGCATCTAGGGCGACTGAGATTTTTGGGTCCCGGCAATTTAGATGGTTAGGTGTTAGGGGCATGTTATGGGGTGATTTGTTGCGCGTCCTTTTTTCTAGGGAGCGCCGCTGGGGTCGCCCCAGTTGTATTATCATTCATCTGGGTGGTAATGATCTGGGCCGAGTTAAAGGCATAGACTTGATTTTGTCTATAAAGGCGGATGTGGTGGCGATACGTTGTCACTGGCCTGGGGTATGCATTGTCTGGTCGGAAATGGTGCCCCGTTTCCATTGGCGTGGTGCGGTGCGTTTCTCGGCGCTGGAGAAAGCACGCAAAAAGGTGAACTCGACGGTGTCTCTGTTTGTCAAGGCCATAGGCGGAGTGGCAATTAAGCATCCTCTGCTGGTGCTGCGGAACAGGCAGTTCTATAGAGACGATGGGGTTCACCTTTCTCCGGAAGGAGTGCAGTTTTTTCTGGAAGATATTTTCGGTCTTTTTCGTTAGAGCTAGTTAGTTTCTGGTTGGTTAAGGTTCTGTTTGCGGATGGCGGTGGCGGTTTGGAAAACCTTGGTGGCGGGAAATCGCTGCCAACCAGCTGTCACACAGGCATAAGTGGTCATTGTGGGGCTCCCTCTTTAAATGGACGGCAGGTGTGTCCTTTTCTTGCGGTTGGACATTTAGACGTTCCCCTGCGGGAACCGAACGTTTGCCAGAGAAAGAGGGGTAAGGCCAGCACAATGCGGGTTATGCGGGAAGGAGGCGGGGTATGTGTACTCCCCTCCTTGGTTTGGTGGTTTGTCATCTAGGTGACGGGTGCTGGTGTTTGGCAGCGGTTTTCTGTTTGCCATCCTCCAAACTAAAGTTAATATATATTCAATTCTAATTCAGCCTCAATTATTAGTTTAAAGAGTTGGTCAGCGATTAATAAACATCGTCTGACCTTTAACTCCAGCTACTGTGTCCGTGTCTTTATTTCAGTGTGTGGTGTGGTTTTATTTAGTGATAAGCTAGCTTAAGTAAAAGGTTTATGTAATCACAATAAAGTTATGAGCGGCTTAGATAAGCTGAAGGCTGCATAAGCCTGAGGCCATATAAGCGATCAACTTTTTGTGATTGGTTGTTAAATGACTAAGCAGTTGCTAGGCAGATCAGTTTTCCCGGTTGGTTTTTTCCTATTGGTTTAAGGGGTTGTGCATCAGGATGAAGAGGAGGGTCTTAGGTTAGTATATAGGGGGTGGCCATCTTGCTAGACTCCCTCTTGCCTTTCAGTTTATGCCCGCCCGCCCTCCCAGAATGCGTCTACGTTTTTTGTTCTTGCTGTGGGCTATTGAAAGCCAGATTGGCGGGAAATCGCTGCCAACCAGCTGTCACACAGGCATAAGTGGTCATTGTGGGGCTCCCTCTTTAAATGGACGGCAGGTGTGTCCTTTTCTTGCGGTTGGACATTTAGACGTTCCCCTGCGGGAACCGAACGTTTGCCAGAGAAAGAGGGGTAAGGCCAGCACAATGCGGGTTATGCGGGAAGGAGGCGGGGTATGTGTACTCCCCTCCTTGGTTTGGTGGTTTGTCATCTAGGTGACGGGTGCTGGTGTTTGGCAGCGGTTTTCTGTTTGCCATCCTCCAAACTAAAGTTAATATATATTCAATTCAATTCTAATTCAGCCTCAATTATTAGTTTAAAGAGTTGGTCAGCGATTAATAAACATCGTCTGACCTTTAACTCCAGCTACTGTGTCCGTGTCTTTATTTCAGTGTGTGGTGTGGTTTTATTTAGTGATAAGCTAGCTTAAGTAAAAGGTTTATGTAATCACAATAAAGTTATGAGCGGCTTAAGTAACAATTCCTCATCAGATGCGTTGATACCAGGCGGCCTATAGCATACACCCAATACCAACTTTTTAATTCCTTTATTCCCGCATGCAATTTCTACCCATAACATCTCGACAGTGTCTACCATCCCCTCCTGAATATCTTCCCGTATATCACGTTTAAAAACGGCTTTACATAAAGACACACCCCTCCACCCTTTTTATTTAGTCTGTCTCTCCTAAACAGTGTATAGCCCTCTAGATTGACTGTCCAATCATGAGATTCGTCCTACCAAGTTTCAGCAATGCCTATAATATCATACTGTTTGCTTGATGCAATTATTTCTAGTTCACCCTTTTTACCAGTAATGCTTCTGGCGTTTACATACATACAACTAAGATAAGTATTTTCCCTTGCGTTAGGGACATCTTTCACCGTATGTAGCAACGATGACCTGTAATCGTCATTGGTTAGTGCTTTGGTAAAATCTCTTTTAGTACCCATGTTAGTAACCTTACGTGGGTGTGATATAGGGGTGGTCTTCAGTTTGCCAGCTGTCAGGATCCCGGCGCACAGTATACCGGCACAGGAATCCCGACAGCCGGCATACCGACACTTTTTCTCCCTCTTGGGGGTCCACGACCCCCCTGGAGGGAGAATAAATAGCGTGCCACCGTGCCCGCAGCATGGCGAGCGCAGCGAGCCCGCAAGGGGCTCATCTGCGCTCGCCACGCTGTCAGTATGCCAGCGGTCGGGATCACGGCGCCGGTATGCTCGTCGCTGGCATACCATACTACACCCATGATACAGACGTAGTAGATCTATCATCTGGATACCCTGTGACATTTGTACCAGTTTTAACATATCAATCTTTGTTCAAACTTTACACAAATAAATTATTATTTCTCTGACGTCCTAGTGGATGCTGGGGACTCCGTAAGGACCATGGGGAATAGCGGCTCCGCAGGAGACTGGGCACAACTAAGAAAGATTTAGGACTACCTGGTGTGCACTGGCTCCTCCCTCTATGCCCCTCCTCCAGACCTCAGTTAGAATTTTGTGCCCGGCCGAGCTGGTTGCACACTAGGGGCTCTCCTGAGCTCCTAGAAAAGAAAGTATATTTAGGTTTTTTATTTTCAGTGAGATCTGCTGGCAACAGACTCACTGCTACGAGGGACTGAGGGGAGAAGAAGCGAACCTACCTGCTTGCAGCTAGCTTGGGCTTCTTAGGCTACTGGACACCATTAGCTCCAGAGGGATCGAACACAGGCCCAGCCTCGGTCGCCGGTCCCGGAGCCGCGCCGCCGTCCCCCTTGCAGAGCCAGAAGCAAGAAGAACGTCCAGGAAATCGGCGGCTGAAAACTCCGGTCTTCATTAAGGTAGCGCACAGCACTGCAGCTGTGCGCCATTGCTCCCCATGCACACCACACACTCCGGTCACTGATGGGTGCAGGGCGCTGGGGGGGGGCGCCCTGGGCTGCAATAAGAGTACCTTAGCTTGGCAAAAAAACACATAATATAGTCAGTAAGACTATATATGTGTAAAATCCCCTGCCAAAAATATCCTGAAAAAAGCGGGAGAAGTCTGCCGAGAAGGGGGCGGGGCTATCTCCCTCAGCACACTGGCGCCATTTCTTCTCACAGCTCCGCTGGAAGGACGCTCCCAAGGCTCTCCCCTGCAGTTTCCAGGCTCAATAGGGTAAAAAAGAGAGGGGGGGGCACTAAATTTAGGCGCAAACTGTGTATTATAGCAGCTATAGGGGAAAAATCACTGTGTGTAGTGTAGAGATGAGCGGGTTCGGTTCCTCTGAATCCGAACCCGCCCGAACTTCATGTTTTTTTTCACGGGTCCGAGCGACTCGGATCTTCCCGCCTTGCTCGGCTAACCCGAGCGCGCCCGAACGTCATCATCACGCTGTCGGATTCTCGCGAGGCTCGGATTCTATCGCGAGACTCGGATTCTATATAAGGAGCCGCGCGTCGCCGCCATTTTCACACGTGCATTGAGAGTCATAGGGAGAGGACGTGGCTGGCGTCCTCTCCGTTTAGAGAAGAGAGAGACACAGTATTTTGGGGAGCATTATTAGGAGGAGTACTACTATACTGTATACTACTATACTACTTGCTGAAGTGATATTTATACTAGATTAGATAATAGATAGTGTGACTGTAACTGTATTATCTGACTTGTGGGGGAGACACTGACAGTAGAGTCTGAGAGCAGGACTCAGGAGTACATATAACGTACAGTGCACACTTTTGCTGCCAGAGTCAGTGCCACACTGCCATTGTTGTGACCACACTGACCACCAGTATAATAATATATTTTGTGATTGTCTGCTTAGGCCTCGGAGTTCTAGTTGCAAGTTGCAACGTGACCTGAAGTGACCACCAGTTTAATAATCAATCACCACCAGTTTAATATATATATATATATATAATTGTATATAATATATATATATATATAATATTGTATACCACCTACCCGTGGTTTTTTTTTTCATTCTTCTTTATACATACTACTATAGTAGCTTACTGTAGCAGTCTGCGGTGCTGTGCTGACCTGACAGTGTCCAGCAGGTCCGTCATCAGTCATTACATAATAAATATATATAGTACCTGTCCGGCTGCAGTACTAGTGATATTATATTGATTTCATCTCATTATCAATAATTTATCATCCAGTCTAGACTCTATATTAGCAGCAGACACAGTACGTTAGTCCACGGCTGTAGCTACCTCTGTGTCGGCACTCGGCAGTCCTTCCATAATTGTATACCACCTACCCGTGTTTTTTTTTTTTCTTTCTTCTTTGTACATACTACTATAGAGTATAGTAGCTTACTGTAGCAGTCTGCGGTGCTGCTGAGCTGACAGTGTCCAGCAGGTCCGTCATCAGTCATCATTACCTAATAAATATATTATCTACCTGTCCGGCTGCAGTACTAGTGATATTATATATACATACATATATATATTGATTTCATCTCATTATCAATCATCCAGTCTATATTAGCAGCAGACACAGTACGTTAGTCCACGGCTGTAGCTACCTCTGTGTCGGCACTCGGCAGTCCATCCATAATTGTATACCACCTACCCGTGGTTTTTTTTTTCTTTCTTCTTTGTACATACTACTATAGTATAGTAGCTTACTGTAGCAGTCTGCGGTGCTGCTGAGCTGACAGTGTCCAGCAGGTCCGTCATCAGTCATCATTACCTAATAAATATATTATCTACCTGTCCGGCTGCAGTACTAGTGATATTATATATACATACATATATATATATTGATTTCATCTCATTATCATCCAGTCTATATTAGCAGCAGACACAGTACGGTAGTCCACGGCTGTAGCTACCTCTGTGTCGGCACTCGGCAGTCCATCCATAATTGTATACCACCTACCCGTGGTTTTTTTTTTTTCTTTCATCTTTGTACATACTACTATAGAGTATAGTAGCTTACTGTAGCAGTCTGCGGTGCTGCTGAGCTGACAGTGTCCAGCAGGTCCGTCATCAGTCATCATTACCTAATAAATATATTATCTACCTGTCCGGCTGCAGTACTAGTGATATTATATATACATACATATATATATTGATTTCATCTCATTATCAATCATCCAGTCTATATTAGCAGCAGACACAATACGTTAGTCCACGGCTGTAGCTACCTCTGTGTCGACACTCGGCAGTCCATCCATAATTGTATACCACCTACCCGTGGTTTTCTTTCTTCTTTGTACATACTACTATAGTATAGTAGCTTACTGTAGCAGTCTGCGGTGCTGCTGAGCTGACAGTGTCCAGCAGGTCCGTCATCAGTCATCATTACCTAATAAATATATTATCTACCTGTCCGGCTGCAGTACTAGTGATATTATATATACATACATATATATATTGATTTCATATCATTATCATCCAGTCTATATTAGCAGCAGACACAGTACGGTAGTCCACGGCTGTAGCTACCTCTGTGTCGGCACTCGGCAGTCCATCCATAATTGTATACCACCTACCCGTGGTTTTTTTTTTTTCTTTCTTCTTTGTACATACTACTATAGTATAGTAGCTTACTGTAGCAGTCTGCGGTGCTGCTGAGCTGACAGTGTCCAGCAGGTCCGTCATCAGTCATCATTACCTAATAAATATATTATCTACCTGTCCGGCTGCAGTACTAGTGATATTATATATACATACATATATATATTGATTTCATATCATTATCATCCAGTCTATATTAGCAGCAGACACAGTACGTTAGTCCACGGCTGTAGCTACCTCTGTGTCGGCACTCGGCAGTCCATCCATAAGTATACTAGTATCCATCCATCTCCATTGTTTACCTGGGGTGCCTTTTAGTTGTGCCTATTAAAATATGGAGAACAAAAATGTTGAGGTTCCAAAATTAGGGAAAGATCAAGATCCACTTCCACCTCGTGCTGAAGCTGCTGCCACTAGTCATGGCCGAGACGATGAAATGCCAGCAACGTCGTCTGCCAAGGCCGATGCCCAATGTCATAGTACAGAGCATGTAAAATCCAAAACACCAAATATCAGTAAAAAAAGGACTCCAAAACCTAAAATAAAATTGTCGGAGGAGAAGCGTAAACTTGCCAATATGCCATTTACCACACGGAGTGGCAAGGAACGGCTGAGGCCCTGGCCTATGTTCATGGCTAGTGGTTCAGCTTCACATGAGGATGGAAGCACTCAGCCTCTCGCTAGAAAAATGAAAAGACTCAAGCTGGCAAAAGCAGTAGCACCGCAAAGAACTGTGCGTTCTTCGAAATCCCAAATCCACAAGGAGAGTCCGACTCCAATTGTGTCGGTTGCGATGCCTGACCTTCCCAACACTGGACGTGAAGAGCATGCGCCTTCCACCATTTGCACGCCCCCTGCAAGTGCTGGAAGGAGCACCCGCAGTCCAGTTCCTGATAGTCAGATTGAAGATGTCAGTGTTGAAGTACACCAGGATGAGGAGGATATGGGTGTTGCTGGCGCTGGGGAGGAAATTGACCAGGAGGATTCTGATGGTGAGGTGGTTTGTTTAAGTCAGGCACCCGGGGAGACACCTGTTGTCCGTGGGAGGAATATGGCCACTGACATGCCTGGTGAAAATACCAAAAAAATCAGCTCTTCGGTGTGGAAGTATTTCAACAGAAATGCGGACAACAGGTGTCAAGCCGTGTGTTGCCTTTGTCAAGCTGTAATAAGTAGGGGTAAGGACGTTAACCACCTCGGAACATCCTCCCTTATACGTCACCTGCAGCGCATTCATAATAAGTCAGTGACAAGTTCAAAAACTTTGGGTGACAGCGGAAGCAGTCCACTGACCAGTAAATCCCTTCCTCTTGTAACCAAGCTCACGCAAACCACCCCACCAACTCCCTCAGTGTCAATTTCCTCCTTCCCCAGGAATGCCAATAGTCCTGCAGGCCATGTCACTGGCAATTCTGACGATTCCTCTCCTGCCTGGGATTCCTCCGATGCATCCTTGCGTGTAACGCCTACTGCTGCTGGCGCTGCTGATGTTGCTGCTGGGAGTCGATGGTCATCCCAGAGGGGAAGTCGTAAGACCACTTTTACTACTTCCACCAAGCAATTGACTGTCCAACAGTCCTTTGCGAGGAAGATGAAATATCACAGCAGTCATCCTACTGCAAAGCGGATAACTGAGGCCTTGGCATCCTGGGTGGTGAGAAACGTGGTTCCGGTATCCATCATTACTGCAGAGCCAACTAGAGACTTGTTGGAGGTACTGTGTCCCCGGTACCAAATACCATCTAGGTTCCATTTCTCTAGGCAGGCGATACCGAAAATGTACACAGACCTCAGAAAAAGAGTCACCAGTGTCCTAAAAAATGCAGCTGTACCCAATGTCCACTTAACCACGGACATGTGGACAAGTGGAGCAGGGCAGGGTCAGGACTATATGACTGTGACAGCCCACTGGGTAGATGTATGGACTCCCGCCGCAAGAACAGCAGTGGCGGCACCAGTAGCAGCATCTCGCAAACGCCAACTCTTTCCTAGGCAGGCTACGCTTTGTATCACCGGTTTCCAGAATACGCACACAGCTGAAAACCTCTTACGGCAACTGAGGAAGATCATCGCGGAATGGCTTACCCCAATTGGACTCTCCTGTGGATTTGTGGCATCGGACAACGCCAGCAATATTGTGTGTGCATTAAATATGGGCAAATTCCAGCACGTCCCATGTTTTGCACATACCTTGAATTTGGTGGTGCAGAATTATTTAAAAAACGACAGGGGCGTGCAAGAGATGCTGTCGGTGGCCAGAAGAATTGCGGGACACTTTCGGCGTACAGGCACCACGTACAGAAGACTGGAGCACCACCAAAAACTACTGAACCTGCCCTGCCATCATCTGAAGCAAGAAGTGGTAACGAGGTGGAATTCAACCCTCTATATGCTTCAGAGGTTGGAGGAGCAGCAAAAGGCCATTCAAGCCTATACAATTGAGCACGATATAGGAGGTGGAATGCACCTGTCTCAAGCGCAGTGGAGAATGATTTCAACGTTGTGCAAGGTTCTGATGCCCTTTGAACTTGCCACACGTGAAGTCAGTTCAGACACTGCCAGCCTGAGTCAGGTCATTCCCCTCATCAGGCTTTTGCAGAAGAAGCTGGAGACATTGAAGGAGGAGCTAACACGGAGCGATTCCGCTAGGCATGTGGGACTTGTGGATGGAGCCCTTAATTCGCTTAACAAGGATTCACGGGTGGTCAATCTGTTGAAATCAGAGCACTACATTTTGGCCACCGTGCTCGATCCTAGATTTAAAGCCTACCTTGGATCTCTCTTTCTGGCAGACACAAGTCTGCTGGGGTTGAAAGACCTGCTGGTGAGAAAATTGTCAAGTCAAGCGGAACGCGACCTGTCAACATCTCCTCCTTCACATTCTCCCGCAACTGGGGGTGCGAGGAAAAGGCTCAGAATTCCGAGCCCACCCGCTGGCGGTGATGCAGGGCAGTCTGGAGCGACTGCTGATGCTGACATCTGGTCCGGACTGAAGGACCTGACAACGATTACGGACATGTCGTCTACTGTCACTGCATATGATTCTCTCAACATTGAAAGAATGGTGGAGGATTATATGAGTGACCGCATCCAAGTAGGCACGTCACACAGTCCGTACTTATACTGGCAGGAAAAAGAGGCAATTTGGAGGCCCTTGCACAAACTGGCTTTATTCTACCTAAGTTGTCCTCCCACAAGTGTGTACTCCGAAAGAGTGTTTAGTGCCGCCGCTCACCTTGTCAGCAATCGGCGTACGAGGTTACATCCAGAAAATGTGGAGAAGATGATGTTCATTAAAATGAATTATAATCAATTCCTCCGTGGAGACATTGACCAGCAGCAATTGCCTCCACAAAGTACACAGGGAGCTGAGATGGTGGATTCCAGTGGGGACGAATTGATAATCTGTGAGGAGGGGGATGTACACGGTGATATATCGGAGGATGATGATGAGGTGGACATCTTGCCTCTGTAGAGCCAGTTTGTGCAAGGAGAGATTAATTGCTTCTTTTTTGGTGGGGGTCCAAACCAACCCGTCATTTCAGTCACAGTCGTGTGGCAGACCCTGTCACTGAAATGATGGGTTGGTTAAAGTGTGCATGTCCTGTTTATACAACATAAGGGTGGGTGGGAGGGCCCAAGGACAATTCCATCTTGCACCTCTTTTTTCTTTAATTTTTCTTTGCGTCATGTGCTGTTTGTGGAATGTTTTTTGGAAGGGCCATCCTGCGTGACACTGCAGTGCCACTCCTAGATGGGCCCGGTGTTTGTGTCGGCCACTAGGGTCGCTTATCTTACTCACACAGCTACCTCATTGCGCCTCTTTTTTTCTTTGCGTCATGTGCTGTTTGGGGAGGGTTTTTTGGAAGGGCCATCCTGCGTGACACTGCAGTGCCACTCCTAGATGGGCCCGGTGTTTGTGTCGGCCACTAGGGTCGCTTATCTTACTCACACAGCTACCTCATTGCGCCTCTTTTTTTCTTTGCGTCATGTGCTGTTTGGGGAGGGTTTTTTGGAAGGGACATCCTGCGTGACACTGCAGTGCCACTCCTAGATGGGCCCGGTGTTTGTGTCGGCCACTAGGGTCGCTTATCTTACTCACACAGCTACCTCATTGCGCCTCTTTTTTTCTTTGCGTCATGTGCTGTTTGGGGAGGGTTTTTTGGAAGGGACATCCTGCGTGACACTGCAGTGCCACTCCTAGATGGGCCCGGTGTTTGTGTCGGCCACTAGGGTCGCTTATCTTACTCACACAGCTACCTCATTGCGCCTCTTTTTTTCTTTGCGTCATGTGCTGTTTGGGGAGGGTTTTTTGGAAGGGACATCCTGCGTGACACTGCAGTGCCACTCCTAGATGGGCCCGGTGTTTGTGTCGGCCACTAGGGTCGCTTAGCTTAGTCATCCAGCGACCTAGGTGCAAATTTTAGGACTAAAAATAATATTGTGAGGTATTCAGAGTAGACTGAAAATGAGTGTAAATTATGGTTTTTGAGGTTAATAATACTTTGGGATCAAAATGACCCCCAAATTCTATGATTTAAGCTGTTTTTTAGTGTTTTTTAAAAAAAACACCTGAATCCAAAACACACCCGAATCCGAAAAAAAAATTCGGTGAGGTTTTGCCAAAACGCGGTCGAACCCAAAACACGGCCGCGGAACCGAACCCAAAACCAAAACCCGAAAAATTTCCGGCGCTCATCTCTAGTGTAGTGTGTATCCCTGCATTATATAGCGCTCTGGTGTGTGCTGGCATACTCTCTCTCTGTCTCCCCAAAGGACTTTGTGGGATACTGTCCTCAGTCAGAGCATTCCCTGTGTGTGTGCGGTGTGTCGGTACGGCTGTGTCGACATGTTTGATGAGGAGGCTTATGTGGAGGCGGAGCAGGTGCCGATAAATGTGATGTCACTCCCTGCGGGGTCGACACCTGAATGGATGGACATGTGGAAGGAATTACGCGACAGTGTCAACTCCTTACATAAAAGGTTTGACGACATAGCAGATGTGGGACAGCCGGCTTCTCAGCCCGTGCCTGCCCAGGTGTCTCAAAAGCCATCAGGGGCTCTAAAACGCCCACTACCTCAGATGGCAGACACAGATGTCGACACGGATACTGACTCCAGTGTCGACGACGATGAGACTAGTGTACATTCCAATAGAGCCACTCGTTATATGATTACGGCAATGAAAAATGTGTTGCACATTTCTGATATTACCCTGGGTACCACAAAAAAGGGTATAATGTTTGGGGAGAAAAAGCTACCAGTGGTTTTTCCCCCATCTGATGAATTAAATGAAGTGTGTGAAGAAGCGTGGGCTTCCCCCGATAAGAAACTGGTAATTTCTAAAAAGTTACTAATGGCGTACCCTTTCCCGCCAGAGGACAGGTCACGTTGGGAGACATCCCCTAGGGTGGATAAAGCGCTCACACGTCTGTCAAAAAAGGTGGCACTACCGTCTCCGGACACGGCCGCCCTAAAAGAGCCTGCGGATAGAAAGCAGGAGGATGTGCAGTGCTGCAGCTGCGTGGTCAGATTCCCTGTCGGAAAACATTGATACCCTAGACAGGGACACTATATTGCTAACCGTAGAGCATATTAAAGACGCTGTCTTATACATGAGAGATGCACAGAGGGATATTTGCCGGCTGGCATCTAAAATAAACGCAATGTCCATTTCTGCCAGGAGAGGATTGTGGACTCGGCAGTGGACAGGAGATACAGATTCTAAAAGGCACATGGAAGTTTTGCCTTACAAGGGTGAGGAGTTGTTTGGGGATGGTCTCTCGGACCTCGTTTCCACAGCGACAGCTGGGAAGTCAGCATTTTTACCCCATGTTCCCTCACAGCCAAAGAAAGCACCGTATTATCAGGTACAGTCCTTTCGGCCCCAGAAAGGCAAGCGGGTTAGAGGCGCGTCCTTTCTGCCCAGAGGCAGAGGTAGAGGGAAAAAGCTGCAACATACAGCCAGTTCCCAGGAACAAAAGTCCTCCCCCGCTTCCTCTAAGTCCACCGCATGACGCTGGGGCTCCACAGGCGGAGCCAGGTACGGTGGGGGCCCGTCTCAAGACACGGGTGGATCCCTGGATTCTACAAGTAGTATCTCAGGGGTACAAGCTGGAATTCGAGACGTCTCCCCCGCGCCGTTTCCTCAAATCTGCCTTGCCGACAGCTCCCCCGGACAGGGAGGCAGTGCTGGAGGCGATTCACAAGCTGTATTCTCAGCAGGTGATAATCAAGGTACCCCTCCTTCAACAAGGACGGGGTTACTATTCCACAATGTTTGTGGTACCGAAACCGGACGGTTCGGTGAGACCCATTTTAAATTTAAAATCCTTGAACACTTATATAAGAAGGTTCAAGTTCAAGATGGAATCGCTCAGGGCGGTGATTGCAAGCCTGGACGAGGGGGATTACATGGTATCACTGGACATCAAGGATGCTTACCTGCATGTCCCCATTTACCCTCCTCACCAGGAGTACCTCAGATTTGTGGTACAGGACTGTCATTACCAATTCCAGACGTTGCCGTTTGGTCTGTCCACGGCACCGAGGGTATTTACCAAGGTAATGGCCGAAATTATGATACTCCTTCGGGAAAAAAGGGGTTTTAATTATCCCGTACTTGGACGATCTCCTTATAAAGGCGAGGTCCAGGGAACAGTTGTTGATCGGAGTAGCACTAGCTCGGGAAGTGCTACAACAGTCGCAGCTGGTTCCTACAACGCGTCTACTGTTCCTGGGGATGGTTCTGGACACAGAACAGAAAAAAGTGTTTCTCCCGGAGGAGAAGGCCAAGGAGTTGTCATCTCTAGTTAGAGACCTCCTAAAACCAAAACAGGTGTCGGTGCACCACTGCACGCGAGTCCTGGGAAAGATGGTGGCTTCTTACGAAGCAATTCCATTCGGAAGGTTCCATGCAAGGATCTTTCAGTGGGATCTGTTGGACAAGTGGTCCGGATCGCATCTTCAGATGCATCGGCTGATAACCCTGTCTCCAAGGGCCAGGGTGTCGCTGCTGTGGTGGCTGCAGAGTGCTCATCTTCTAGAGGGCCACAGATTCGGCATACAGGACTGGATCCTGGTGACCACGGATGCCAGCCTTCGAGGTTGGGGGGCAGTCACACAGGGAAGAAACTTCCAGGGACAATGGTCGAGTCAGGAGACTTCCCTACACATAAATATTCTGGAACTAAGGGCCATTTACAATGCCCTAAGTCAGGCAAAACCCCTGCTTCAACACCAGCCAGTGCTGATCCAGTCAGACAACATCACGGCGGTCGCCCATGTAAACCGACAGGGCGGCACAAGAAGCAGGATGGCGATGGCAGAAGCCACAAGGATTCTCCGATGGGCGGAAAATCATGTGTTAGCACTGTCAGCAGTGTTCATTCCCGGAGTGGACAACTGGGAAGCAGACTTTCTCAGCAGACACGACCTCCACCCGGGAGAGTGGGGACTTCATCCAGAAGTCTTCCAAATGGTTGTACACCAGTGGGAAAGGCCACAGGTGGACATGATGGCGTCCCGCCCCAACAAAAAGCTAAAAAGATATTGCGCCAGGTCAAGGGACCCTCAGGCGATAGCTGTGGACGCTTTAGTGACACCGTGGGTGTACCAGTCGGTTTATGTGTTCCCTCCTCTTCCTCTCATACCCAAGGTACTGAGGATAATAAGAAGGAGAAGAGTAAGAACTATAATCATTGTTCCGGATTGGCCAAGAAGAGCTTGGTACCCAGAACTTCAAGAAATGATATCAGAGGAACCATGGCCTCTGCCGCTCAGACAGGACCTGCTGCAACAGGGGCCCTGTCTGTTCCAAGACTTACCGCGACTGCGTTTGACGGCATGGCGGTTGAACGCCGGATCCTGAAGGAAAAGGGCATTCCGGAGTAAGTCATCCCTACGCTGATTAAAGCTAGGAAGGAGGTGACCGCAAACCATTATCACCGCATATGGCGAAAATATGTTGCATGGTGTGAGGCCAGAAGGGCCCCAATGGAGGAATTTCAGCTAGGTCGATTTCTGCACTTCCTACAGTCAGGGGTGACTATGGGCCTCAAATTAGGTTCCATTAAGGTCCAGATTTCGGCTCTGTCGATTTTCTTCCAAAAAGGACTGGCTTCACTGCCTGAAGTTCAGACGTTTGTTAAAGGAGTGCTGCAAATTCAGCCCCCTTTCGTGCCTCCCGTGGCACCTTGGGATCTCAACGTGGTGTTGGATTTCCTTAAGTCACATTGGTTTGAGCCACTTAAAACCGTGGAACTAAAATATCTCACGTGGAAAGTGGTCATGCTGTTGGCCTTGGCCTCGGCCAGGCGTGTGTCACAATTGGCGGCTTTATCATGTAAAAGCCCTTATCTGATTTTCCATATGGATAGGGCGGAATTGAGGACTCGTCCCCAATTTCTTCCTAAGGTGGTATCAGCTTTTCATTTGAACCAACCTATTGTGGTGCCTGCGGCTACTAAGGACTTGGAGGTTTCCAAGTTGCTGGACGTAGTCAGGGCCCTGAAAATCTATGTTTCCAGGACGGCTGGAGTCAGGAAAACTGACTCGCTATTTATCCTGTATGCGCCCAACAAGCTGGGTGCTCCTGCTTCAAAGCAGTCTATTGCTCGCTGGATCTGTAGTACGATTCAACTTGCACATTCTGCGGCTGGACTGCCGCATCCTAAATCTGTAAAAGCCCATTCCATGAGGAAAGTGGGCTCTTCTTGGGCGGTTGCCCGAGGGGTCTCGGCTTTACAACTTTGCCGAGCTGCTACTTGGTCGGGTTCAAACACATTTGCTAAATTCTACAAGTTTGATACCCTGGCTGAGGAGGACCTTGAGTTTGCTCATTCGGTGCTGCAGAGTCATCCGCACTCTCCCGCCCGTTTGGGAGCTTTGGTATAATCCCCATGGTCCTTACGGAGTCCCCAGCATCCACTAGGACGTCAGAGAAAATAAGAATTTACTCACCGGTAATTCTATTTCTCGTAGTCCGTAGTGGATGCTGGGCGCCCATCCCAAGTGCGGATTGTCTGCAATACTTGTATATAGTTATTGCCTAACTAAAGGGTTATTGTTTGGAGCCATTTGTTTGAGAGGCTCAGTTGTTATTCATACTGTTCACTGGGTATAGTATCACGAGTTGTACAGTGTGATTGGTGTGGCTGGTATGAGTCTTACCCGGGATTCCAAATCCTTTCCTTATTGTGTCAGCTCTTCCGGGCGCAACTAATACGGAGATCTTAGTTGCGTATATCTGCAGATATACGCAACTAAGATCTCCGTATTATCTGACTATTATTATGTAGAAATATTATTCACTCGGTGTGCATTAGGGAACACAGTTTTTTTTTCCTACACAGAATTACCCCTCCCCTTTTAGCACCTGAGTGACATTACAATCTGATTGAGCAGCTTTCCACTTTGTGTATTGTATATAGAGAGGCATAAATGGGTCAGCATTAGGAGGGATTGCTGACTCCAGAAGTGCCATAGGGGAAGCCAGGGGTATCCCCAGGTAAGCTGGCTCTCAGATGCTGTAGGTGCCATTACCATGTGGCCTTACACTGGGAATTTAACCCAGATATATTTGTAATTATTTATGGGGTGGGTGTGGGGTGCGGTGGCCCCTGTGTCGGTGTGGCTGGGCTGCTTCAGGTCGGCACACCCTAACACTTTATTAACACTTATTATTTTTCCTATCACTTTGTATATATTATTTTAATCACACCACTTACATAGCACTTCTGTGCTTCTTATTAACCCTTATTAATTCTCACTTGTGTGCTGACCTGGGGTGGCCGACCTGTGCCGACATCGTGGGGTCCTGCACCCCCGGCCCATACCTAGTATTAGGGACCCCCAGTGACGAAGAAGCCTTGTCGATCGGCCTGGGGGCTTAACCCTATATCTGCAGATATACGCAACTAAGATCTCCGTATTATCTGACTATTATTATGTAGAAATATTATTCACTCGGTGTGCATTAGGGAACACAGTTTTTTTTCCTACTCTGTATTACAATATACCTGTAATATACGGCAGTCCTGTCTACTCCCCTCCTACCATAAAAATAAATTCCTGAATAATGCAATCATCATTACATAAGTTATAAAATATATATTTTGTGTACATGTACTGTTCCTGCCTGTGCTGTGATCCTCAGTGACAGTCAAAACAACACAAAAAAAATGAAAACATGTTGACCATTTGTCACGTCAACCTTTTCCAGTGTCGACCTTTTGACCATGTCGAGCTTTTCATCATGGTGAACTTTGCCATGTCGACCAATAGTGGTCAACCTAATGACTGTCAACCTAATTAGGGTTGACCCTGTGATACATACTGGCCAGTATTAATGATATTAACACTGGTCTGAGCCCTGTTACTGACCCTCTGTAAAACACATAACTAGAAGCCAGCCTTTGTGATGAATTATGAATGGGTGAGATTTCGTGGTCCGTGGCTAAGGCTTGAGTAACACTCAGGGGAATATTCTATTACCCATGATCATTGATCGGGCGTAGTTGTGTTGCCGGGGGCTATTCAATTAGACCCGATAAGCGGGCGTGAGTCACAGCTTATCAGGGATTTGAGGTGGCTGGAAACACTGTGCCTGATTCAGAGACACCCCCAGCTGGCATCTGGAAGCACTGTGCCTGATTCAGAGACACCCCCAGCTGGCATCACAGATCCAAGTGCTGCATTTGAAGACATGGCATTGTATCACCATTGCGACTATCTAAATCTAAACTTATACCCCTTTTACACCTAAGTTGCGAGTCCAGCCCGGGACACTGAACATGGGTTTCAAGCCAGGTCACAGCCGCTTGAAACCTGTTTACCTCTGTCGACGCTTAGAGATAATTCATCTCCAAGTGCCGGGAAAACGGCTCTCCCTATGTAGTAATCAGGGCCCGGATCGGATGACCCAGGTTACTCGTTTACACTGCCCTGCAACCTGGGTCCTTTTTGGACCAACCCGGCAGTCTAGCCGGGTTGGATTCCCAGGTCACTGGACCTGGGTTAACTCTAACACCGAGTTGCATCCCAGGTTAACCCAGCAACCCCAAGACTTTGAGGTGGTGTAAAAATAAGATTTTACTTACCGGTAAATCTATTTCTCGTAGTCCGTAGTGGATGCTCGGGACTCCGTAGGACCATGGGGAATAGACGGGCTCCGCAGGAGACAGGGCACTTTAAGAAAGAATTAGGAATACTGGTGTGCACTGGCTCCTCCCTCTATGTCCCTCCTCCAGACCTCAGTTAAGGAAACTGTGCCCGGAAGAGCTGACAGTACAAGGAAAGGATTTTGGAATCCAGGGTAAGACTCATACCAGCTACACCAATCACACCGTATAACTCGTGATAAACTTACCCAGTTAACAGTATGAACAACAACAGAGCACCAGATAAACCTGATGCAACCATAACATAACCCTTATATAAGCAATAACTATATACAAGTATTGCAGAAGAAGTCCGCACTTGGGACGGGCGCCCAGCATCCACTACGGACTACGAGAAATAGATTTACCGGTAAGTAAAATCTTATTTTCTCTAACGTCCTAGTGGATGCTGGGGACTCCGTAAGGACCATGGGGATTATACCAAAGCTCCCAAACGGGCGGGAGAGTGCGGATGACTCTGCAGCACCGAATGAGCAAACACAAGGTCCTCCTCAGCCAGGGTATCAAACTTGTAGAACTTTGCAAAAGTGTTTGAACCTGACCAAGTAGCTGCTCGGCAAAGCTGTAATGCCGAGACCCCTCGGGCAGCCGCCCAAGAAGAGCCCACCTTCCTTGTGGAATGGGCTTTTACTGATTTTGGAGGCGGCAATCCAGCCGCAGAATGAGCCTGCTGAATCGTGTTACAGATCCAGCGAGCAATAGTTTGCTTTCAAGCAGGAGCACCCAGCTTGTTGGATGCATACAGGATAAACAGCAACAGTTTTCCTGACTCCAGCCGTTCTGGCTACATAAACCTTCAAAGCCCTGACTACATCTAGTAACTTGGAATCCTCCAAGTCACGAGTAGCCGCAGGCACCACAATAGGTTAGTTCAAATGAAAAGAGGACACCACTTTTGGCAGAAATTGCGGACGAGTCCGTAATTCTGCCCTGTCCATATGGAAAACCAGATGGGGGCTTTTATGTGACAAAGCCGCCAATTCTGACACACGCCTAGCCGAAGCTAAGGCCAATAGCATGACCACCTTCCACGTGAGATATTTTAACTACACCGTTTTGAGTGGCTCAAACCAGTGTGACTTCAGGAAACTCAACACCATGTTAAGATCCCAAGGTGCCACTGGAGGCACAAAAGGGGGCTGAATATGCAGCACTCCCTTTACCATTGTCTGAACTTCAGGAAGAGAAGCCAGTTCCTTTTGAAAGAAAATGGATAGGGCTGAAATCTGGACCTTAATGGACCCCAATTTTAAGCCCAAAGTCACTCCCGACTGTAGGAAGTGAAGGAAACGGCCCAGCTGGAATTCCTCTGTAGGGGCATTCCTGGCCTCACACCAAGCAACATATTTTCGCCATATACGGTGATAATGTTTAGCCGTCACGTCCTTCCTAGCCTTTATTAGCGTAGGAATAACCTCATTCGGAATGCCTTTTTCTGCTAGGATCCGGCGTTCAACCGCCATGCCGTCAAACACAGCCGCGGTAAGTCTTGGAACAGACAGGGCCCCTGTTGCAACAGATCCTGTCTGAGAGGCAGAGGCCATGGGTCCTCTGTGAGCATTTCATGCAGTTCCGGATACCAAGTCCTTCTTGGCCAGTCCGGAACAATGAGTATTGTTCTCACTCCTCTTTTTCTTACGATTCTCAGCACCTTGGGTATGAGAGGAAGAGGAGGAAACACATAAACCGACTGGAACACCCACGGTGTCACTAGTGCGTCCACAGCTATCGCCTGAGGGTCTCTTGACCTGGCGCAATACATTTGTAGCTTTTTGTTGAGGCGGGATGCCCTCATGTCCACCTGTGGCAGTTCCCATCGACTTGTAATCTGTGTGAAGACTTCTTGATGAAGTTCCCACTCTCCCGGGTGAAGGTCGTGCCTGCTGCGGAAGTCTGCTTCCCAGTTGTCCACTCCCGGAATGAACACTGCTGACAGTGCTTTTACGTGATTCTCCGCCCAGCGAAGAATTCTGGTGGCTTCCACCATCGCCACCCTGCTCCTTGTGCCGCCTTGGCGGTTTACATGAGCCACTGCGGTGATGTTGTCTGACTGAATCAGCAACGGATGGTTGCGAAGCAGAGGTTCCGTTTGACTTAGGGCGTTGTATATGGCCCTAAGTTCCAGGATATTGATGTGCAGACAAGTCTCCTGACTTGACCACAGACCCTGGAAATTTCTTCCCTGTGTGACTGCCCCCCACCCTCGGAGGCTTGCATCCGTGGTCACCAGGACCCAGTCCTGAATGCCGAACCTGCGACCCTCGAGAAGGTGAGCACTCTGCAGCCACCACAGAAGAGACACCCTGGCCCTGGGGGATAGGGTGATCAGCCGATGCATCTGAAGATGCGATCCGGACCACTTGTCCAACAGATCCCACTGAAAGGTCCTCGCACGGAACCTGCCGAAGGGAATGGCCTCGTATGACGCCACCATCTTTCCCAGGACTTGCGTGCAGTGATGCACCGACACCTGTTTTGGTTTTAAGAGGTCTCTGACCAGAGTCACGAGCTCCTGAGCCTTCTCCGTCGGGAGAAAAACCTTCTTCTGGTCTGTGTCCAGAATCATGACCAGGAAGGGCAGACGCGTCGTAGGAATCAGCTGCGACTTTGGAATATTCAGAATCCAGCCGTGCTGTTGCAACACTTCCAGAGAGTGTGCTACGCTGATCAGCAACTGCTCTCTGGACCTCGCCTTTATGAGGAGATCGTCCAAGTATGGGATAATTGTGACTCCTTGCTTTCGCAGAAGCACCATCATTTCTGCCATTACCTTGGTAAATATTCTCGGTGCCGTGGACAGACCAAACGGCAACGTCTGGAATTGGTAATGACAGTCCTGTACCACAAATCTGAGGTACTCCTGATGAGGTGGATAAATGGGGACATGCAGGTAAGCATCCTTTATGTCCAGAGACACCATAAAATCCCCCTCTTCCAGGCTTGCAATGACCGCTCTGAGCGATTCCATCTTGAACTTGAACCTTTTCAGGTAACTGTTCAGGGATTTTAAATTCAATATGGGTCTGACCGAACCGTCCGGTTTCGCAACCACAAACATTGTCGAATAGTAACCCCTTCCCTGTTGAAGGAGGGGAACCTTTACCACCATCTGCTGGAGATATAATTTGTGAATTCCCTCTCTATGGGGGAAGCTGGCACGGCCGATTTGAGGTAACGGTGAGGGGGCATCACTTCGAATTCCAGCTTGTATCCCTGAGATACAAACTGTATAGCCCAGGGATTCACCTGTGAGCGAACCCACTGGTGGCTGAAATTTCGGAGACGCGCCCCCACCGATCCTGGCTCCACCTGTGGAGCCCCAGCGTCATGCGGTGGATTTAGTGGAAGCCGGGGAGGACTTCTGTTCCTGGGAACTAGCTCTATTGTGCAGCTTCTTTCCTCTACCCCTGCCTCTGGCAAGAAAGGACGCACCTCGGACTCTCTTGCCTCTTTGTGATTGAAAGGACTGCATTTGGTAATATGGTGCTTTCTTAGGTTGTGAGGGAATATATGGCAAAAAATTTGACTTCCCAGCCGTAGCTGTGGAAACTAGGTCCGAGAGACCGTCCCCAAACAATTCCTCACCCTTGTAAGGTAAAACCTCCATGTGCCTTTTTGAGTCGGCATCACCTGTCCATTGCCGAGTCCAGAGGACCCTTCTGGCAGAAATCGACATTGCATTTATTCTAGAGCCCAGTAGGCTAATGTCTCTCTGGGTATCTCTCATATATAGGACAGCGTCTTTTATATGCCCCAGGGTCAGTAATATAGTATCCTTGTCCAAGGCATCAAGTTCCTCAGATAAAGTATCTGTCCATGCTGCTACAGCACTACACATCCAGGCCGACGCAATTGCCGGCCTTAGTAGGGTACCTGAATGTGTATAAATGGACTTCAGGATACCTTCCTGCTTTCTATCCGCAGGATCTTTTAGGGTGGCCGTATCCTGTGACGGCAGGGCTACCTTCTTAGATAAGAGTGTCAAAGCTTTGTCTACCCTAGGGGAGGATTCCCAGCGTAACCTGTCCGTTGGCGGGAAAGGATACGCCATAAGCAACCGTTTGGAAATCTGCATTTCTTTTTCATCCACTAGGGGTCACTGGAGTACTCTTGGGATATGGACGGCTTCCACCGGAAGAAGGCACTGAATAAATTAATTTTTGAGACTACTCCTCCCCTCCATATCCTGCAGCACTTCAGTGTTTTTTCTGTGCTCGACACAGTTAGAAGGCATAGTGGAGCTCATCCACAAAGTATTGGAATTTTTTTCTAAGTTTTTTTTTTTCTTCAATTTCCACGTCCTTTCCCCCCTTCTAACAGGCGTGGGTCAGGGACAGTGGAAGCGGCTGAGTAGCCGTGAGTGTCGGACCTCTCTGTAAAGAGCTCCCTCACTCCACTTGCAGGCTGCCTGCAGGAAAGCTGGACGGAGCTTGGATGAAGGCCCCGTCATAGACTTTTGTCACGGTCCAGGTATGTTGGGTTGGGGCGGTCAGCGCTTGCTGCCGCTCCACTGTTGGGGATTGTTGGGTACTCACCGCTGCCCGGAGCGCGTGTACATGGGCCGCTTCACGGTCCATGCGGCGCGCTCTCACTCTCCGGCTCCCAGCATCCTAAAAGACCGCTGCTCCCTGCGCAGCAGCAGCGCTGCTTGGCTACACAGACACGCCGTTATGCTGTGTGTGGCGGGCGGGAGCACGTGTGCATGGGCCGCTCCACGGCTCCATGCAGCACGCTCTCTGCTTCCGCCATCCGCCCGCAGCAGCCGAGGAGTTCCGTGGTCCGGGGTCTACAGACAGGCCGCTCACACGGCCCTTTGCAAAACTTCCACAGGCCCAGACCCGGTGCTGTACACGGAGGTCGTGGGAGTGGGGGGGGGGGAGACTTTAACAGTATTTGGCAGTGCAAGAAATGCTTAATATGTTTAAATGTTCTCCTGTCTGTTCCAGGTTTCCTATTTTTACATCTCGGCTAAGAGTGGTACTAGAGGAATTTTGGGGTCAGTTTTCGTATTTCTGGCAGGCACTGCACTTGCCTAGATATATACCAGGAACTTTGGTGTTATTACTGAGTCGTGCAGTCTGTCTGTGTGGAGTTTGTATTGTCTGTCTTCATAATGAGTAAGACACCAGCAAAATCTAAGAAACATTTGTCATGTCATGTCTGTAAGAGTGTGTTGCCTGATGGATCCACCACATGTACAGCATGTGTTGTTAATACAGCCATAAATACGATTTCCATTCCAGAAGTAAAGGCATCTCAGGACCCGCCATGGGCTTTACTTGCAGATGTATTAGTTGGTTTACAATCAGAACTGGCCGCCTCTCGTGAAGAAAGAGAGGCGGCAAGATCTGAGTTTAAGATGAGACCATTTGAGTTACCTGGGGAGTCTCAAACTGGTCATAAGTCCACCTTGAGTGGAAAAGATAAGTTTCCTTTTCCTACTAATTTTCCTGTCTCTGGGATACTAGACCTCACTGAACAGGAGTACGAGGAGGGCGAAATAGAACAACAGTCAGAAGGTGACGACTTTGACAGCCCAGGTATTGACAATCTCATCAGAGCAGTTCGTCAGTCGCTGGAGTTTACGGAAACTGAGGAGCCACTGACGAATGATGAGGTAGTCTTTACTAAACGACAGAGATCTCCGATGTGTTTCCCTATCTCGGAATCTCTTAATAAAATGTTACTGGAGTCACGGAAAAATCCGGACAAACGGTTTTCTATTCCTCGTAGATTTAAATCGAGTTACCCGTTTCCAGAGGCCATGACAGCTACATGGGAGAACCCACCTTTGGTGGATTCATCCGTATCTAAACTTACGAGGAAGTTAACCATACCAGTCCCAACTGCTACTACGCTTAAAGACCCTGCAGATCGTAAAATAGAGGCTATGCTAAGGTCCATGTACACAGCAACTGGAGTGCTGTTAAGACCTGGGTTGGTTGGCATTTGGGTTACTAAAGCTTTAATGGTATGGATAAAAGAGCTCAAGTCGGCTCTGCAAGATGATCATCTTATACTTCTCGCGGATCAAATCTGGGAAGCTGCTGAATATCTATGTACAGCTTCTACTGACGTCTGTCAGCTTACTTCTCGCCTGTCCTCATCGCTAGTCACAGTACGACGAGCACTTTGGCTGCGTTCGTGGCAGGCGGAGACGGAGGTTAAAAAAGGTATAGAGGCATTGCCTTATGATGGCGAGAAACTTTTTGGTCCTGAATTGGACAAATGGATTTCTGAGGCTACTGGAGGGAAGTCTGTTTTTCTTCCATCGCCTACAACTATACCTAAACGGAAATATTCTGGTCCGGCGTTCAAATCCTTTAGAACTCAGCCCTTTCGTGGGCAGGGAGGAGCAGTCACGCCGGGCAGAAGAGGTCGGGGACGTAGTGCCCGACAATCCAATGCACGTCGTCAAGACACCAAGACCACTAACAAACCAGTGGCATGACGGGCTCCCAGCCCATCTCGGATCTCCAATTGTGGGAGCACGCCTTCAGAGCTTTCAGGGGGCGTGGCTGCAGACGTCCACAGATGGGTGGATCCGCAATTTAGTATTAGAGGGTTACAAAATAGAGTTCGATTATCTTCCGACAGGAAGATTTTTCACGACAGGACTGCCTGTGTCGGACGACAAGAAAGCAGTTCTGCAGGTTGCCATTCAGTCTCTGCTGAATGCTGCAGTGATAATTCCGGTCCCTGTGCAGGAACAGGGGCAGGGTTATTATTCCAGTCTGTTTCTGGTACCAAAACCAGATGGCTCAGTCAGGCCAATATTGAACCTAAAAGGTCTCAATCATTACGTCACTTACCACAGATTCAAGATGGAATCTCTCAGGTCAGTAATTGCAGGGTTAGAGCCACAGGAATTCATGATTGCACTAGATCTCAAGGATGCGTATTTGCACATTCCGATTTGGCCACCTCACCAGAGTTTCTTAAGGTTTGCGATAAGACGAGACCATTACCAATTTCAGGCTCTACCGTTTGGCCTCTCATCAGCGCCTCGGGTATTCACCAAGGTAATGTCCGTGATGACAGCTCATCTCAGGTCCCTAGGGGTAATAATTGTTCCGTATTTAGACGATCTACTCATAAAGGCTCCGTCTCAACAATTGCTTCTCCAACATGCCTTACTAACGTACAATGTACTAGTTCAGCACGGTTGGATAGTCAGTTTAAAGAAATCACATCTAATTCCGTGTCAACGACTTCAATTCCTAGGGATGATTCTCGATACAGTAAAACAAAGGGTTTACCTGCCACAACAGAAAGTACAGGGCATTCGTCATCTGGTGCAATTAGTGCTCAAGCCACGCACAGTCTCAGTACATTTGTGCATTCGCCTTCTAGGCACAATGGTGGCGGCTTTCGAAGCACTTCAGTTCGGAAGATTTCACTCACGTCCGTTTCAACTGGAGGTGTTAGCACAGTGGTCGGGATCACATCTGCAGCTGCACCACAGGGTGAGGTTGTCACCACAAGTCAGGGTGTCTCTTCTCTGGTGGTTAAAAATACACAATCTATCTGCAGGGAGACGATTCGGCGTCGCGAATTGGATAATTCTGACAACAGACGCAAGTCTCAGAGGTTGGGGAGCTGTAGTTCAGAGTTATCGGCTCCAGGGCCTCTGGGCGGATCACGAAAGATCGCTATCCATAAATGTTCTGGAACTCAGGGCGATTTACAATGCTCTAAGACAAGCGGTGTACATGTTTCGTTTTCAGACTGTTCAGGTGCAGTCAGACAACGCGACGGCAGTCGCATATATAAACAAACAAGGAGGAACGAGAAGCCGCATGGCTATGCGGGAAGTAGCTCGGATCCTCAGATGGGCCGAATATCACCAGGTGATATTATCGGCAGTGTTCATTCCTGGAGTGGACAACTGGGAGGCAGATTTTCTCAGTCGTCGGGATTTTCATCCAGGAGAGTGGGCATTGAATCCAGAAGTATTTCAGATGTTGATCCAGAAGTGGGGTTACCCTCAGGTGGATCTAATGGCATCCCGCCACAATCATCAGGTGTCAAGATATGTGTCCAGAACAAGAGATCCAGGGGCAGTGGCGGTGGATGCTCTCACAGCCACGTGGCCATACAGCCTTGTGTATCTGTTTCCACCGTTTCCGCTGCTCCCGTTGGTGCTAAAACGGATCAAGAGAGGGTTCGTCACAGTCATTCTAATAGCGCCTCATTGGCCTCGGAGGGCTTGGTTCTCGGATCTCCTCGGGTTACTCGCAGACGATCCGTGGCCACTCCCACTACGTCCGGACCTGTTACAACAGGGTCCGTTCCTTTACCCCGATTTAGCGCGGCTGCGTTTGACGGGGTGGCTGTTGAAAAGGCCATCTTAAGGAAAGAGGGCATTCCTGAGTCTGTTATACCAACCATGGTACGAGCTAGGAAGCCGGTTACGGCAGCTCATTATTATAGAATTTGGCGTACTTATATAGGTTGGTGTGAAGCTCGGAAATTTCCGACATCGTCTTTTAAATTATCCCGTCTTTTGTTATTTTTACAAATGGGGTTAGATGGAGGACTACGTCTTTCCACATTAAAGGTGCAGGTATCTGCGTTGTCAATTTATTTTCAAAGGAAATTGGCCTCGTTGCAGTCAATACATACGTTTCTACAGGGTGTAAAGAGGATACAGCCTCCTTTCATTCCACCTACAGCACCATGGGACTTGAATCTGGTTTTAGATTTCTTACAGTCCGATTACTTTGAACCCTTACAACAAGTGGATATTAAATTTCTCACTTGGAAAACGATTTTTCTTTTAGCCTTAGCTTCGGCTAAGCGTGTTTCAGATTTGGGTGCCTTGTCATGCAAGTCACCGTATTTAATTTTTCATGATGACAGAGCGGAACTTCGGACGAATCCCGCTTTTCTACCAAAGGTAGTGTCGTCTTTTCACATCAATCAACCAATAGTAGTTCCTGTGTTAACAGGAGACTCTGGAACGTTGGATGTGGTTCGCGCATTGCGTATCTATGTTTCCCGAACGTCTACTGTGCGTAAGACAGATACGTTGTTTGTTCTCTATGACGCAGCTAAGAGGGGTTGGCCAGCCTCTAAGCAGACCTTATCCAGATGGATCAAACTGACTATACGTCAGGCTTACCTTTATGCTAAGTTACAGCCACCTACTTCAGTAACAGCTCATTCCACACGTTCTGTGGGGACGTCATTGGCAGCGAGTCGTGGGGCTTCTACGACACAGCTTTGCCGTGCGGCTACTTGGTCGTCAGTGCACACGTTTGTGCGCTTTTACAAGTTTGATACGTTCGCGGCAGCAGCATCTAGCTTTGGCCGTTTAGTGTTACAGGTGCCAAACAGCTCTCCCGCCACGGAGGAGACTTTGGTACATCCCAAGAGTACTCCAGTGACCCCTAGTGGATGAAAAAGAAAATAGGATTTTGGTACCTACCAGGTAAATCCTTTTCTTTGAATCCATAGGGGGCACTGGACGCCCACCCAGAGCAGTTTACCTGTTTTAGGAGTCCAGTGGTTCTTATGGTAACACACTTTCACGACTGGTTTAAATTTAACAAGGGTTAATCAGTTATGGTGTCAACTGTTTAGTTGTCTGTTACGTTGTGTCAACTTTATTGTTGTCTGTGAGACTATATGTAATTCTCCTTTTGTCAATCTCTCTATCGATCCTGTTCGGCTCAGTAAAAAACACTGAAGTGCTGCAGGATATGGAGGGGAGGAGTAGTCTCAAAAATTAATTTATTCAGTGCCTTCTTCCGGTGGAAGCCGTCCATATCCCAAGAGTACTCCAGTGCCCCCTATGGATTCAAAGAAAAGGATTTACCTGGTAGGTACCAAAATCCTATTTTTTCTATCTGGAGATTCCCAAGCTTTTTCACATAACTCATTTAACTCATGTGAAGGGGGAAAGGTCACCTCATGCCTTTTTTCCCCAAACATATAAACCCTCTTGTCAGGGACTGGGTTTTCCTCTGAGATGTGCAATACATCCTTCATTGCTATAATCATGTAGCGGATGGCTTTAGCCATTTTAGGCTGCAACTTTGCATCATCGCCATCGACACTGGAGTCAGAATCCGTGTCGATATCTGTGTCAACAATTTGGGATAGTGGGCGCTTCTGAGACCCTGACGGCCTCTGCGCTGTAGGAGCAGGCATGGGTTGAGACCCTGACTGTCCCAAGGCTTCAGCTTTATCCAACCTTTTATGCAAGGAATTAACATTATCATTTAAAACCTTCCACATATCCATCCAATCGGGCTTCGGCGCCGTCGGCGGTGATCCCACATTCATTTGTACCTGCTCTGCTTCCACATAGCCTTCCTCGTCAAACATGCCGACACAAGCGTACCGACACACCACACACACAGGGGATGCTCTATTTGAGGACAGAACCCCCACAAGGCCTTTTGGAGAGACAGAGAGTATGCCAGCACACACCCCAGCGCTATATGACCCAGGAATTACACAGTAACTTAGTGTTTACCCAGTAGCTGCTGTATATACTGATTTTGCGCTAAATTTATGTGCCCCCCCCTCTCTTTTTACCCTCTTTCTACCGTGAATCTGCAGGGGAGAGCCTGGGGAGCTTCCTCTCAGCGGAGCTGTGGAGAGAAAATGGCGCTGGTGAGTGCTGAGGAAGAAGCCCCGCCCCCTCAGCGGCAGGCTTCTGTCCCGCGATTTTGTGTAAAATAATGGCGGGGGCTCATGCATATATACAGTGCCCAACTGTATATATGCCCACTTTGCCAAGAGGTCTCTAATTGCTGCCCAGGGCGCCCCCCCTGCGCCCTGCACCCTACAGTGACCGGAGTGTGTGAGTTTAATGTGGGAGCAATGGCGCACAGCTGCAGTGCTGTGCGCTACCTCATATGAAGACTGGAGTCTTCTGCCGCCGCTTTTGAAGTCTTCTTGCTTCTCACGCCGGCTTCTGGCTCTGCGAGGGGGACGGCGGCGCAGCTCTGGGATCGGACGACCAAGGGTGCGTTCCTGTGTACGATCCCCCTGGAGCTAATGGTGTCCAGTAGCCTAAGAAGCATGACCTATCCACAGTGAGTAGGGCTGCTTCTCTCCCCTCAGTCCCACGTAGCAGAGTCTGTTGCCAGCAGATCTCTCTGAAAATAAAAAATCCTAACAAAATACTTTCTATTTAGCAAGCTCAGGAGAGCTCACTAAAGTGCACCCAGCTCGTCCGGGCACAGATTCAAACTGAGGTCTGGAGGAGGGACATAGAGGGAGGAGCCAGTGCACACCAGTATTCCTAATTCTTTCTTAAAGTGCCCTGTCTCCTGCTGAGCCCGTCTATTCCCCATGGTCCTTACGGAGTCCCCAGCACCCACTAGGACGTTAGAGAAAAGGGTATTACTCAGACTGCTGGAACTACCAGGGCCAGGAAATCTGCATCCAAAGAGACAGACCCTGGACATAGCATGCCTAAAAAATGGGTGGCAACATGCCCCCATTTTGTAAAATGATCCCACACTGCACACCTCACACCCATTATTTTTAATACCATCCGGAGTCCCGAGGCGCAGCAGCAGCGCTGTAGAAATCACTAGGAAAATAGCGTGGCGCCATTTTCCTGGTGTTTTGCACATGCACAGTAGGAAGTTACTAGGAACATCAGTGGGAAAATGGCCACCGCGCCATTTTCCCAGCAAACTGTGCATGTGCTGTATGCTCTGGGACAGCACTAGGGACCCTAGTGCCCAGGGCTACAGTGCCTCCTCTTCTCTATAAACGCCCCTGCCTGTCCCTGCCCCCAAATGGCCACAGCATGTCTCCACTGGGATCCGGTCTTTAGGTCGACACTCATTAGGTCGACCACTATTGGTCAACATGTATTGGGTCGACATGGCAAATGTTGACACATGAAAAGGTCAACATGAGTTTTTTACTTTTTTTTATCCCCTTCATTTCTTGAACTTTTTCATACTTTCTGATCCACATGGACTACGATTAGGAATAGTAACCTGTGCCGAGCGCAGCGAGGCACCTTGCCAGAAGCATGGCGAGCGGATACAGTGCACTAATTGGGGTTCCCGGTCACTTTCCAAAGAAAACGACAAAAAAAGCCAACAAAAAACCTTATGTCGACCTATCTCATGTCGACCTAGTGACCTTGGCGACCTATTTCAGGTGTCGACCTAATCACTGTTGACAAATAGTGGTCGACCTAATGACTGTCGACCTAGTTACTGCCGCCCCTATGATTCACACCCGTCTCCACTTGTATATTTGTTAATAGTATTCTGTTTTCTTTCATTCTTTTTTCAAGCAATTTTATGGTCTTAAAAAAATGACAGATCATTATTATTCTTTTATAAAGTTCTCCTTTAAATAGTGACTACAAAATGCCTGTTAAATAATGCACATACTGTGTGCAGTAGAGAGCTGAGCACAGGATGGATGCTCCTGTGCGAGTGAGCATGCCTGGCAGCACAAAGCTCCCGGGTCCTCCTGACATAAATCAGACAGTAGAAGGAGGAGGGCGGCGGACATTTTTATAGAGATTCTTCAGATTGCAGAATGCACCCTAGTGGGCTACAGGAAAATGTCTCCATGGCAGAGGACAGGGGGGTGAACTACAGCGCACACTCCAATATTTACTGTAAACGGCAGATGACATAATAAGGACCCGACATGTTCTTGGGAGTTTACATTTAGTGGTTGCAAACTGGGGGCAGTGCAGGCAGGAATGAGTCTCTGAGTGTGCTGCAATTAAAGTCTATTCTGCATCTAACAGGTGAGAACCCGCTCCTGAACCCTGCAACTTACAGTAAGTGCATGCTATATAAAGGCGGGACCTCCCTATGCGCCCCTCCACATTGCATTCATATTCTATACGGGAGAGAGGACTTTAACCCTTTCATCTGCAGTAAGTATGCATCATGGAGTTGAAGGATGGGTGCATTTGTGGAATTCACATTATATACAATACAGAGCCGGCATGGGGATGCTTCTATCATTCACACTGAGTGGCTGTTATATAAATAGACTATTCTCATCATTCACACTAAAAGGCTAGGTAATACGTAAGTAGCAGATGGTTATCTTTGGATGAAGGGTGGAGCTGCTGTAGTCTAGAACTTTACCTAACAACTTTACACAGCACAGAGTACAGGGGGTGTGATAATGTGTGATTTACACAGCTCACAGAAATTGTGCCTCGCGCCTCATCTCCCCATAGGGCCTTATGTAACAGGTTGCGAGAAGCAGGCACGGGCGCAATTGCGGGTTGATAGCCTATATTTTTTAAAGCTCTAATAATTTAAAGAGCAAATTCAGGTTTGTTTTGGCTTTCAAATTATTGCCGATTTAAAAAATAGGCGCTAACTGGCTGGAATCACGCCCGTACTCGAATCTCGCAGGCAGGTATATGAGGCCCATCAGGGTCTATGTACTAAGCCTTGGAGAGAGTAAAGTGAATGGAGCTAAAGTACCAGCTAATCGCCTCCTGTCATCTTTCAAACACAGCCTGTATAATGGCAGCTAGGAGCGGATTGGCTGCTACTTTATCTCGGTCCACTTTATCTCTCTCTCTGGCTTAGTAAATAGACCCCATAGTCTTCTGTTTGATTTGACAATGCAATTAGAGTTGCAATTGAGATGGAAGACTGGATTTGGCAAATTTCTGTGTGTTTGGGTGCCAGAGACTTAGGAGTTAAGCCTGTTAGCTGCGAGGGGAGTGGGGTGCCGCTGCAACGATCTAGAAACGCTGGCAGTGGCATTGAAGGTTGACCCCCCCCCCCCCCTTCCCCCCCAGATCTTGCCCCAGACAAGCAAACTTTTGTAGCACCATATTTTGCTGCGAACAGAATTCTGCGAGTCCGGACGTACCGTAAGTGCAACAAATACTTGCACGTACTCATAGCTAATAATGGTTTTTGACCCCTTTAGTTTTTCTGGATTACATATTTTTGTCTTTTATTGGCAACACCATACGTACAATATACAAGATTACATTTACATTCTCATACTATAGCATGGCTCCTCAAAGGGACTATAGATGGAAGCTCTTAATCACATCTGTGTGCATGACACGTTTTACAGGAAAGCAGCAATTATTTACTATTTTTTCTTTCTGGTTTTCAGAACTTTCTGGATATATATTTCCTAGACATCACTTGATAACCCCTGGGGTTTATTGCAGCACTCTTGCAGTCTTTTCACAAGGGAAATACACTCATGTGTATTCCGTCCAGGCATGATGGACCAACAAGTTAAGCCGTGGCTCCGGATTTCTTCCGGTTTTTACTTTGCGAGTACATTAAAAAAAGCCTAGATAGTTGGAGAATATAGCTAAAACAGAGGTTCCCAATTTCAGTCCTCAAGGCACACTTACAGTCCAGGTTTTAAGGAAATCCATGCTTGGGCACAGGTGACTGAATTAGTATCTCAGTCACTCTGATTTAATAATGTGTGCTCAACCATGGATATCCTTAAAACCTGAACTGTTAGGGTACCTTGAGGACTGAGTTTGGCAACCTCTTAGCTAAAATGCAGAATATACACTACAAATATTGGTCTCACCAGAACTAAAGTAAGCATCGGTGGCTCACGCTATAAATGCAGAATGCTTTTAAGAAAAACAGAAGTCGCGGTGAGGACTGATGACCCGTAACAGTGGAAACTGCACAATAATTGGAAAGTGCAATCCAGAAATTTGTCCCTGTAGATGAATAAATAGAAGAGGAGCCACTCGGAAAACTGCAACTGATTGCCAGTGAAAGGTCACTGTACCATGCTGCCTGCCCTGTCTTGCATTAATTTCTCCCTGTTCTGACTGTATAGCCACCCCTCAAGACTGCTGCTATTGGCTGGGTCCAGAACCATGTGACTTTCACTGCGCTGTTGCGGAGGCCACTGTTAACTGTATTCTTTTTCCCCATGCTGACTATAATGTACAGCAGGGGCCCAGTGGTGTGTGAAATGATAAATAAAAAAGATTAAATAGTAATAAAACCAAAACAATTTTGTACACAAAAGCTTGGAAAGAGATAAATTACCAACCAATCGGTTCCTGTCATTATTCAAACACAGCCTGTAACATGGCAGTTAGGAGCTGACTGGTTGGAACTTTATGTCTCTCCAAGCGTTGCTAAATCTAGCCCTGAATTTTTAATCTTATCCCTTTCATTTTATGTATTGGCTATTTCTGTTATTCTGTCATTCACAATAAATTAATATGTTTACAGGCAAAATATAAAAATTTTATGATTACTGTTATACATTCTATGAAGCAGTTTGTTTGCCACATTTGCAGTTTATATGTAGCATGTATCAAAGCACAGCCAATCAGCTTATAACTGTCATTTTACATGCTGTGCTTGAAAAATGAGAGGAACTGATTGGTTGGTACTTTATCTCTCTCCACACTTTGATAAATCTCTCCTTAGGTCTGAGATTTTAAAATGTCTCATTGTTAATTAAGGCTTTATTTCTTAATTTCAGGAAGTTTATCTATTCACGGATAATGGACAAAGACAGGAACCAGGTGACTGACAGAATATTAAACCTCACCCTGGAAATCATCTACCTGCTGACTGGAGAGGTGAGGGCTTCTGGGAATGTCACACTGACATTAGTACTGTGAGGGGTAATGTTTAGCTTTTTGCCCTGACAGGCGTGCCTGTAGGTCAGCTATATGCATCACTATTTCTTGAACCTCAACATGAGTATAATGAATCACCAAGGTGTGAACAGTGGGTGAAAGAGGCACAATTTTATTATACAGGTTGAGTATCCCTTATCCAAAGTGCTTGGGACCGGAAGTATTTTGGATATGGGATTTTTCCGTATTTTGGAATAATTGCATACCATAATGAGATATCATGGTGATGGGACCCAAGTCTAAGCACAGAATGCATTTATGTTACATATACAACTTATACACACAGCCTGAAGGTCATTTTAACCAATATCTTTAATAACTTTGTGGATTAAACAAAGTGTGTGTACATTCACACAATTCATTTATGTTTCATATACACCTTATACACACAGCCTGAAGGTCATTTAATACAATATTTTTTCAATAACTTTGTGCATTAAACAAAGTTTGTGTACATTGAGCCATCAGAAAACAAAGGTTTCACTATCTCAATCTCGCTCCAAAAAATTCCGTATTTCGGAATATTCCGTATTTCGGAATATTTGGATATGGGATACTCAATCTGTATATAAAAACACAGCACACAATAATAGCAAAAATTTGACATTACCAGTGGGTTCATCACACTGCAAATTAAACTCCTCAAGTGAATTTGTGCTAGGCCCCGACTACTGATCCATGCTCTTCACTGTAGGAACTCAGCTCAGTGTCGTCCTGCTTTTGACAGGTCCACAAAGAAAACAAATTCCGCTGACACTTAGATATCCATACAGGCATGATCCTGGATCAGTGCAACAGGAGTGGTGACGTCCAGGTCTCGCACTCTGCCTGTATCTGTATCTTTTTAAACTCTCCTGTTGTTGCATACCAGTGGCTGCCCATGGACCTTCCCCACCCCTCAGCTCTTTTGCAGGCAGCCTGCAGTGTATGGCTCCAGCATATCTGCTAAAGTAGTGTCGAATAGGCCAATGTTTAAGGCCCTGAAACTCTTTTCATTACAACGATCTTATTTATTGCAGCTTTAGCCTGCAGATAATCTCTTTGTAGAGTAATGTTTTTTAATGTCATTACTTAGGATTATGTACCTTTGAAGAAGCTCAGTGAACATGTGGCACCCAGCGGCAGCCCCCAAATGTCAGAAGCATTGACCACATCCAAGATTCCCATAACAGAGAGTCCACCTCACGCACACGACAGAAGCAATGACCGAAGAATCCTGGAACTCACCAACAAGATCATTCAGCTGCTCACTGGAGAGGTGAGTACTTTAGTGAATGGGACATTATACAGTAACACCAGGGGAGGTGTCTGGGTGATGACGGTGTCACTGTGTGTGTCAGGTTCCTATAAGGTGTCAGGATGTCACTGTCTATTTCTCCAAGGAGGAGTGGGAGTATTTAGAGGAACACGAGGATCTCTACAAGGAAGCCATGATGGAGAATCATCGCCCCCACACATCGTTAGGTAAGATGAGTTTGCATATTGGTGTTTGTGGATAGAGTTTTTGTATAAATGAAATAAAAACACAATAAAATGATATTTAGGATGGGCTAGGGATGATAAAAAAAAAAGCTGAGGCGCTAGGGTGGTCATCTCAGGTTTTAATTTAGACAGTCTGGATCGGAGGCTTCATTCCCTGTTTCACACTCACTGTTGTCATTTCACCAGCACATAGAAGACAGAATTGGTGTGAAATAAACACTGTATTCTTTGAGCAGAAGTAGTAGAATCCTGCACCATTCAGATGTTTTTTTCCCCACCTTTCAGAAATGCTGCAATGAAAGATTGTTCCTCTGGAATGTTCATTACTCAATGGTTCTTTACCCAATGAAACATGGGTGACCTGGAACATTCTAGGAAAAAAATGAGGGTGGAGGGCACTGCCTATGAGAGCTTACTAATGGGAGAAAAGTTGTAAGGTCAACTGAAAAGGCTACATGGTGGAAGGGCAGTGGAGAAGAGTGCCTAGGTGTTGAGATATGAGGGGTTGGTATGTTTTAATAAAAAATTATGTTTTAAGGGCATGTTTAAAACTGAGGAGACTGGTTGAGATTCTTAGTAGGTGAGGGAAGGCGTTCTAGTGGTCGGGGGTCTCCTAGAGCGAGAGCTTCGAGGCAAACCTGAGAGGAAGTGACCAGGATGGATGGGAGAGTGCTGGAAGGCCAGTGGACAGAGATTAGGTTGGGGGTAAAGAAGCGCGGGGAGGGGGGGGGGGGGGTTGTCTAGGGTTTGTATGTGAGGTTGAGGTGTTTTAATTGGATTCTGAGGGGGAATGGGCGCCAATGAAGCAGGTTGAAAAGCAGAATAAGATGAAGGGCAGCGTTATGAATGGATCAGAGTGGGTGGGGACATTTATGAGAGTGGGAGGCCAGAGGGAATACAGTAGTCTAGGTGGTAAATGTGAGTTAGTGGTTGGCTGGAACATAAGGAGTTAAGAAGAGAGTGGAGTCACGGATAAGAACAGGGCAGCGGACTTGGTGGACAGGTAAAGGGTGATGCTATCCAACAGAGAGATTGAGAGTGGGTTGGAGGGACTCTTAATAAATGTTATCAGCTACTTATGAAAATGTAAAATTATACCTTGTGAGACTCAAGGCCAGTTTCCTTGAGACTTAGGATATCCTCACTTACATAATGATGCTGCTTATTGCTGACACAAAGCTATACAGGTACGGTTATAAAGGATACAGTCGGGAATATAACTGCATACCTTCCGTAAGCAGTAGATCAAAGTTAAAACCCAACTGCGTAAGCATAGGCTTTATCTAGGTCAGTTCTCATAAGGGCGTCTAGAAGTGTTGTTTTAAATGCACTGTACTGGTGCACAATGGGTTACGCCAAAGATCTGGGACCAGAATAAAAACATCACATTTTAATTTTTATATTATATTATTATTTATTCAATTGAAAAAATTGAATAAATAATAATGTGGTAAAATTGGTACTTTATTACTTGAGTGACTTTTTGTTGATCCTTTTTCTTGTCTTGGGGTGTGTACACACGGTGAGATATTTTCTTTCGATTTTGACTATATAGTCAAAATCGCAAGAAAAGTTAGTGCAGATCCCAAGGTGAAAGTCACCTTGCGATCCCGATGCGCGGCCCCGCCAGGTCGGCATCGCAAGAAAAGATAGACTGTGCAGGCATGTCAATCCTTGCTAGATCGGTGTACTATCTAGTTCATCTCACATGTCAGTGACATCTCACATAAGCCAAAATCTCACATAAGCCAAAATCGTAAGCACACATAGTCCATATCTCAAGAAAAGTTAGTCTAAATCTGGGCTCCAGGAAGTTCAAGGGAAATCGCAAGTGAAAATCGGGCATAGCAAGGATCTCACGTGTGTACACACCCTTAGGTGTCATCCGCCCCTGCCCCCGCCACACGGTTTTGCCTTGTAAATGACCGCCCCTTTAAAAAAAAATGTCAGAATCCGGCAGCCAACCCACACTTTAGGTGAACAGCGTGCGCTATTACATCTGGCCCACAGTGTACATTCCCCTAGATCCCCTGAGCTGTTTCTTTTATCAGGTTATCACACCTATACCCTGGGGGGGGGGCTTTATTCACGCTTATCTCTTTCATGTTTTGTTTGGTTCCTTAATCCTTTTACACAAGCGCTGTACAACCGGATCTTATATAATGAACTTTGTATGATGTCCTAAAGCATGGGTCTTCAACCTGCGGCCCTCCAGCTGCTCTGGAACTATACATCCCAGCATGCCCTGCCAGAGTTTTGCTATTAAGGCATGCTAAAATTGTCAGGGCATGCTGGGATGTGTAGTTCCACAGGGCATGCTGGAGGGCCGCAGGTTGAAGACCCATGTCCTAGAGCAGGGGTTCTCAAACTCTGTACTCAGGACCCCACACAGTGCATGTTTTGCAGGTAACCCAGCAGGTGCACAGCTGTATTAATTACTCACAGACACATTTGAAAAGATCCGCAGGTGAAGTTAATTATGTCACTTGTGATTCTGTGAGGAGACCTGCAAAACATGCACTGTGTGGGGTAATGAGGACCGAGTTTGCAGACCTATGTCCTAGAGCTTTACTCCATATACTGTATGATTGTTCTAGAGGGCTGCGACCTGAGGGGGGTTACATTTGTAATAGACTGCACTGCAGGAACTGGAAGGGTAGAGTTATTCTGTAATACTGATGACATGTCTTGCAGGCTGCTCTCCAGCATGTCACAGCCCAATCCCAATATCTGCGTCTCACCGGTGTTTCCGGGGGGTGTTTTAGTATACAGTTACACTGGGGGAGGAGGGGGGGTTGGGGGAAGCAATAAGAAATTGCTACTTATTTTAGTTATTATTTGAATAACATAGCAAACCTAAGAGATGCTAAGCATGACCATGTTCTGATCACAGTCTGATTATTCTTGACAGATAAACTGAAGGGCAAAAATTTCCCCAGCACTTATCAGCCCAATTTCCAGGCAGCAGACCGTGTAGCAGAAAATAAAAATGGCGGCAGGTCCAATCCAAGATCAGAATGCCTGAAGATATACAAGCCGCCCGAGCGGCCTGACAGATCTGAGAGTGATGAATCCTCAGACTCGGAGGATTCCTCTTCTGGTGAAGAGGAAGATCTCCCAGACACCGACCTTTACATACACACACAATATACAGCTACTGATGCCCAAACCGATGACGATTCTGACTCCAGCGACGAGGATGTCATCTATATATCCACACAACATACTGAGACAAAACACCCACCTTTATACAGAAGAGAGATCCCAGTGCCGCGTCCAGTGGGAAATCGACTACACTTCTACAACCCCAGGGCTCTGGGCTACAGGCCTACTCCTATCAGACAGGTTGCTAAGGCTAACATCAACACCCAAAAAATAAACAACATGTTAATAAAGTATGGCGAGCTCAACCGGAGAGTTAATGTGAAGCCTAATGTGAAGCCCACTCCCCCACCTCGCCAGACATTACAGACGACCCGGAAGTTGTACAACTGCTCCGAGTGCCCGAGGTATTTCGCTAGTAATGCGGAAATGATGAGACATCTGAGGCTCCACAGGAGAAAAAAGCTGACCTGCTCGGACTGCGGGAAATTGTTTCCTTACAAGTCCCATCTGGTCAGGCACCAGAGCGTGCACACCGGGGAGAAAGCGTTTGTGTGCTCGGAGTGTGGAGAAAACTTTCTCTGCAAGTCTCACTTGGTCACACACCTCAGAACTCACACCAGAGAGAAGCCCCTGGTCTGCCAGGACTGCGGCAAGCACTTCTCTTGTAACTCCGCGCTTGTTACCCATCGGAGGATTCACACGGGAGAGAAACCTTTCATCTGTCCCATTTGCGGGAAGGCTTTTGCCCAGAGCTCCAACTTGCTCTCACACCAGCGAGGTCACACCGGCGTGAAGAAATTTATCTGCCGCGAGTGCGGCAAGAGCTTCGCGCAGAAGAATGATTTGAGTAGACACTTGAAAATCCATAGAGGTCAGATTGCTTTTCCACATATGTAGAACATTTTTTTTCTTTCAAAATAAAAGCTTGTTACCCTTTCATGTGTCTCTTTATAATGAGCCAGTGTGTGCAAGTTGCCAGTGTCAGACATGTAACATACCTAGGAGTAGATTTACTATGGTTTCCGAAACAGACAAGTGGGCCGGGTTGTAACGAAGTCCAATTTCGTCGGCTGCGCGGGATGCCAACCGAACTTGAACGTTTTTTAAAAGGGGCAATCATGTTCAATTCATGGTTGAGCCTTGTACATAACGGACCCTTTAAAAAAAAGGTCAGCGTTCATTCAGCATCCCGCACGGTTGCTGAACTCGGACTTCATTACAACCCGACCCTAATGGTAGAATCAAATTCTAGTTATTTCTGTATTGCATTCTAGAAAATTATAGACACAATCTGATTTGGTTGCTACGGATGAAACCAATACTTGTCTGGTTAATAAGCTCTAGTAAATCTACTCCTTAGTACTAACAGTCTTCTACACATTATATTGGCAATTAGCAACCTGGGCATGGTTTGACAGTATATCCCTTCAAATATAGAATAATGCTGAAAATCACACATAGATTTCCAGATTATAGGTTCCAGTACACAGTTCTATGGGCCTAATTCAGACCTGATTGCAACAGCAACATATCTCTCTAATGGGCATAACCATGTGCACTACAGGGGGGGCAGATGTAACATGTGCAGAGATAATTAAATTTGGGTGGGGTGTGTTCAAACTCAAATCTAAATTGCAGTGTAAAAATAAAGCAGGCAGTATTTACCCTGCACAGAAACAAAATAACCCACCCAAATCTAACTCTCTCTGCACATGTTATATCTGCCACACCTACATATGGTTTTGCCCATTAGAGAGAGAATTTGCTTTTGCGATCAGGTCTGAATTAAGCCCTGTGTCTGGGCCCAGTACTTTAAGGATTTTATTTTGTATTTTTACTTAAAGAAGTAACTATTTTTACTGTAACAGTTAACACAGCACATAACAGTGACTTAATATTAACATAACAATGATATGACACATATGTAGGATAGACACAGCAGGGATAGTGACAAGAGGAAATAGTGATATTACTGCATTGACTAAACTCAAGGGGGAATGAACAAAACCTAAACAAGAGTAGAAGTTGCCTATAGCAACCAATTAACGTCTACTTTTCTCATACGTCCTAGAGGATGCTGGGGATGCTTCAAGAACCATGGGGTATAGACGGGATCCGCAGGAGACATGGGCACACTATAAGACTTTGAATGGGTGTGAACTGGCACCTCCCTCTATGCCCCTCCTCCAGACTCCAGTTAGATTCTGTGCCCAGCAAGACTGGATGCACACTGAGGAGCTCTCCAGAGTTTCTCAGAGAAAGACTTTATTTAGGTTTATTATTTTCAGGAAGACCTGCTGGCAACAGGCTCCCTGCATCGTGGGAGTGAGGGGAGAGAAGCAGACCTACTTCTTAAGAGTTCAAGGGCTCTGCTTCTTAGGCTACTGGACACCATTAGCTCCAGAGGGTTCGATCACTACGGTACGCCTAGCTGCTTGTTCCCAGAGCCGCGCCGTCACCCCCTTCACAAAGCCAGAAGATTGAAGCCGGGTGAGTATGAGAAGATCAGAAGACTTCAGTGACGGCAGAAGACGGCTTTTGAGATACCGCGCTGCCCGCCATGTTCCCACACTGATCACGGCACTGCTGGGCGCAGGGGGAGTGCCCTGGGCAGCATGGGGGGCCTCAAACAGCACTGGCACAGAGTATAACAGTGCCCAGGCACTTGTCAAGGGACCCCTGCCAGTATAAAGAATTTTTGAGCCGGAATGAAGCGCGCCATGTAGTGGACAGGGCTTAGCCGCATAGCTCTCACCAGCGCCATTTTTCTCTTCACAGAAGGCTGCAGAGACGCTGGCCCTGACCTCCACACAGCTGTGCAAGTAACAGGGTGCAAAACGGGGGGCACTTGTGATTGGTGAACTATATATATATATATATATATATATATATATATATATACCTCCCAAATGGACTGGCACTCTCCTGTCTTGTATCACCAACCTCGGTGCCTTCTGTGATGATGATGCAAACTTCCAAAAAAAGACAGCGGCACTCGAGGATTTGTAAATGGAAAAAGTGTATTCAAAATCGTTTACATGAAGCCGACGTTTCGGGGCTCACATGCCCCTTTGTCAAGGTGTGTAACAATAATAAAGTGTGCAAACATACCTTATATCCCAGAGAAGCCCGCCAGTGCACGGTGTGCTGCCGGAGACGCAACGAGGCCGCCGTACTTCCGGTCGCGGCGTGATGACATCACTGTAGATGCGTCTGTTGCGATAGCAACCAAGACGCCAAAGTTCAATGTAAACAGCGGTGCCGTGACATTAATAGTGTCTGTGCCAGACGTGTAAGTGAATGAGAGGAAAACAGAAACCCCAGCACCATGAGGACCCTCCACCGCTAAAAGACATGATATGACAGATGTAAACGGGGGTCGTGGTGACACTAGAAGGGTGTATATGCTAGACCATAATGGATGCTGGTCACTCTGCTAGCAGTGGATTAACGGGGTCTATATGCCCTGTCTGGAGGCTACTGCCGTGTCAGTCTGGTAAAACATGGCTTGGCTGTAACTACTTTATGTTCCAGGCTGGCGCATGCTGCTGTAGTGTCCACAAATGATAAGATACTGAAAAGGCTGGAATGGCAATTGCACGGGACTCAGAGTGGAAGATCCAATAGAGTAAAAATGAAAAACTAAAGAAAAATAATAATAAAGAGTAAAAGTAAAAATGAAAAACTAGGAATGCGGACCCAACATCCATTATGTTTAGAAAAGACCCAGAGCGCACGCCCCCTGATTAGCATGTGAACTTGCAATATAACATGCCACCCATCGGTGGCTATAATATGGTACAGGACTACCAGGCCGCGGGCAGTGGCGGAGATGATGTGGGTCGGGGGAGGGGAGGGGGGGTGGGAAAGGAAAAGGGGGGGGGGCGGGGGACCATGGGGAAAAGAGAAGGGGGGGGGGAACGGAGGAGGGGAAAGGGAGGGAACCAAAGGAATGCGGATAGGAGGGACAGGACAAGCGGGCAGTACATCACGGGCTTATAGAAAGATGTTCCAGGAAAACTTCTCGTTCAGTCCCCCTGGGCTGATGGTTCCCAATTCGTAGATCCATTTGGACTCGATGTGCAACAACTTGCGATCTCTGTCCCCTCCTCGGATGCTGCGTGGCACATGATCTATGATCTGGTGCTTGATGTCATTCAAAGAATGGCCCTTGAGCGCAAAATGCCTTGCCACGGGTTGTTCAGAGGGTTTGCCCATCAGTGCTTGCTTGATCGCGGACCTGTGGAGGGCCATCCTCTCTCTGAAAGTTCTGATGGACTTGCCCACGTACATTAAGTGGCATGGGCAGGTGAGTATGTACACGATATGAGTGGTCGTGCATGTCACTACGTGTCTGATCTGGAAGATCCTCTCCTTGTGGGGATGTTTGAAGCTTGACCCTACGATCATGCTGTTGCATGTGGTGCATTTGAGGCACCTGTAGCAGCCCGGGGCTTTAGTAAGAAAGGTGGAGGGTCTTTGTGCCTCATTTTGAAATCCCGTGATGTCCGAGTGCACTATAGTGTCCCTTATGCTCTTGCCTCTGGAGAAGCATAACATGGGGCGTTTTTCTTTGAACACTGGGAGTTTCTTGTCCGAGGCCACTATGGGCCACAAGGCCCTGGCTGCTCTCTGGATCACCGGGCTGGCAGTGCTGAAGGTGTTAACGAATGGAATTATCGCCTTAGTTTTGCGCGCTGTTGGTGTCAGTAAGGTCTCCCTTGGTATGTCCATGATCTCTTTTTTCTGCAATTGTAGTTTGTGGTAGTCATACCCCCTTTGGGTAAACTTATTGACCATGGATTCTAGTTCTTGATCTAAACTAGATCGGTCGCCAACAGCCATCATCCGAGACCCCTCAAGGATGGACTCCCTAGATCGCAAATGATAAGGGCTTCCAGGATCATTAGCGACCGATCTAGTTTAGATCAAGAACTAGAATCCATGGTCAACAAGTTTACCCAAAGGGGGTATGACTACCACAAACTACAATTGCAGAAAAAAGAGATCATGGACATACCAAGGGAGACCTTACTGACACCAACAGCGCGCAAAACTAAGGCGATAATTCCATTCGTTAACACCTTCAGCACTGCCAGCCCGGTGATCCAGAGAGCAGCCAGGGCCTTGTGGCCCATAGTGGCCTCGGACAAGAAACTCCCAGTGTTCAAAGAAAAACGCCCCATGTTATGCTTCTCCAGAGGCAAGAGCATAAGGGACACTATAGTGCACTCGGACATCACGGGATTTCAAAATGAGGCACAAAGACCCTCCACCTTTCTTACTAAAGCCCCGGGCTGCTACAGGTGCCTCAAATGCACCACATGCAACAGCATGATCGTAGGGTCAAGCTTCAAACATCCCCACAAGGAGAGGATCTTCCAGATCAGACACGTAGTGACATGCACGACCACTCATATCGTGTACATACTCACCTGCCCATGCCACTTAATGTACGTGGGCAAGTCCATCAGAACTTTCAGAGAGAGGATGGCCCTCCACAGGTCCGCGATCAAGCAAGCACTGATGGGCAAACCCTCTGAACAACCCGTGGCAAGGCATTTTGCGCTCAAGGGCCATTCTTTGAATGACATCAAGCACCAGATCATAGATCATGTGCCACGCAGCATCCGAGGAGGGGACAGAGATCGCAAGTTGTTGCACATCGAGTCCAAATGGATCTACGAATTGGGAACCATCAGCCCAGGGGGACTGAACGAGAAGTTTTCCTGGAACATCTTTCTATAAGCCCGTGATGAACTGCCCGCTTGTCCTGTCCCTCCTATCCGCATTCCTTTGGTTCCCTCCCTTTCCCCTCCTCCGTTCCCCCCCCCCCCCTTCTCTTTTCCCCATGGTCCCCCCCCCCCCCCTTTTTCCTTTCCCACCCCCCCTCCCCTCCCCCGACCCACATCATCTCCGCCACTGCCCGCGGCCTGGTAGTCCTGTACCATATTATAGCCACCGATGGGTGGCATGTTATATTGCAAGTTCACATGCTAATCAGGGGGCGTGCGCTCTGGGTCTTTTCTAAACATAATGGATGTTGGGTCCGCATTCCTAGTTTTTCATTTTTACTTTTACTCTTTATTCTTTATTATTATTTTTCTTTAGTTTTTCATTTTTACTCTATTGGATCTTCCACTCTGAGTCCCGTGCAATTGCCATTCCAGCCTTTTCAGTATCTTATCATTTGTGGACACTACAGCAGCATGCGCCAGCCTGGAACATAAAGTAGTTACAGCCAAGCCATGTTTTACCAGACTGACACGGCAGTAGCCTCCAGACAGGGCATATAGACCCCGTTAATCCACTGCTAGCAGAGTGACCAGCATCCATTATGGTCTAGCATATACACCCTTCTAGTGTCACCACGACCCCCGTTTACATCTGTCATATCATGTCTTTTAGCGGTGGAGGGTCCTCATGGTGCTGGGGTTTCTGTTTTCCTCTCATTCACTTACACGTCTGGCACAGACACTATTAATGTCACGGCACCGCTGTTTACATTGAACTTTGGCGTCTTGGTTGCTATCGCAACAGACGCATCTACAGTGATGTCATCACGCCGCGATCGGAAGTACGGCGGCCTCGCTGCGTCTCCGGCAGCACACCGTGCACTGGCGGGCTTCTCTGGGATATAAGGTATGTTTGCACACTTTATTATTGTTACACACCTTGACAAAGGGGCATGTGAGCCCCGAAACGTCGGCTTCATGTAAACGATTTTGAATACACTTTTTCCATTTACAAATCCTCGAGTGCCGCTGTCTTTTTTTGGAAGTATATATATATATATATATATATATATATATATATATATATATAAAAGCGCTAGCAGGTCTGGGCAGTCTTGTTACTGACTTCAGAACCGGGATAGGCGCTGAGTGTGAGCTGGCAGAACTCTCTCTGTGTCTCTCTAACAGGCTCTGCTGTGGGTCTGTCTCCTATAGCCCCAGTGTGGTTGTGGCTGCCGGTACGTGTGTGTGTCGACATGTCTGAGGCTGAATGCTCTTCCCAGGAGGAGGCTGACGTGGGGACAAACAGTTCTGTGAGAGTGACAGTGTCGGCACCGCCGATGGATGATTGGGTCAATATGTTGAGTGTTTTAAACACAAATGTGACTAAGTTGTCTAAGAGATTTCATAAATCTGAGTCTAAGAATCAGACATGGAGTAAATCCATGGAAGATGCTTTGTCACAACCCAGACCCCTTCGTGGTCACAGAAACGTGCATTTGCCCAGATAGTAGATACAGATACTGATACGGACTCTGATTCCAGTGTCAACTATAGTTATGCCAGATTACATCCAAAACTGGCTAAGAGTATTCAGTACATGATTGTGGTGATAAAAAGACGTATTACATATCACTGAGGACCCTACTGTTCCTGATACGAGGGTCTGTATGTTTAAAGGAAAGAAACCTGAGGTAACGTTTCTTCCCTCTCATGAACTGAACGCGCTGTTTGAAAAAGCTTGGGAAAATCCTGACAAAAGGATACATGTTCCCAAAAGAATTCCAATGGCATATCCGTTCCCCTCTGAGACAGGGACAGATGGGAGTCAATCCCCACGGTAGACAAAGCTTTTATCGCGTCTATCCAAAAAGGTGGCGCTTCCGTCCCCTGACACGACAGCCCTAAAGGATCCTGCGGATCGTAAGCAGGAAAATACCCTGAAATCCATTTATGTCACTACAGGGTCGCTACTCAGGCCCGCTGTTGCTGCAGCATGGGTGAGTAGCGCTATTGAAAAGTGGGCAGATAACTTGTCATCTGAGGTTGATTCCCTAGACAGGGATAGTGTGCTTTTGACTTTGGGTCACATCAAGGACGCTGCAGCATATTTAAAGGAAGCTGTAAGGGATATTGGCCTTTTGGGATCAAGGGCCAATGCCATGGCAGTCTCAGCTAGGAGAGCATTGTGGATTCATCAATGGAATGCTGATGTTGACTCTAAGAAGGCGATGGAGTCTCTACTGTTTAACGGTAAGGTCTTGTTTGGTGACGGCCTCACTGACCTGGTGTCTACGGCTACCGCGGGTAAGTCATCTTTTTTACCTTATGTTCCTGCACAGCAGAAGAAATCGCCTCACTATCAGATGCAGTCCTTTCGGCCCAACAAATTCAAAAAAGGACGTGGGTCCTCCTTCCTTGCTGCGATGGGGAGAGGAAGGGGAAAAAGGTCACAGGCTGTGGCAAGTTCCCAGGAGCAGAAATCCTCTCCGGCTTCTACCAAATCCACCGCATGATGCTGGGGCTCCGCTGCGGAGGTCCGCACCAGTGGGGGCACGTCTCAAACTCTTCAGTCAGGTCTGGGTGCACTCGAACCTGGATCCTTGGATAGTAGATATAGTAACCCAAGGATACAAGTTAGAGTTTCAAGACGTGCCCCCTCACCGATTTTTCAAATCGGCCTTGCCAGCTTCTCTTCCAGAAAGGGAGATAGTAAGCGCTGCAATACTAAAGTTGTGTCAAAATCAAGTGATTGTCACGGTACCCCTGTCTCAACAGGGGGAAGGTTTTTATTCGAGCCTGTTCATGGTCCCGAAGCCGGACGGCTCCGTCACAGACCGATTCTAAACCTCAAATCCCTCAATTTCTTTCTGAAAAGATTCAAGTTCAAGATGGAGTCTCTACGAGCAGTGATCTCCAGTCTGGAGGAGGGGGATTTTATGGTGTCGGTCGACATAAAGGATGCCTACTTACATGTCCCCATATATCCTCCGCATCAGGCTTACCTGAGATTTGCTGTACAGGATTGTCATTACCAATTTCAGACGTTGCTGTTTGGTCTGTCCACGGCTCCGAGGATTTTCACAAAGGTTATGGCGGAAATGATGGTTCTCCTGCGCAAGCAGGGAATCACAATTATCCCGTACTTGGACGATCTCCTCATAAAGGCGAGGTCCAAGGAGCAATTGTTGAAGAATGTTGCTCTTTCACTGACGATTTTGCGACAACACGGTTGGCTCCTAAATTTGCCAAAATCACAGTTGGATCCAACGACGCGGCTGTCGTTCCTGGGTATGATTCTGGATACAGAATTGCAGAGTTTTTCTTCCAGTGGGAAAAGCTCTGAAATACAGAACATGGTAAAACAGATTCTGAAACCGGCAAGGGTGTCAGTTCTTAACTGCACTCGGTTGCTGGGGGAAGATGGTGGCGGCCTACGAGGCCATTCCGTATGGCAGGTTCCATGCCAGGGTGTTTCAGTGGAACCTGTTGGACCAGTGGTCCGGGTCTCACCTGGACATGCACCGGAAAATAATTATATCTCCCAGGACCAGAATTTCCCTTCTGTGGTGGCTGCACAGTTCTCACCTTCTGGAGGGGCACAGGTTCGGGATTCAGGATTGGATCCTGGTGACCACGGATGCAAGCCTCCGAGGCTGGGGAGCAGTCACACAGGGAAGAAACTTTCAGGGAAAGTGATCAAGCCAGGAGGCTTGTCTACACATAAACATTCTGGAATTAAGCGCCATCCACAACGGCATACTGCAAGCAGAATAGCTTCTTCGAGGTCTGCCGTTCTTGATTCAGTCAGACAACGTGACAGCAGTGGCGTACATAAACCGCCAAGGCGGAACAAAGAGCAGAGCGGCGATGGCCGAGGCCACGAAGATCCTTCGCTGGGCGGAAAGACATGCCAGAGCTCTGGCAGCGGTCTTCATTCCAGGAGTGGACAACTGGGAAGCAGACTTCCTCAGCAGACACGATCTCCATCTGGGTCTTCATCAAGAGGTCTTTGCAGAAGTGACAAGTCGTTTGGGAATTCCTCAAGTGGACATGATGGCTTCCTGCCTCAACAAGAAACTTCAGAGATATTGTTCCAGGTCAAGGGACCCTCAGGCGATAGCAGTGGACGCCCTAGCGACACCGCGGGTGTTTCAGTCGGTCTATGTGTTCCCTCCACTTCCACTCATTCCAAAGGTGATAAAAATTATAAGAAGAACAAGGGTTCAGGTGATCCTCATTGTTCCGGATTGGCCAAAACGGGCCTGGTATCCAGATCTTCAGGAGTTGCTCATAGAAGATCCCTGGCCTCTTCCTCTTCGGGAGGACCTGTTACAACAGGGGCCGTGCGTGTATCAGGGCTTACCGCGGCTGCTTTTGATGGCGTGGCAGTTGAGTGCAAGGTCCTAGCCCGAAAGGATATTCCCAGTGAAGTCATTCCTATACTTCTACGGGCTAGAAAATAAGTAAGGGCAAAGCATTACCACCGTATTTGGGGAAAATATGTGTCTTGGTGTGAATCCAAGAAGGCTCCTACGGAAGAATTTCAGCTAGGGTGTTTGCTCCATTTCCTACAAGCAGGTGTGGATGCGGGCCTAAAGTTAGGCTCTATTAAAGTACAGATTTCGGCCTTGTCGATCTTTTTTCAAAAAGAATTGGCCTCCCTTCCAGAAGTTCAGACCTTCGTAAAAGGCGTGCTGCACATCCAACTTCTCTTTGTGCCCCCAGTGGCACCATGGGACCTTAGAGTGGTGTTGCGATTCTTGCAATCACATTGGTTTGAACCTTTGCGCAAGGTTGAGTTAAAATTCCTTACTTGGAAAGTGGTCATGTTGTTGGCCTTGGCGTCTGCAAGGCGAGTGTCTGAGTTGGCGGCTTTTTCTCACAAAAGCCCCTATTTGATTTTTCATGCTGATAGGGCGGAGTTGAGAACTCGTCAGCAGTTTCTGCCAAAAGTGGTTTCATCATTTCATGTTAACCAGCCTATTGTGGTGTCAGGGGCTACTGACGTCGTGGCGAAGTCAAAGTCTCTCGATGTGGTCAGAGCTTTGAAGATCTATGTCACCAGAACGGCGCAGATTAGGAAAACAGAGGCTCTGTTTGTCCTGTGGGCTCCCAACAAGATTGGGGCTCCTGCTTCTAAGCAGACTATTGCGCGCTGGATTTGTAATACGATTCAGCTGGCTCATTCTACGGCAGGATTGCTGTTACCGAAATCGGTGACTGCCCATTCTACCAGAAAGGTGGGCTCATCCTGGGCGGCTGCCAGGGGAGTCTCGGCGTTACAACTTTGCCGAGCTGCTACTTGGTCGGGTTCAAACACCTTTGCGAAATTTTACAAGTTTGACACCCTGGCTGAGGAGGACCTCTTGTTTGGTCAATCGGTGCTGCAGAGTCATCCGCACTCTCCCGCCCGTTCTAGAGCTTTGGTATAAACCCCATGGTTCTTGAAGCATCCCCAGCATCCTCTAGGATGTATGAGAAAATAGGATTTTAATACCTACCGGTAAATCCTTTTCTCTTAGTCCGTAGAGGATGCTGGGCGCCCGTCCCAGTGCGGACTCTATCTGCAGTTTGGTTATAGTTACGCTCATGTTGCGTTGAGTTCAGTCAATCTGTGACTGTTGTTGGTCATGCCGTTGCATGCGTTGTTGTGAATGCCATGTTGTACGGCGTGTTAGTGGTGTGAGCTGGTATGTGACTCACCTTAGTTTAAAGCAGTTAAATAATTCCTTTTCCTCGAAATGTCCATCTACCTGGGCACAGTTCCTATAACTGGAGTCTGGAGGAGGGGCATAGAGGGAGGAGCCAGTTCACACCTATTCAAAGTCTTATAGTGTGCCCATGTCTCCTGCGGATCCCCAGCATCCTCTACGGACTAAGAGAAAAGGATTTACCGGTAGGTATTAAAATCTTATAATTAATCATGCACATGCTACAGAATGATAGTAGCTGATTAGTTGCTATGGCAACTTCTACATTTTTTTAGAAGGCTATACCCCTACCAGAGAGAGAGAATGCAGCAGATGTAGTGCGAGAGGGCCGGAACATGTTCAGGTTACGACAGTGGAATAAGTCAGAAGCTAAGCCTGGTGTCTAGATCTTTTGGTATTGAGGTATTTTTCTGGCTGAAGACGCTATAACATATTCCTTCTGGGACATATAACTGACTCAGTGGGCTATATGTACGAGATAACCAGATGGTAGGTAATGTTGTCAAGTATTTTACTTTCCCAGCCAGCCTGATACTGCTGCATTTGACCCCCAGCGTACCTATAATGCCATGGTGTGTACTACGTTTTACCGACGATCGGGATCCTGGCGCCCAGTATACCGGCGCCAGGATCCCAACTGCCGGGAAGCCGGCAGCGGGTCGAGCGCAAAATAGCCCCATGCGGGCTCACCATGCTGCGGGTACGGTGACGCGCTGCGCTATTTATTCTCCCTCCAGAGGTGTTGGAGGCTGTTGGCCGCTGTGTGCATCTTCTAATGGCATTAATAGACTCAAGTAATTTGGCCGCTCAGCCTGAGTGCTGAACGGCTGGATCTCATCCAATATGGCTGCCAGTATGTTACCAATGCTTGGTTTTCGGGCTGAATGGCAACACGCCAATCTTCTGGAGTATGCTGAAAATCCGACTACATTTGGTAAACCTACCCCGCCAACGGGAACATGAAGCTACCCCATGCTAGGTTCAAAAGCTATGCTACAAAAAGGTGTGCCACTTCCATGTGCATGCTACGTGTCACATGGAAGTGGTCTTACACTGACACTCGAGCGAGACGGGGCAGCTCCGAGCCATCACATGGTCACTGGCCAGAAATGCCATTTCTCTGAAAGTGTCGTCCATCTACAGGAGCACCTTGGATTGCACACCCTAATTACAAACATAATCAGAGATGCTATCGTGCTGAGACTTGTAGTTCCACATATAAAGAAAAAAAATGCAGACGCACACTCTATAGTACCAAAGACTGCTAATCAGAATAATTATAATGAACTCTGCAATCTAACAGAGCAAAAAGTCCGCAAGGGCACTTGACCCAAGGAAGCACACTAGTGAAAGGCTAAAGTGTTAGTGTTAATAAGAAAACAACATAAGCTATGTGTTAAGGAGTGTTACACAGGTGATTACATAAGTGAGAGGCATTAATTAGAATGCTAAAAGTGTTGTTTTCTAATATAACACTTTTTAGCATTCTAGAAACAGAATGTGACGGCAGATAAGAACTACTTAGCTCATCTAGTCTGCCACCTTTTTTTCTTTAGGTAATCTTAACCCTTTTTGATCCTTAGTTCTTAGGTCAGAGGTATTAATTAGAAACTATGTAACACATTTTGCAACAAAGTAGTAGTAGTGCCCCTTACACATAATGCCACGGAGTAGTGGTGCCCTATAAATGCCCCCTTCTTCCCTCCCTGTTACCCTATATGCAGCACTCAGTGTCTCGGGGGGACTTTCAACTCTGCTGAGTGTGGAGAGGAGAGAGGACATCTCTCCCCACAGCCGGGAGAGGCAACTGTGGAGGTCAGTGTAGGACCTCCGTGAAGGAGTTGGGCACACCTCTTCTAATATACATAACAGCAGGCGCCGGCACCAAACTCACCACACTATTTATGATCCTGCTCCCCAAACATAGAATTTTAGACCCGTGGTGGGTCCTAGTGCCCGAAGAATTTATGAAATCTGACAGAGACAGCAGCAGTGCTGCTGGTGCTCTCCATTACCGAAAAGCAAAGACAGTGGGACATGGGCCTGTACGCCCCCCCCCCCGGATCCGCCTATGCTCCCTCTTACCTGTCAACAGCAGCAGCCTCTCTGTGCTGGGCTGCAGTGGGGCCAGGGATTAGGCCGTACCTTTGAAAAGTGGCTGGACCTAGCCCAGCTATAGCTACACAATAATTGTGCAGGGCTGTCCTGTCTCTTCAATGGCTCCCACTGCTGTGGAGAGGGGGCAACCATAAGAGCGGACCAGCTGTCATTAAGCACGTGCCTAGGGGTTCCATTTCCTGAGGGAGCGGGGGGAAGGGGCGCGGTACTTGGACGCTTTTATTATTCTTGTCAGATAATTTCCCTTGGTGTGTATACGGCTAGTACATGAACAGACTGCCCATGTAAGAGGACCAACTTGATAAATATGTATATATAATCACAAATAAAACGTCATAGCTCATGCCTTGTTTCGATATTATTTCTCTAACGTCCTAGGGGATACTGGGATGGTATCAGTACCTTGGGGTATAAATTGGGTCTATTAAAGCCTTGGCACTTTAAAATTCTTCAGTGTGTGTGCTGGCTCCTTCCCTCTATGCTCCTCCTGCAGACTCAGTTTAGAAAAATGTGCCCAAGGAGCCGGATGCATTCTCTGGAGCTCTAGAGTGTTTTTTCAAAATGTTATTTTAGTTATTTTCAGGCAGCACTGGCTGGCACCAGTCTGCCTGCGTCGTGGGACTTGGAGTGGGGGGGACGAACCTACCTCTTACAGGGTTAATGGTCTGGATCCCCGCTGACAGGACCAAGCTTCTGAGGTGTTGTTTCGCTCACCCCCAGAGTGTGCGCGCACGCCGACAGCATGCCGCCACCCCTTACAGAGCTGAAGACGATGGTGCGGTGAGTACAGCAACCGGGGTCCCGGTTAGCGGGTCCCCGGTTACAATGGCGGCATAAGGGTGCGGCGGGCACACGGCGCTGGCCTATACCCACACTGGTGCTGGCACAGAAAAGGGGTTTTAACACTGTTTTCTACTCAAAGGAGATTGAAGCCAGTATAAATAATATACAGGGCCTGCGTGCCATTGAGGGGACGGGGCTTACCGGAGAGTGGGACCAGCGGCTCATAGGTGCCGTTTCCTGCTGCATCTGACTACAGGCTGCATGCAGGGAAGCGCTGCTGCTCCTCCAAGGACCCTCCAAAACAGGGGTGGGCAATTATTTCAGCTGAGGGGCCACTTAATACTTTCCAATGAGTATTCGAGGGCCGTCATAGGCACGCGCCAAAAATATAGGGGTGTGGATTCATGGGGAAGGGGCGTGGCCACAAAATAATACAGATTCATATTAGGCTGCACAATAGTCTCTATTATTCAAATTACGCTGCACAGTAGCGCCACTTACACACATTGCTACAGGTAGAACCCCTATCACACATGTTGCCGGGTAGAGCCCTCTTTTACACAGTATGGCAGGTAGAGTCCCCTTTTACACATTACGGCAGGCAGAGATCCCTTTTACACATTACGGCAGACAGCATCCCCTTTTACACATTACGGCAGACCGAGCCCCTTTTACACATTACAGCAGGCAGAGCTGCTTTTTACACATGACAGCAGGTAGAGCTCCCTTTTACACATTACGGCAGGCAGTGTCCTCTTTTACACATTACAGTAGGTAGAGCTCCCTTTTACACATTGCGGCAAGCAAAGTTCCCTTTCACACATTCTTACTCCCCTGAACCCATATAGCAGTCACTATTATTCCCAGTTATTACCAGTTATTTATATAGCGCACACATATTCTGCAGCGCTTTACAGAGAATATTTGCCCATTCACATCAGTCCCTGCCCCAGTGGAGCTTACAATCTATATTCCCTGTCACATGTATGCACACACACATTCACACTAGGGTTAATATTGTTGGGAGCCAATTAACCTACCAGTATATTTCTCTTACGTCCTAGAGGATGCTGGGGTCCAATTTAGTACCACGGGGTATAGACGGGTCCACTAGGAGCCATGGGTACTTTAAGAGTTTAATAGTGTGGGCTGGCTCCTCCCTCTATGCCCCTCCTACCAGACTCAGTTTAGAAAATGTGCTCGGTGGAGCCGGTCACAGCTAGGGGAGCTCCTAGGAGTTTTCTTAGTTTCTCTGACGTCCTAGTGGATGCTGGGTACTCCGTAAGGACCATGGGGAATAGACGGGCTCCGCAGGAGACTGGGCACTCTTAAAAGAAAGATTAGGTACTATATCTGGTGTGCACTGGCTCCTCCCTCTATGCCCCTTCTCCAGACCTCAGTTAGAATCTGTGCCCGGCCAGAGCTGGATGCACCTAGTGGGCTCTCCTGAGCTCACTAGAAAAGAAAGTATTTGTTAGGTTTTTTATTTTCAGTGAGATCTGCTGGCAACAGACTCACTGCTACGAGGGACTGAGGGGAGAGAAGCAAACCTACCTGCTTGCAGCTAGCTTGTGCTTCTAAGGCTACTGGACACCATTAGCTCCAGAGGGATCGAACACAGGGCCCGACCTCGATCGTCCGTTCCCGGAGCCGCGCCGCCGTCCCCCTTGCAGAGCCAGAAGACGGAAGATAGATGAAAAACGGCGGCTGAAGACTCCTGTCTTCATTAAGGTAGCGCACAGCACTGCAGCTGTGCGCCATTGCTCCCATAGCACACCACACACTCCGGTCACTGTTGGGTGCAGGGCGCTGGGGGGGGCTATCTTCCTCAGCACAGCCAGCGCCATTTTCTCTTCACAGCTCCGCTGGAAGGACGCTTCCCAGGCTCTCCCCTGCAGTATCCAGTACAACAAGGGTAAAAAAGAGAGGGGGGGGCACATAAATTTAGGCGCAATTTGTGTTAATAAGCAGCTATTGGGAAAAATCACTCAGTATAGTGAAAATCCCTGTGTTATATAGCGCTGTGGTGTGTGCTGGCATACTCTCTCTCTGTCTCCCCAAAGGACTTTGTGGGGTCCTGTCCTCAGTCAGAGCATTCCCTGTGTGTGTGTGCGGTATGTCGGTACGGCTGTGTCGACATGTTTGATGAGGAGGGCTACGTGGAGGCGGAGCAGGAGCCGATAAGTGTGATGTCGCCCCCTACGGAGCCGACACCAGAGTGTATGGATATGTGGAAGGTATTAGCCGACAGTGTCAACTCTTTACATAAAAGGTTCGATGACGTAACAGCCTTGGGACAGCCGGCATCTCAGCCCGCGCCTGCCCAGGCGTCTCAGAGGCCATCAGGGGCTCAAAAACGCCCGCTAGCTCAGATGGCAGACACAGATGTCGACACGGAGTCTGACTCCAGTGTAGACGAGGATGAGACAAATGTACAGTCCACAAGGGCCATCCGATGCATGATTACGGCAATGAAAAACGTGTTGCACATTTCTGACATTAACCCGGTTACCACTAAAAAGGGTATTATGTTTGGGGAGAAAAAGCAGCCAGTGACTTTTCCCCCGTCTGATGAGTTAAATGAATTGTGTGAAGAAGCGTGGTGTTCCCCTGATAAGAAACTAGTGATTTCTAAGAGGTTACTGATGGCGTACCCTTTCCCGCCAACGGATAGGTTACGCTGGGAGACATCCCCTAGGGTGGACAAGGCACTCACACGATTATCTAAAAGGGTGGCACTGCCGTCTCAGGATACGGCCGCCCTAAAGGAGCCTGCAGATAGAAAGCAGGAGGCTATCCTGAAGTCTGTATATACACACTCAGGTACTATACTGAGACCTGCTATTGCTTCAGCATGGATGTGTAGTGCTGCAGCAGCATGGTCTGATACCCTGTCAGACAACATTGATACCCTCGACAGGGATACTATTTTGCTAACCATAGAGCATATAAAGGACGTCGTCTTGTATATGAGGGATGCACAGAGGGACATTTGCCGGCTGGCATCTAGAATTAATGCAATGTCCATTTCTGCCAGGAGACTATTATGGACTCGGCAGTGGACAGGTGATGCTGATTCTAAAAGGCACATGAAGGTTTTGCCTTATAAGGGTGAGGAATTGTTTGGGGACGGTCTCTCGGACCTCGTATCCACAGCAACAGCTGGGAAGTCGACTTTTTTACCTCAGGTTCCCTCACAGCCTAAGAAAGCACCGTATTATCAAGTACAGTCCTTTCGGCCTCAGAAAGGCAAGCGGGTCAGAGGCGCATCCTTTCTGCCCAGAGGCAGGGGTAGAGGAAAAAAGCTGCACCAGACAGCCAGTTCCCAGGAACAAAAATCCTCCCCTGCTTCCACTAAGTCCACCGCATGACGCTGGGGCTCCACAGGTGGAGCCAGGTGCGGTGGGGGCGCGTCTCCGGAACTTCAGCGACCAGTGGGTTCGCTCACAGGTGGATCTCTGGGTTCTACAAGTGGTATCTCAGGGATACAAGCTGGAGTTCGAGGCGACTCCCCCTCGCCGTTACCTCAAATCAGCCTTGCCAGCGGCTCCCAGAGAAAGGGAGGTAGTGCTGGCGGCTATTCACAAGCTGTACCTTCAGCAGGTGATAATCAAGGTTCCCCTCCTTCAACAGGGACGGGGTTACTATTCCACAATGTTTGTGGTACCGAAACCAGACGGTTCGGTGAGACCCATTCTAAATTTAAAATCCTTGAACACTTATGTAAGGAAGTTCAAGTTCAAAATGGAATCGCTCAGGGCGGTTATTGCAAGCCTGGAAGAGGGGGATTTTATGGTGTCGCTGGACATCAAGGATGCTTAACTGCACTTCCCCATTTACCCACCTCACCAGGAGTACCTCAGGTTTGTGGTACAGGACTGTCATTACCAATTCCAGACGTTGCCGTTTGGTCTGTCCACGGCACCGAGGGTATTTACCAAGGTAATGGCCGAAATGATGATACTCCTTCGGAAGAAGGGAGTTATAATTATCCCGTACTTGGACGATCTCCTTATAAAGGCGAGGTCCAAGGAGCAGTTGTTAGTCAACGTAGCACTATCTCAGGAAGTGCTGCAACAGCACGGCTGGATTCTGAATATCCCAAAGTCGCAGCTGATTCCTGCGACGCGTCTGCTGTTCTTGGGCATGATTCTGGACACAGAACAGAAGAAGGTGTTTCTCCCGGTGGAGAAGGCCCAGGAATTGTCATCTCTGGTCAGGGACCTCCTGAAACCAAAACAGGTGTCGGTGCATCACTGCACGCGAGTCCTGGGAAAGATGGTAGCTTCTTACGAAGCAATTCCCTTCGGCAGGTTCCATGCAAGGATCTTTCAGTGGGATCTGTTAGACAAGTGGTCCGGATCGCATCTTCAGATGCATCGGCTGATCACCCTGTCCCCGAGGGCCAGGGTGTGTCTGCTGTGGTGGCTGCAGAGTGCTCATCTTCTCGAGGGCCGCAGATTCGGCATACAGGACTGGGTCCTGGTGACCACGGATGCAAGCCTCCGAGGTTGGGGGGGCAGTCACTCAGGGAAGGAACTTCCAAGGACAGTGGTCAAGTCAGGAGACTTCCCTTCACATAAATATTCTGGAACTAAGGGCCATTTACAACGCCCTGAGTCAAGCAGAACCCCTGCTTCAAAACCAACCGGTGCTGATTCAGTCAGACAACATCACGGCGGTCGCCCATGTAAACCGCCAGGGCGGCACAAGAAGCAGGATGGCAATGGCAGAAGCCACAAGGATTCTTCGATGGGCGGAGAATCACGTGCTAGCACTGTCAGCAGTGTTCATTCCGGGAGTAGACAACTGGGAAGCAGACTTCCCCAGCAGGCACGACCTCCACCTGGGAGAGTGGGGACTTCATCTAGAAGTCTTCACGCTGATTGTAAATCGTTGGGAACGGCCACAGGTAGACATGATGGCGTCCCGCCTCAACAAAAAGCTAAAAAGATATTGCGCCAGGTCAAGGGACCCTCAGGCGATAGCTGTGGACGCCCTGGTGACACCGTGGGTGTACCAGTCGGTTTATGTGTTCCCTCCTCTTCCTCTCATACCCAAGGTACTGAGGATAATAAGAAAGAGAGGAGTAAGAACACTATACTCATCGTTCCGGATTGGCCAAGAAGAACTTGGTACCCAGAACTACAAGAAATGATCTCAGAGGACCCATGGCCTCTGCCGCTCCGACAGGACCTGCTGTAGCAGGGGCCCTGTCTGTTCCAAGACTTACCGCGGCTGCGTTTGACGGCATGGCGGTTGAACGCCGGATCCTAACGGAAAAGGGCATTCCAGATGAAGTGATTCCTACGCTGATAAAAGCTAGGAAGGATGTGACAGCAAAACATTATCACCGCATATGGCGAAAATATGTTGCTTGGTGTGAGGCCAGGAAGGTCCCAACAGAGGAATTCCAGCTGGGTCGATTTCTGCACTTCCTACAGTCAGGAGTGACTATGGGCCTAAAATTGGGATCCACTAAAGTCCAGATTTCGGCCCTGTCTATTTTCTTTCAAAAAGAACTGGCTTCACTGCCTGAAGTTCAGACGTTTGTTAAGGGAGTGCTGCATATTCAGCCCCCTTTTGTGCCTCCAGTGGCATCTTGGGATCTCAACGTTGTGTTGGATTTCCTGAAATCACATTGGTTTGAGCCACTTAAGACCGTGGAGTTGAAGTATCTCGCGTGGAAGGTAGTCATGCTGTTGGCCTTGGCCTCAGCTAGGCGTGTGTCAGAATTGGCGGCTTTGTCATGTAAAAGCTCATATCTGATTTTCCATATGGACAGGGCAGAATTGAGGACTCGTCCACAATTTCTCCCAAAGGTGGTGTCAGCGTTTCATTTGAACCAACCTATTGTGGTGTCTGCGGCTACTCGGGACTTGGAGAATTCCAAGTTGCTGGACGTAGTCCGGGCCTTGAAAATCTACGTTTCCAGGACGGCTAGAGTCAGAAAAACTGACTCGCTATTTATCCTGCATGCACCCAACAAGCTGGGTGCTCCTGCTTCAAAGCAGACTATTGCTCGCTGGATCTGTAGCACGATTCAGCTTGCGCATTCTGCGGCTGGACTGCCGCATCCTAAATCAGTAAAAGCCCATTCCACGAGGAAGGTGGGCTCTTCTTGGGCGGCTGCCCGAGGGGTCTCGGCTGTACAACTTTGCCGAGCTGCTACTTGGTCGGGTTCAAACACTTTTGCAAAATTCTACAAGTTTGATACCCTGGCTGAGGAGGACCTTGAGTTTTCTCATTCGGTGCTGCAGAGTCATCCGCACTCTCCCGCCCGTTTGGGAGCTTTGGTATAATCCCCATGGTCCTTACGGAGTACCCAGCATCCACTAGGACGTCAGAGAAAATAATTTACTCACCGGTAATTCTATTTCTCGTAGTCCGTAGTGGATGCTGGGAGCCCGTCCCAAAGTGCGGACTCTCTGCAATACATGTATATAGTTATTGCTTAACTAAAGGGTTATTGTTATGAGCCATCTGTTGACTGAGGCTCAGTTGTTGTTCATACTGTTAACTGGGTATAGTTATCACAAGTTGTACAGTGTGATTGGTGTGGCTGGTATGAGTCTTACCCTGGATTCCAAATCCTTTCCTAGTAATGTCAGCTCTTCCGGGCACAGTTTCCCTAACTGAGGTCTGGAGGAGGGGCATAGAGGGAGGAGCCAGTGCACACCAGATATAGTACCTAATCTTTCTTTTAAGAGTGCCCAGTCTCCTGCGGAGCCCGTCTATTCCCCATGGTCCTTACGGAGTACCCAGCATCCACTACGGACTACGAGAAATAGAATTACCAGTGAGTAAATTCTTATTTTCTTTGTTTTAATAGTTATTCGGTTACAGGGAGGCTGCTGGCAACAGCGATAGCACCGATAGCGTTGCCTCCGAAACACTTTTAAAACAGTTTTTACAGGGTACAAATGATTTAAATAATACAAGGGGTAAAGCAGATACTTAAGACACAGAATATGTGTCATAAGTATCTTTTTTGTAATATTTTAATCATTAATGACAGGGGAGGCACTGCCTCCCCTGACTTCACGTAGCTGCTGAGCAGGAAGAGGAATCTTATTTTACTGAAAGTAAGAAATCCTCGCTTACCTTTCCGGCTTCTATTGAGTTAAACTCTTCGTTTGAAAAATCCTAGGAAAACCCAGAGAAAAAATTGCAGATCCCAAAAAGGGTTCTTATTGCTTTCCCTTTCCCTGAAGATGACAGAAAAAAGTGGGAAAACCTCCCTATAGTAGACGCTTCTGTATCTCGGTTGTCAAAAAAGGTGGTTTTACCTGTCCCTGGTTCAACCGCTTTAAAATAGCCGGCTGACCACAAAAATGAGACTATGCTCAAATCACTATACACAGTTACTGGCATTGCTTTAAGGCCCACCATTGCTTGTGCGTGGATTTCTAAAGCCATAGTAAAGTGGTCAGGCACATAACTTGAGGACTTAGGTACTATGGATAGGTGTGTCATTGAATTGTTTTTGCGTCACATACAGGATTCTGCAGGATTCATGGTGGAGGCCATGAAGGACATTGACATGCTGAATGCGAGAACTACGTCCATGGCGGTCTCGGCACACAGAGGACTCTGGCTACGCCAATGGACTGCAGATACAGAATCCAAGAAAAGTGTGGAGAACCTACCCTTCACAGGTCAGGCTCTGTTTGGGGAAGCATTGGATGCATGGATTTCCGCGGCAACTGTGGATAAGTCAACCTTTCTTCCCTCAGCAGCACCACCGGCTAGGAAATCTTATCCTACGTCTACACTGCAGTCCTTTCGGAATGCAAATTTTAAAAAATCCAAACTCACCACTACCTTCTTTAAGTGAGGTCGGGGGAAATCCAGAAAACCTGCACCAACAGGATCTCAGGAACAGAAACCAAGTTCTGCTTCCTCAAAATCTTCTACATGACGGTCGACCTCCCAGCCTGGAGATCAGGCAGGTGGGAGCGAGACTAAAAGATTTCAGTCACATTTGGGCGTCGTCATGCCTAGACCCCTGGGTAACAGATATTGTTGTCCAGGGGTACAGACTGGAGTTTCAAGAATTCCCACCTCACAGATCCTTCAAATCAGGCTTACCAGCTTCGCTGACAGAAAGTGCTATCCTACAGGATGCCATTCAAAAAATGGTTCAAACAAATGTCATTGTTCCACTTCCACCTCACCTACAACACATGGGTTATTACTCAAACCTGGTTGTGGTACCGAAACCGGACGGTTCGGTAGGGCCAATATTAAACCTAAAGTCATTGAACCCCTACTTGAGGGAATTTAAATTGAAGATGGAGTCTCTGAGAGCGGTGATCTCAGATCTGGAGGAGGGGGAATTCCTGATATCCCTGGATATCAAGGATGCATACCTTCACATTCCGATCTGTCCGCCTCACCAGGCTTACCTCAAATTTGAGCTGCTGGACTGTCACTATCAGTTCCAGGCACTGCCATTTGGCCTCTCCACGGCACCAAGGGTGTTCACTAAGGTCATGGCAGAGATGATGCTACTCCTCCACAGGCAGGGAGTGAACATAATTCCATATCTGCTGATAAAAGCATCTTCCAGGGAGAAGTTGTTGCAGAGTATTGCTCTCTCAACTCGACTACGCCAGGATCCTCAACCTTCCAAAGTCACATTTGGAGCCAACAAGGAGACTGCCCTTCCTGGGGATGATACTCGACATGGAGGTGCAGAGGCTGTTTCTACCGGGGGAGAAAGCGTTGGTGATCCAATCGATGGTACGGGACGTCCTGAAGCCAGCCCGGGTATCGGTTCATCAGTGCATTCACCTTCTGGGGAAGATGGTAGCCTCCTACGAGGCTCTACAGTACAGAAGATTCCATGCGAGGTCCTTCCAACTGGATCTCCTAGAATAATGTTCGGGTTCTCATCTTCACATGCACCAGTGGATACGCCTGTCGCCGAAAGCCAGAATTTCGCTCCTCTGGTGGCTACAAACTTCTCACCTACTCGAGGGCTGCAGGTTCGGGATTCAGAATTGGATCCTTCTAACCATGGATGCAAGTCTCAGAGGATGGAGAGCAGTCACCCAAGGGGAAAATTTCCAAGGAAAGTGGTCAAGTCTGGAATCCACCCTTCCAATAAATATTCTGGAGCTAAGGGCCATATACAATGGCCTTCTACAAGCGGCACATTTTCTTCAAGATCAGACCATTCAGGTTCAGTCGGACAATGTAACGGCAGTGTCCTACATAAACCGACAGGGCGGAACGAAGAGCAGAGCGGCAATGTCAGAGGTAACAAGAATCCTCCTCTGGGCAGAAAAGCATGTGGTAGCGTTGTCAGCGATCTTCATTCTGGGAGTGGACAACTGGGAAGCAAACTTCCTCAGCAGACACGATCTCCATCCGGGAGAATGGGGCCTCCACCTGGAAGCCTTCGCAGAAGTGACAAGTTGATGGGGTGTCCCTCAGATAGACATGATGGCCTCTTGCCTCAACAAGAAGCTTCGGAGGTACTGTTCCAGGTCACGAGACCCACAAGCAGTGGCAGTGGATGCCCTGGTAACTCCGTGGGTGTTCCAGTCAGTGTATGTGTTCCCTCCACTTCCCCAATTTCACTCTTCCCAAGGATTCTCAAGCGAATAAAAAGAACAAGAGTTCAGGCGATCCTCATTGCTCCAGACTGGTCACGAAGGTCTTGGTACGCGGATCTTCTGGAATTACTGCTGGAGGATTCAAGGCCTCTTCCTCTTCGCAAAGACCTTCTTCAAGAGAGTCCGTTCGCATATCAAGACTTACCACGGCTACGTTTGACGGCATGAAGGTTGAACACCAAATCTTAGCTCGGAAGGGTATTCCAACAAAGGTCATTCCTACCCTGATACAGGCTAGGAAGGGAGTAACGTCTAAACATTACCATTGAATTTGGAAAAAATGTGTCTTGGTGTGAATCTCACAGTTTTCCTACAGTGGAGTTTCAACTGGGAAGGTTTCTCCTCTTTCTGCAAGCAGGTGTGGATGTGGGCCTACGCTTGGGCTCCATTAAGGTCCAGATTTCGGCCTTGTCCATTTTCTTCCAGAAGCCATTGGCTGCTCTCCCGGAGGTTCAGACTTTCTTGAAAAGGGTTCTGCACATCCAGCCACCTTTTGTGCCTCCTATGGCACCATGGGATCTTAATATGGTGCTGCAGTTCCTGCAATCGGATTGGTTCGAACCTTTACAGGAGGTGGATGTCAAGTTTCTTAATTGGAAGGCAGTCACACTGTTGGCATTGGCATCTGCTAGACATGTGTCTGAACTGGGGGCACTGTCATGTAAGATCCCCTATTTGATTTTCCATGAGGATAGAGCTGAGCTCCGTACGCGTCAGAAATTTCTTCCAAATTTTGTGTCAGCTTTTAATATCAACCAACCTATTGTGGTGCCAGTGGCTACTGACTCTTCAATTACCTGAAAGTCCTTGGATGTTGTGAGGGCTGTGAAAATATATGTGAAGAGAACTTCTAGTCACAGGAAGTTGGATGCTCTGTTTGTCCTTTATGATCCCAACAAGGGGGGTAATTCCAAGTTGATCGCAGCAGGAAATTTTTTAGCAGTTGGGCAAAACCATGTGCACTGCAGGGGAGGCAGATATAACATGTGCAGAGAGAGTTAGATTTGGGTGGGTTATTTTGTTTCTGTGCAGGGTAAATACTGGCTGCTTTATTTTTACACTGCAATTAGATTGCAGATTGAACTCACCACACCCAAATCTATCTCTCTCTGCAAATGTTATATCTGCCCTCCTTGCACTGCACATGGTTTTGCCCAACTGCTAAAAAAATTTCCTGCTGCGATCAACTTGGAATTACCCCCAAGGTTGGGTGTCCTGCTTCTAAGCAGACAATTTCTCGCTGGATCAGGTTTACTATCCTGCATGCTTATTCTACGGCAGGCTTGCCGTGTCCAAGATCTGTTAAGGCCCACTCTACTCGTAAAGTGGGTTCTTCCTGGGCGGCTGCCCGGGGTGTCTCGGCTTTACAGCTTTGCAGAGCAGCTACTTGGTCAGGGTCGAACACGTTTGCTAAGTTCTACAAGTTCAATACTTTGGCCTCTGAGGACCTAAAGCTTGGTCAATCAGTTCTGCAGGAACCTCAGCGCTCTCCCTCCCATACTGGGAGCTTTGGTACATCCCCGTGGTATTAAATTGGATCCCAGCATCATCTAGGTCGTAAGAGAAAATAGGATTTTAATTACCTACGGTAAATACTTTTCTCATAGTCCGTAGAGGATGCTGGGCGCCTGCCTAGTGCTTCGTATTCCTGCATTGTTACTTGGTTCAATTTGTTGGTTCAGCCATTGTTGAATCGTTCCAAGTTGGTTAGCTTGGCTTTCCTTTTTGTTATGTGTGAGCTGGTTTGAATCTCACCACTATCTGTGTATTTCCTTCTCTCGAAGTATGTCCGTCTCCTCGGGCACAGTTTCTAGACTGAGTCTGGTAGGAGGGGCATAGAGGAAGGAGCCAGCCCACACTATTAAACTCTTAAAGTACCCATGGCTCTTAGTGGACCCGTCTATACCCCATGGTACTAAATTGGACCCCAGCATCATCTACGGATTACGAGAAAAGGATTTACCGGTAGGTAATTAAAATCCTATTTTCTGGATTGTGGGAGGAAACCGTAGTACCTGGAGGAAACCCATGCAAGTACGGGGAGAATATACAAACTTCACACAGTTAGAGCAATGGTGGGAATCGAACCCATGACCTCAGTGCTGTGAGGCAGTAATGCTAACCATTACACCATCCGTACTGCCCACTATCACTCATGCCCTCCCCTGGACCCATATAGCAGTCTCTATTCCCCCTCCCCTGGACCCATATAGCAGTCTCTATTCCCCCTCCCCTGGACCTATATAGCAGTCTCTATCACCCCGGTCCTCTCCCCTGGATCCAAATAGCAGTCTATCCCCCCCTCCTCCTCTCCCCTGGATCCATATAGCAGTCTCTATCCTCCCACTCCTCTCCCCTGGATCCATTTAGCAGTCTCTATCCCCCCTCCTCTCCCCTGGATCCATATAGCAGTCTCTCTCCTCCCCTCCCCTAGACCCATATAGCAGCTTTTAAACACCCAACTCCCTCCCTCCCTGGACACAGATTGCTGCTTCCTCCCCAAACTCGGCACCCCAGCCCTCTCAACATGCAGCGCCAGCTATCAACCTTACCAACCTTAGATGGTTTCTTTTTTTAACAATGATAGATCCGCTGCCCCCTGCACAGATCCGCTGCTGCCCAGATCCGCACTCCTCCAATGGCTCCGCCCCCGTGCCACCCAGCACCTGACGTCAGACAGGAAATCCCAGTCAGCAGCCCCTGCGAGGTGACCGGTCTTCCCTAAGCGGCGCAGCGTCTTAGAGCTGCTGTAGCGCAATGGCAAGCGGCTCAGCCAGTCGGGCCGCTTGTCATTGCGCACTGGTGGGGGACAGTGGGCCAGGCAGGATTGGTTCGCGGCCGCATGTTGCCCACCCCTACTCTAAAAGCACCTTGCACTGGTACCAGGGGGGTTTGTAGAATGGGGGAAGCAATATATATTGTAAGAAAACTAGTTCCCTTATCTAAGGTTCTAGTTTATGCCCGGCAAAGCATTGCTTTAGCTGTTGGATTATAGTGTGCTGGTTCTATCCCTCTCTGTATCCCTCCATACAGGCTGTCTGGGGTTCTGTGTTATGTCACTGCTAGTGTGTGTGTGCGCTGCTGTATAAACATGTCTGGCAAAAAGGCTGTATGTCCATCCTGTATCACAAAGTTTTCCCCTTCTCCAGGGGGATCTCTGTTGTGTACTCAGTGCACTTCCCCTTCTCAGGGAAGCAACACACAGGAACCAGCATGGCTGGATTCATTTAAAGGGATGATAGCTAACATTAATTCTGAATTGGCTACTGCCAGGCAGGAAAGACAAATGCTTAAAAAATCTGTGGATGATTTTTTAGTTCATGCTTCTGACCACAGTCCGGCTTCTCAGCCCCCCTGCTGGTTTCACAGAGACGTACACTCCCACATTTACTCCAATCTGACTCTGCAAATGACATGCCTGATTTGGAAGAGGTAGATGTGGATAAAGGTGACATTACTCTGTCTCAGGGTGTAGAAGCACTAATATATTCTATTAGGGAGGTCCTCAATATCCCAGTTAACCTGATGAAGAGTTGTTTTGTAATGTGAAACCAAAATCTACTGCCACATTCCCTGTCTCAAAGGAATTAAACACTCTTTTTAAAGAGACGTGGGTTAATCCTGACAAGAAGTTTCAAACCCCTAAGCGGTCAGTGCCAGATTAAGGTCCTCATGGGCCTGGAGCTGTAATTTATGAAGGGCCTATTGTGCGCCGCTGCAGGGGGTGTGACCAGCGTGGTGGGGGTGTGACTACCGATATGGGGGTGTGGTGTGGCTAGCACCATGGAGGGCATAGCTACCCACTTACCTAACTATGGCTTATTTTTATGCTGCGAGCTAACGTACCGGTATATACGGTATTTGGATTGTGGGAGGAAACCCACGCCAGTATGGGGAGAATATACAAACTCCACGCAGTTAGGGACATGGTGGGAATCAAACCCATGACCTTAGTGCTGTAAGGCAGCAAAGCTAACCATCACACCATCCGTAGACCTGTTAGTGGTGGCAGTCCAATCCACATGGAAATTTTTCCCCCAGAACATTTACAAAATACTATCCTATTACTAAACTCACTAATGAGCATGCACTGCTATGGTTTTTCTAATATGCATTTTCAGTTTCTTTTAACATGCCACTACCATGTAAAAAAAAGAAATATGCCTTAACGAATATGGTAAAAACCAGGATACAAAAAACAGACAGAATATAATTTGAAGTTTCCAATTAGCTTCATTAGTCACACCAGCTCCCCGCACACACTACACTACCCCTAACCCTGCACCCGCTCCCCGTACACACTATACTACCCCTAACCCTGCACCCCGTACACACTACACTACCCCTAATCTTGCACCCGCTCCCTGTACACACTACACTACCCCTAACCCTGCACCTGCTCACACTATACTACCCCTAATCCTGCACCCGCTCCCCGTACACACTATACTACCCCTAACCCTGCACCTGCTCCCCGTACACACTACACCACCCATAACCCTGCACCCGCTCCCCGTACACACTACACTACCCCCCTAACCCTGCACCCGCTCCCCGTACACACTTTACTACCCCTAGCCCTGCACCTGCTCCCCGTACACACTATACTACCCCTAACCCTGCACCCGCTCCCCGTACACACTACACTACCCCTAATCCTGCACCCGCTCCCCGTACACACTACACTACCCCTAACCCTGCACCCGCTTCCCGTACACACTATACTACCCCTAACCCTGCACCTGCTCCCCGTACACACTACACTACCCCTAAACCTGCACCCGCTCCCCGTACACACTACACTACCCCTAACCCTGCACCCGCTCACACTATACTACCCCTAATCCTGCACCCGCTCCCCGTACACACTATACTACCCCTAACCCTGCACCTGCTCCCCGTACACACTACACCACCCCTAACCCTGCACCCGCTCCCCGTACACACTACACTACCCCCCTAACCCTGCACCCGCTCCCCGTACACACTATACTACCCCTAACCCTGCACCTGCTCCCCGTACACACTACACTACCCCTAATCCTGCACCCGCTCCCCGTACACACTACACTACCCCTAACCCTGCACCCGCTCCCCGTACACACTATACTACCCCTAACCCTGCACCTGCTCCCCGTACACACTACACTACCCCTAAACCTGCACCCGCTCCCCGTACACACTACACCACCCCTAACCCTGCACCCGCTCCCCGTACACACTACACTACCCCCCTAACCCTGCACCCGCTCCCCGTACACACTATACTACCCCTAACCCTGCACCTGCTCCCCGTACACACTACACTACCCCCCTAACCCTGCACCCGCTCCCCGTACACACTATACTACCCCTAACCCTGCACCTGCTTCTCGTACACACTACACTACCCCTAACCCTGCACCCGCTCCCCGTACACACTACACTACCCCTAACCCTGCACCCGCTCCCCGTACACACTATACTACCCCTAATCCTGCACCCGCTCCCCGTACACACTATACTACCCCTAACCCTGCACCCGCTCCCCGTACACACTACACTACCCCTAACCCTGCACCCGCTCCCCGTACACGCTATACTACCCCTAACCCTGCACCCGCTCCCCGTACACACTATACTACCCCTAACCCTGCACCCGCTTCCCGTACACACTACACTACCCCTAACCCTGCATCCGCTCCCCGCACACACTACACTACCCCTAACCCTGCACCCGCTCCCCGTACACACTATACTACCCCTAACCCTGCACCTGCTCCCCGTACACACTACACTACCCCTAACCCTGCACCCGCTCCCCGTACACACTACACTACCCCCCTAACCCTGCACCCGCCCCCCGTACACACTATACTACCCCTAACCGTGCAACCGCTCCCCGTACACACTACACTACCGCTAACCCTGCACCCGCTCCCCGTACACACTACACTACCCCTAACCCTGCACCTGCTCCCCGTACACACTACACTACCCCTAATCCTGCACCCGCTCCCCGTACACGCTATACTACCCCTAACCCTGCACCCGCTCCCCGTACACGCTACACTACCCCTAACCCTGCACCCGCTCCCCGTACACACTACACTACCTCTAATCCTGTACCCGCTCCCCGTACACACTACACTACCCCCCTAACCCTGCACCCGCTCCCCGTACACACTATACTACCTCTAACCCTGCACCTGCTCCCCGTACACACTACACTACCCCCCTAACCCTGCACCCGCTCCCCGTACACACTATACTACACCTAACCCTGCACCCGCTACCCGCACACACTACACTACCCCTAACCCTCCACCCGCTCCCCGTACACACTATACTACCCCTAACCCTGCACCCGCTTCCCGTACACACTATACTAACCCTGCATCCGCTCCCCGCACACACTACACTACCCCTAACCCTGTACCCGCTCCCCGTACACGCTATACTACCCCTAATCCTGCACCCGCTCCCCGTACACACTATACTACCCCTAATCCTGCACCCGCTCCCCGTACACACTACATTACCCCTAAACCTGCACCAGCTCCCCGTACACACTACACTACCGCTAAACCTGCACCCGCTCCCCGTACACACTACACTACTTCTAGCACCCGCTCTCCGCACACTATACTACCGCTAAACCTGCACCCACTACCCGCATACACTACACTACCCCTAATCCTACACCCGCTCCCCGTACACACTACACTACCCCTAACCCTACATCCGCTCCCCGCACACACTATACTACCCCTAACCCTGCACCCGCTCCCAGTACACACTATACTACCCCTAACCCTGCACCCGCTCCCCGCTCACAATACACTACCCCTAATCCGCTCCCCGCACACACTACACTACCCCTAATCCTGCACCCGCTCCCCGCACACACTATACTACCACAAACCCTACACCCGCTCCCCGTACATACTACACTAACGCTAACCCTACACCTGCTCCCCGCACACACTATACTACCGCTAACCCTGCACCCGCTCCCCGTACACATTACACTACCCCTAACTCTGCATCCGCTCCCCGTACACACTACACTACCCATAATCCTGCTCCCGCTCCCCGTACACACTACACTACCCCTAACCCTGCACCCGCTCCCCGTACACACTACACTACCCCTAACCCTGCACCCGCTCCCCACACACACTATACTACCCCTAACCCTGCACCAGCTCCCCGTACACACTACCCCTAACCCTACACCCGCTCCCCACACACACTATACTACCGCTAACCCTGCACCCGCTCCCCGTACACATTACACTACCCCTAACTCTGCAACCGCTCCCCGTACACACTACACTACCCATAATCCTGCTTTCGCTCCCCATACACACTACACTACCCCTAACCATGCACCCGCTCCCCGTACACACTACACTACCCCTAACCCTGCACCAGCTCCCCGTACACACTACACTACCCCTAATCCTGCACCCGCTCCCCGTACACACTACCCCTAACTCTGCACCCGCTCCCCGTACACACCACACTACCCTTAACCCTGCACCCGCGCCCCGTACACACTACACCACTCCCTACCCTGCACCTGCTCCCCACACACACTACCCCTAACCCTGCTGGGGGCGTATTAATGAGCAATAGGGGCATGGTCACCTATGTAATCTGTGAAGGGTGGGTCAGGGTGACAAGGCCGCTAGCAGGATGGTGGCTGTGTCACTAATATACTGAGCACAGTCAGTACCTCACTCCTGCTGCCGCCGCCCCCCGCCACTTGCTGTACAGTGCACAGAGCCATAGCAAACAGTCCCCTCATGTGATATGGCCGCCTATGCACAGCAGCGTACAGCCGTATCACAGATTGCGTATCTTTTAATTGTGTACTACAGGGCTTCCGTAGCCCTGGAGGACACACAGTAAGAGAGCCCACATGGCTGCCGCCGCGCACACTGGACCACCTGTGCCCTTTTGCAATGGAGTAGGCTGCGTACCGTGGCGATAGCACATCCCAGGGGGCACCTGGCACTCTGCCCCCCTGGCCAGCCCGCCACTGGACTGGACTGAGGGTTCTAGGTGGGAGGGTACTGGGATGGGTGCAGTGGGCTGTTTGGGGAGGGAACGCAGGTAGACACTGGGATGGGGATCAGTAATGGTGGGGACACTGAGCTGGAGATGGGGCAGACACTGGATGGGTACACTAACTTGCTGCACCTGCGCATTCACGTTCACAACAGCCTCTTGAGCAGCTCTTCCTGCATCATCTGCCATACAGTGTGGGACGGATACAGTGCGGGACCGATACAGTGCGGGACCGATACAGTGTGGGACGGATACAGTGCGGGAGGGATACAGTGCGGAACCGATACAGTGCGGGTGGGATACAGTGCGGGAGGGATACAGTGCGGGAGGGATACAGTACGGGTGGGATACAATGTGGGATGGATACAGTGTGGGACGAATACAGTGCGGGTGGGATACAGTGTGGGACGGATACAGTGTGGGATGGATACAGTGTGGGACGAATACAGTGCGGGTGGGATACAGTGTGGGACGGATACAGTGCGGGTGGGATACAGTGCGGGAGGGATACAGTGTGGGTGGGATACAATGTGGGTGGGATACAATGTGGGATGGATACAGTGTGGGACGAATACAGTGCGGGTGGGATACAGTGTGGGACGGATACAGTGCGGGAGGGATACAGTGCGGGTGGGATACAATGTGGGATGGATACAGTGCGGGAGGGATACAGTGCGGGTGGGATACAATGTGGGATGGATACAGTGCGGGAGGGATACAGTGCGGGTGGGATACAATGTGGGATGGATACAGTGCGGGAGGGATACAGTGCAGGTGGGATACAGTGTGGGTAGGACACAGTGTGGGATGGATACAGTGCGGGAGGGATACAGTGCGGGTGGGATACAATGTGGGATGGATACAGTGTGGGAGGGATACAGTGCAGGTGGGATACAGAGTGGGTGGGATACAGTGCGGGATGGATACAGTGCGGGTGGGATACAGTGCAGGTGGGATACAATGTGGGAGGGATACAGTTCGGGAGGGATACAGTGCGGGTGGGATACAATGTGGGACGGATACAGTGCGGGAGGCATACAGTGCGGGTGGGATACAGTGTGGGTAGGACACAGTGTGGGTGGGATACAGTGTGGGTGGGATACAGTGCGGGATGGATACAGTGCAGGTCAGATACAGATGGTGTGTGGGACAAAGGGAAGCAAGCTCTCCCCCGACGCACACCTGATTTAAATTGTAGAGCGTTATGCTGTGCGTTGGTGGGCAGAGAGGGGAGGACGTTGGTCTCAGGCAGCGATTGGATAAGATCGGTGCCAGCGGTGAGAGACTGACTGCACAGCACGTCCTGCAGGGCCCACTCATTTTTTAAAACAGGGTTAAAAACTGCCTCTGAATCTCTGATATCACATGCTTGTCTTCTTTTCTAATCTCTCACAGTATCTTTCTTTACTTTTCTAACATAACTTAATCACCTACCTGTCTATCTCACGTGCATTACTGTTCCTCAACTGCACTCCTTCCTTACTTTCCCCCTTTCACTTTCCCTCCCATGTTACTTCTCTCTCTCTTACCTTTTCCTGCCTCTGCTCAGTATAGTAGTGTGTGTCATGGATGGCTGGCAGCAGTGTCGAGTCCTGGCCCCGCCCCCTGCACGATGTCATGCAGTGGGCGGAGCTTGCAGTATCAGGAAGTGCTGCACAGCCTACTGACTGAGCGCAGCCACCGAGCACCAGCACAGGCTGCAGCATCAGGGATACTGGCTGCACGGGGTGCTGTTACCATACGCTGCCTGATCGGGGTTGAGCTCCGATCACGGCAGCCGGACCAGTGGAGGGGTAAGCGCAGTCCTCTGTGGGGACAACGCTATGCAGCCAGTGTTTTTTTTACTGTTAACACTGGCTGCATTGCAGGAGATCCTGTGGGCCTATTTTAAATGGGGGGCCTGGAGCTGCAGCTCCATCCGCCCCATTGTTAATCCGGCGCTGTAAGCGGTTACTAACCTAATTTCTGCTGCGGGGTACACTGGGCTCCACAAGTCTGGACAATGGGGTTGTAGAGTAGGATCTTGATCCGAGGCACCAACAGACTCAAAGCTTTGACTGTTCCCAGAATGCACAGCGCCGCCTCCTATATCACCCTGCCTCCCAGCACAGGAGGTCAGTTTTGTAAGTTGGTGCTGCAGTAAGCAGGCACTTAACAGAGGGGCTGCTCCATGCAGCCCTAAGAAAAGCTTTTTTCTGAAGAAAAAGTGAAGACTTCAGGGCAGCAGCAGTGGTAAATGTCTTGTGACATTCTCTGCTGCGGCTCCAGCTCTCCCCAGCGGCGCTGTACACTCCCGAGCCCCGGTTGCCGGGTACCTACAGTGGAGGCTCCGGTTTACTTCACGTTAAGCACACACGGCTGGGGCTCTCCAGGATTGCGTGGCCGCGCTTCGGGAGGTGGTAAGTGGGTCCCGCTCGCGGGACCCGGTCTTTATCGCGATCCGGCGCAGTCAGTGGGAGGCGGGCCGCGCGCGCTGGCGGTGGACACTGTGGCAGTACAGGCGATCCCACTAGATCACCAGGGCATGGGCGCAGGTCAGATTTTCTCTCAAAACCGATTTTAATATCGCCCACAGTACCCGGTGGTTTTGCCAGCAAGGGGGATAAGGCTTAGACCTGAAGCCCCTCCCCCAGCCCCAGGGCGCCATTTCTAGCAAGTGTTCCCGCCCTGGAGCTGCATCTCTGTCTTTTCCTCACTCCCTGTCAGTGTCTGCGGCGCCATTACTCCTCAGTTCACTGTTCCTGGGACTGCTTGGGCAAATCCTCCTATGTAAAGCCGCCTGGTTGTCAGTGCTGTGACTTTACATGACACTTAAGTATTTTACCTGCCTTTTTAGTCAGTGTTAGTAAGAAAGAGTGCATTTAGTCAGGGGTTTATAGTACAATTACCCTGTGATATACATCCAGTTCTTACTGTGTAGTGTTATATCTCTTGACTATTTAGCTATACAAGCTAGTCCAGTGCAGTATTATTGTCAGTAATAACCTCTGCATTGTACAAACTGTGACTATTTGTGTGTGCATTTGATAGCTGAGTGGTGTCTATTTTGTGTCTTTCACTCAACTTGCTATCCCTATATTCTATAACCTGAGGTGGCTTGGTGCGTCAGGTGTTATTTAATATAGGATTTTCACAAAGATAATAAGAATTTACTTACCGATAATTCTATTTCTCGTAGTCCGTAGTGGATGCTGGGAACTCCGTAAGGACCATGGGGAATAGCGGCTCCGCAGGAGACTGGGCACAAAAGTAAAGCTTTAGGACTACCTGGTGTGCACTGGCTCCTCCCCCTATGACCCTCCTCCAAGCCTCAGTTAGGATACTGTGCCCGGACGAGCGTACACAATAAGGAAGGATTTTGAATCCCGGGTAAGACTCATACCAGCCACACCAATCACACCGTACAACCTGTGATCTGAACCCAGTTAACAGCATGATAACAGAGGAGCCTCTGAAAAGATGGCTCACAACAATAATAACCCGATTTTTGTAACAATAACTATGTACAAGTATTGCAGACAATCCACACTTGGGATGGGCGCCCAGCATCCACTACGGACTACGAGAAATAGAATTATCGGTAAGTAAATTCTTATTTTCTCTGACGTCCTAGTGGATGCTGGGAACTCCGTAAGGACCATGGGGATTATACCAAAGCTCCCAAACGGGCGGGAGAGTGCGGATGACTCTGCAGCACCGAATGAGAGAACTCCAGGTCCTCCTCAGCCAGGGTATCAAATTTGTAGAATTTAGCAAACGTGTTTGCCCCTGACCAAGTAGCTGCTCGGCAAAGTTGTAAAGCCGAGACCCCTCGGGCAGCCGCCCAAGATGAGCCCACCTTCCTTGTGGAATGGGCTTTTACAGATTTTGGCTGTGGCAGGCCTGCCACAGAATGTGCAAGCTGAATTGTACTACAAATCCAACGAGCAATAGTCTGCTTAGAAGCAGGAGCACCCAGCTTGTTGGGTGCATACAGGATAAACAGCGAGTCAGATTTTCTGACTCCAGCCGTCCTGGAAACATATATTTTCAGGGCCCTGACTACGTCCAGCAACTTGGAGTCCTCCAAGTCCCTAGTAGCCGCAGGTACCACAATAGGCTGGTTCAAGTGAAACGCTGAAACCACCTTAGGGAGAAATTGAGGACGAGTCCTCAATTCTGCCCTGTCCGTATGAAAATTTAGGTAAGGGCTTTTATAGGATAAAGCCGCCAATTCTGAGACACGCCTGGCTGAAGCCAGGGCCAACAGCATTACCACTTTCCATGTGAGATATTTTAAGTCCACAGTGGTGAGTGGTTCAAACCAATGTGATTTTAGGAACCCCAAAACTACATTGAGATCCCAAGGTGCCACTGGAGGCACAAAAGGAGGCTGTATATGCAGTACCCCCTTGACAAACGTCTGAACTTCAGGAACTGAAGCCAGTTCTTTCTGGAAGAAAATCGACAGGGCCGAAATTTGAACCTTAATGGACCCTAATTTTAGGCCCATAGACAGTCCTGTTTGCAGGAAATGCAGGAAACGACCCAGTTGAAATTCCTCTGTAGGGGCCTTCCTGGCCTCGCACCACGCAACATATTTACGCCAAATACGGTGATAATGCTGTACGGTTACATCCTTCCTGGCTTTGATCAGGGTAGGGATGACTTCATCCGGAATGCCTTTTTCTCTGACGTCCTAAGTGGATGCTGGGGACTCCGTCAGGACCATGGGGAATAGCGGCTCCGCAGGAGACAGGGCACAAAATTAAAAGTTTGACCACTAGGTGGTGTGCACTGGCTCCTCCCCCTATGACCCTCCTCCAAGCCTCAGTTAGGTTTTTGTGCCCGTCCGAGCAGGGTGCAATCTAGGTGGCACTCCTAAAGAGCTGCTTAGAAAAAGTTTGTTAGGTTTTTTATTTTCAGTGAGTCCTGCTGGCAACAGGCTCACTGCAACGAGGGACTTAGGGGAGAAGAAGTGAACTCACCTGCGTGCAGGATGGATTGGCTTTTTAGGCTACTGGACACTAGCTCCAGAGGGACGATCACAGGTACAGCCTGGATGGGTCACCGGAGCCGCGCCGCCGACCCCCTTGCAGATGCCGAAGAGAAGAGGTCCAGAAACCGGCGGCTGAAGACTTCTCAGTCTTCATGAGGTAGCGCACAGCACTGCAGCTGTGCGCCATTGCTCTCGGCACACTTCACACCAACGGTCACTGAGGGTGCAGGGCGCTGGGGGGGGCGCCCTGGGCAGCAATGAAAGTACCTATTCTGGCTAAAAATACATCACATATAGCCCCTGGGGCTATATGGATGTATTTAACCCCTGCCAGGTTGTCAGAAAAACGGGAGAAGAAGCCAGCCGAAAAGGGGGCGGGGCCTATTCTCCTCAGCACACAGCGCCATTTTCCTACACAGCTCCGCTGCTAGGAAGGCTCCCAGGCTCTCCCCTGCACTGCACTACAGAAACAGGGTAAAAACAGAGAGGGGGGCACTTATTTGGCGATATTAATAATATTTAAGCTGCTATAAGGGGAACACACTTATTTAAGGTTGTCCCTATATATTTATAGCGCTTGGGTGTGTGCTGGCAAACTCTCCCTCTGTCTCCCCAAAGGGCTAGTGGGGTCCTGTCTTCTATCAGAGCATTCCCTGTGTGTCTGCTGTGTGTCGGTACGTGTGTGTCGACATGTATGAGGACGATGTTGGCGTGGAGGCGGAGCAATTGCCTGTAATGGTGATGTCACCCCCTAGGGAGTCGACACCGGAATGGATGGCTTTGTTTATGGAATTACGTGATAGTGTCAGCACGCTGCAAAAGTCGGTTGACGACATGAGACGGCCGGCAAACCAGTTAGTACCTGTCCAGGCGTCTCAAACACCGTCAGGGGCTGTAAAACGCCCTTTACCTCAGTCGGTCGACACAGACACCGACACGGACACCGAATCTAGTGTCGACGGTGAAGAAACAAACGTATTTTCCAGTAGGGCCACACGTTATATGATCACGGCAATGAAGGAGGCTTTGCATATCTCTGATACTGCAAGTACCACAAAAAGGGGTATTATGTGGGGTGTGAAAAAACTACCTGTAGTTTTTCCTGAATCAGAGGAATTGAATGAAGTGTGTGATGAAGCGTGGGTTACCCCCGATAGAAAACTGCTAATTTCAAAGAAGTTATTGGCGTTATACCCTTTCCCGCCAGAGGTTAGGGCGCGCTGGGAAACACCCCCTAGGGTAGATAAGGCGCTCACACGCTTATCAAAACAAGTGGCGTTACCGTCTCCAGAAACGGCCGCCCTCAAGGACCCAGCTGATAGGAGGCTGGAGAATACACTAAAAAGTATATACACACATACTGGTGTTATACTGCGACCAGCAATCGCCTCAGCCTGGATGTGCAGTGCTGGGGTGGCTTGGTCGGAATCACTGACTGAAAATATTGATACCCTGGATAGGGACAATATTTTATTGACTATAGAGCATTTAAAGGATGCATTTCTTTATATGCGTGATGCACAGAGGGATATTTGCACTCTGGCATCAAGAGTAAGTGCGATGTCCATATCTGCCAGAAGAAGTTTATGGACGCGACAGTGGTCAGGTGATGCGGATTCCAAACGGCATATGGAAGTATTGCCGTATAAAGGGGAGGAATTATTTGGGGTCGGTTTATCGGATTTGGTGGCCACGGCAACAGCCGGGAAATCCACCTTTTTACCTCAGGTCACCTCCCAGCAGAAAAAGACGCAGTCTTTTCAGCCGCAGTCCTTTCGTTCCTATAAGAACAAGCGGGCAAAAGGACATTCATATCTGCCCCGAGGCAAAGGAAAGGGTAAGAGACTGCAGCAAGCAGCTCCCTCCCAGGAGCAGAAGCCCTCCCCGGCTTCTGCAAAGGCCTCAGCATGACGCTGGGACCTTACAAGCGGACTCAGGGGCGGTGGGGGGTCGCCTCAAGAATTTCAGCGCACAGTGGGCTCACTCGCAGGTGGACCCCTGGATCCTGCAGGTAGTATCTCAGGGTTACAGGTTGGAATTCGAGACGTCTCCCCCTCGCCGGTTCCTAAAGTCTGCTTTGCCAACGTCTCCCTCCGACAGGGCGACGGTATTGGAAGCCATTCACAAGCTGTATTCTCAGCAGGTGATAGTCAAGGTACCCCTTTTACAACAGGGAAAGGGGTATTACTCCACGCTATTTGTGGTACCGAAGCCGGACGGCTCGGTAAGACCTATTCTAAATCTGAAATCTCTGAACCTGTACATACAAAAATTCAAGTTCAAGATGGAGTCACTCAGAGCAGTGATAGCGAATCTGGAAGAAGGGGACTTTATGGTGTCCTTGGACATCAAGGATGCTTACCTCCATGTCCCAATTTGCCCTTCACACCAAGGGTACCTCAGGTTCGTGGTACAAAACTGTCATTATCAGTTTCAGACGCTGCCGTTTGGATTGTCCACGGCACCCCGGGTCTTTACCAAGGTAATGGCCGAAATGATGATCCTTCTTCGAAGAAAAGGCGTATTAATTATCCCTTACTTGGACGATCTCCTGATAAGGGCAAGGTCCAGAGAACAGCTGGAGGTCGGAGTAGCACTAACTCAAGTAGTGCTCCAACAGCACGGGTGGATTCTGAATTTTCCAAAATCCCAACTGATCCCGACGACACGTTTGCTGTTCCTAGGGATGATTCTGGACACTGTTCAGAAAAAGGTGTTTCTTCCGGAGGAGAAAGCCAGGGAGTTATCCGAACTCGTCAGGAACCTCCTAAAACCAGGAAAAGTGTCTGTGCATCAATGCACAAGAGTCCTGGGAAAAATGGTGGCTTCTTACGAAGCGATTCCATTCGGCAGATTCCATGCACGAATTTTTCAGTGGGATCTGCTGGACAAGTGGTCCGGATCGCATCTGCAGATGCATCAGCGGATAAACCTGTCGCCAAGGACAAGGGTGTCTCTGCTATGGTGGTTGCAGAGTGCTCATCTGTTAGAGGGCCGCAGATTCGGCATACAGAACTGGGTCCTAGTGACCACGGATGCCAGCCTGAGAGGCTGGGGAGTGGTCACACAGGGAAGAAACTTCCAGGGCGTGTGGTCAAGCCTGGAGACGTCTCTTCACATAAATATACTGGAACTAAGAGCAATCTACAATGCTCTAAGCCTGGCAAAACCTCTGCTTCAGGGTCAGCCGGTGTTGATCCAGTCGGACAACATCACGGCAGTCGCCCATGTAAACAGACAGGGCGGCACAAGAAGCAGGAGGGCAATGGCAGAAGCTGCAAGGATTCTTCGCTGGGCGGAAAATCATGTGATAGCACTGTCAGCAGTGTTCATCCCGGGAGTGGACAACTGGGAAGCAGATTTCCTCAGCAGACACGATCTTCACCCGGGAGAGTGGGGACTTCATCCAGAAGTCTTCCACATGATTGTGGTCCGTTGGGAAAGACCAATGGTGGACATGATGGCGTCCCGCCTCAACAAAAAACTGGACAGGTATTGCGCCAGGTCAAGAGACCCTCAGGCAATAGCTGTGGACGCTCTGGTAACACCATGGGTGTACCAGTCAGTGTATGTGTTCCCTCCTCTGCCTCTCATACCCAAGGTACTGAGAATTATACGGCAAAGGGGAGTAAGAACGATACTCGTGGCTCCGGATTGGCCAAGAAGGACTTGGTACCCGGAACTTCAGGAGATGCTCACGGAAGATCCGTGGCCTCTACCTCTAAGAAGGGACCTGCTTCAGCAGGGACCTTGTCTATTCCAAGACTTACCGCGGCTGCGTTTGACGGCATGGCGGTTGAACGCCGGATTCTAAAGGAAAAAGGCATTCCAGAGGAAGTCATCCCTACCCTGATTAAAGCCAGGAAGGAAGTGACTGCACAACATTATCACCGCATTTGGAGAAAATATGTTGCGTGGTGTGAGGCCAGGAAGGCCCCCACGGAGGAATTTCAACTGGGTCGATTCCTACATTTCCTGCAAACAGGATTGTCTATGGGCCTCAAATTGGGGTCCATTAAGGTTCAAATTTCGGCCCTGTCGATTTTCTTCCAGAAAGAATTGGCTTCAGTTCCTGAAGTCCAAACTTTTGTCAAAGGAGTACTACATATACAGCCCCCGGTTGTGTCTCCAGTGGCACCGTGGGATCTAAATGTAGTTTTGGATTTTCTCAAATCCCATTGGTTTGAGCCACTCAAATCGGTGGATTTGAAATATCTTACATGGAAAGTAACCATGCTACTGGCCCTGGCTTCGGCCAGGAGAGTGTCAGAATTGGCGGCTTTATCGTACAAAAGCCCATATCTGATTTTCCATTCGGACAGGGCAGAACTGCGGACGCGTCCTCAGTTTCTCCCTAAGGTGGTGTCAGCGTTTCACCTGAACCAGCCTATTGTGGTGCCTGCGGCTACTAGCGATTTGGAGGACTCCAAGTTGCTGGATGTTGTCAGAGCATTAAAAATATATATTTCAAGGACGGCTGGAGTCAGGAAGTCTGACTCGCTGTTTATACTGTATGCACCCAACAAGCTGGGTGCTCCTGCGTCTAAGCAGACGATTGCTCGTTGGATTTGTAGCACAATTCAACTTGCGCATTCTGTGGCAGGCCTGCCACAGCCTAAATCTGTCAATGCCCACTCTACAAGGAAGGTGGGCTCCTCTTGGGCGGCTGCCCGAGGGGTCTCGGCATTACAACTCTGCCGAGCAGCTACGTGGTCAGGGGAGAACACGTTTGTAAAATTCTACAAATTTGATACCCTGGCTAAGGAGGACCTGGAGTTCTCTCATTCGGTGCTGCAGAGTCATCCGCACTCTCCCGCCCGTTTGGGAGCTTTGGTATAATCCCCATGGTCCTGACGGAGTCCCCAGCATCCACTTAGGACGTCAGAGAAAATAAGAATTTACTCACCGGTAATTCTATTTCTCGTAGTCCGTAGTGGATGCTGGGCGCCCATCCCAAGTGCGGATTGTCTGCAATAATTGTACATAGTTATTGTTACAAAAATCGGGTTATTATTGTTGGGAGCCATCGTTTCAGAGGCTCTTTTCGGTTATCATACTGTTAACTGGGTTCAGATCACAAGTTGTACGGTGTGATTGGTGTGGCTGGTATGAGTCTTACCCGGGATTCAAAATCCTTCCTTATTGTGTACGCTCGTCCGGGCACAGTATCCTAACTGAGGCTTGGAGGAGGGTCATAGGGGGAGGAGCCAGTACACACCACCTAGTGGTCAAACTTTTAATTTTGTGCCCTGTCTCCTGCTGAGCCGCTATTCCCCATGGTCCTGACGGAGTCCCCAGCATCCACTACGGACTACGAGAAATAGAATTACCGGTGAGTAAATTCTTATTTTTACATCATGAATTGGATAGGTTGTCTAGGGCATCCTCCAACCCTCAGCCGAAGCAGTCTCCATTTGCAGATACTGTCTCCGAGCTGGGCTTGGTCGATCCCTGGAGATTGAAATATCCTGACATGAGGCAGTATTCCTGTTTTTCACACTCCCACGCTTCCTTCTCTAGGATAGACCTGGCCCTCCTCTCTTGGGAACTCCTGCCTATGAATGTTAGTTATGAGACATGGGGTATTTCGGATCACTCCCCTGTATCTGTTCATATTGACCTGGGTTGTCAGAGAGGCCAGGCAGTATGGAAGCTTAACCCTTTCTGGCTCACGCATATGGGTGAGGGATCCGATTTGGAGCTTAGCTGGTTGGAATTCTTTGATTCTCATGTTGATACTACCGATGTCTCCTTATTGTGGGATACCTTTAAAGCCTTCCTGAGAGGGACCTTGATCAAAAGAGTGGGTAGTCTTAAATCCTCTCTTAGGAAACGTGAAGCTGAATTGGAGGCTCGGGTTGTCGCTCTGAGATGGTGCACATACAGGATGGCCTGGACAGCTCTAAATTAGACTGGCTCCATGCTCAGAAAGAATGGAAGGAGTATCTATGGGGGAAAATCCAGCATAGGCTTCTATTCTCCTCCCATGTTCAATACGATACTGGGGATAGACCGGGCACGGCTGGGATAGTGTTGGATCGCACCTCCCAAATTGTTACGGAATTTGTATCTTACTATCAGGCACTTTATGGCTCCAAAGTCACATGTTCCCCGCTAGAATTGTGTAACTATTTAGATCGAATTCAGTTGCCCTGTATTACCAGTGAGGCTAGAGCTCTTCTTGATGCTCCTATATTGGTGGAAGAGATAGAGGCAACAATCACCACATCTCCGGATGGTAAGGCTTGTGGCCTAGATGGTATTCCATCTGAACTGTATAAGAAACACGCTAAATTTTTTGCCCCTCAGTTGCTTAATTTATTTAATACTATATTTGCGCAAAATGCGCTTCCCCCATCTATGGCTGAGGCATTAATTATAGTGATTCCCAAGCCGGATAAGGCCCCCGGAGAGTTGAATCGTATCGTCCTATCTCTCTACTGCCCACAGATGTTAAACTCCTAGCTAAGGTTCTGGCTTCCAGACTTAATCAGGTTATAACCCAAATTATTCACCCGGACCAAACAGGCTTTATGCCTGGTAAGTCCACTGCTGTTAATTTAAGACGCTTGTTTGCTCATTTTCAGGTTTCTCATGGGGAGGCCTGCTCTTCTGTTGTCACTTCTTTGGATGCAGCAAAGGCCTTCGATTCGGTGGAGTGGGCCTTCCTGTGGGAGACCATGAGTAGATTTGGCATGGGCCCCAATTTTATTATGTTAAACTACTTTACTCACTGCCCATGGCCAGGGTCTCCGTGAATGGATACGTGTTACATTCCTTCCCCTTGTCCAGGGGTACGAGGCAGGGCTGCCCTCTGTCCCCCACCTAGTTTGCCATAGCTATTGAGCCATTGGCATGTCTGATTAGAGCCAGTAAAGATATTTTGGGTCTTAGAGTGGGCGCAAGAGAAGATAGAATAGCATTGTATGCGGATGATCTCTTGCTATTTATTGATTATTATGTCTCCTCCATGCCTATAATTTTGGATATGATAAATACTTATGGACGCTTCTCCGGGCTCACTATAAACTGGGACAAAACGAATATCACTCCGCTTAGGGGTCCGATACCGGTTTCCCCACTGATTCATATCCCGCTTAAGTGGGTAGACTCCTTCAAGTATCTGGGGATATGGGTATCGAATGACCCTTGTACTTATGTCTCTCTTAATATTACACCGCAGATTGTCTATCTCCGTTCAAAAGTCAGGGTTTGGGGGAATTTGCCTCGGACTATTACTGGTAGGGTCAACCTGGTGAAAATAGTGTATCTCCCTAAGCTCCTTTATGTTCTTCAGCAGTCACCCATATATATTGGCTTAAAGATATTCAGACAAATTGATAGCTTGCTGTTTTCCTTGATCTGGGCCAGCAGAAGAGCACGTTTGAAGCTTGACACCTTGTCTAGACCAAGATCGGCAGGGGGCTTGGCTCTCCCTATTTTTAAATATTACTACTACGCTGCACAATTAGCGCATATTTGGGAATAAGTGACTAACTCCGATAGTTACTATGCACTCGCAAATGCTCTTACAGGAATATCCTGATGGCACGCCATTACAGCTGCTACTCTGTGGGAATATTAAACTATCTAAGGTCCCTATAATAAAACAAGCCACTCTTGTATGGAAGCAAGCACATGCTATTTTGAAGGGCCAGGGTATAGACCCGGACATTCCATTGGATAATGTCCTTGGTTTCCTGGAATTAGCCCCGCTCCAAACCAGGGCGGTATGGGGGAAGTGGGGGGTAACATCCCTGGGGCATTTGTATAATGGCGATATATATTAAAATCTTTCCAGCAGCTCCAACAGGACTTTAATGTGCCATCTCCATATTTCTATCGGTATTTGCAGCTGAGACATGCGATTAATGCACAATTTTCTAACGCCCCTCCGATTATTCTAGACTCCCCAATTAAATCACTTTTACAAACTCTGGAGGGCGGCCATTTGGTTTCCAATATATATATACGAATATGCTTCAGTCCCACTATTCTGACCCGTTGTCTTCTCTTAGAAATAAATGGGAATCTGACCTGGGACCAATTTCAGACGAGATCTGGGAAGGAGCATTATCTCTCCACGATTATCTACCACTACCTCTAGATATCAGCAAATCCAATTGTTTATTGTGCACAGAGTGTATATGATGCCGGTGCGATTAGCCCGCATAGGCGGTACCCACTCGGCCAGATGTCCCAAATGTGGCGGTTTGGGTGCTGATTTTTGGCATATTATTTGGCTTTGCCCTGAGATGGTAGTATTCTGGTCTGGTATTATCAAAGTCATAGTGTCGACTGGAATTCCATCGGTTGTGTGTACCCCGGCGGTGTGTGTGTTGGAGGAAGACGCCCTGGATGCTCCTAGCAAACGATACCTGATCAATCGGGTCTGGGATTCCAGGTCGACAACAAAAAGGTCGACACACCTTAGGTCGACACCAATTGGTCGACACACCTTAGGTCGACATGGACAAAAGGTCGACATGGACAAAATGTCGACATGGCCAAAAGGTCGACATGGAACAAGGTCGACATGAGTATTTTATGTTTTTTTGGTGTCGTTTTCTTCATAGAGTGACCGGAAATCCCAATTAGTGCACCGCGTCCCCTCGCATGGTGCCTTCGCTTCGCTCGGCACAGATAACCGTTCCAATCGTAGTCCACATGGATCGTTAAGTATGAAAAAGTTCCAAAAAAGAAAAAAATTGTGAAAAACTCATGTCGACCTTTTTCCATGTCGACCTTGTTCCTGTCGACCTTTTGTCCATGTCGACCTTTTGTCCATGTCGACCTAAGGTGTGTCAACCAATTGGCGTCGACCTAAGGTGTGTCGACCTTTTTGTTGTCGACCTGGAGTCCGGATACCGATCAATCTATGTGCTCTAGCTAAGGTGTGTGTTGCTAGACTATGGCTGGCTAAGGATGCTCCTACTGTACAATCTTGGGTCTCGCTTGTTAATACAACGGCCGCCCACGAGAAGTATGTATACATGGCCAGGAAGGCGGGGAAGAAGCATTATGACATGTGGGGCAGATGGCTCAGCTCTCCTAACTCGACGAACCAAAATGACTGACACTCTCCAATGTGTGTCTAATATGGGAGTGTGAGGGTGGGATGAGCCACGCTTCGTGGAGTACATATGGAGTTATTGTCCCTCTCGTGTGTCGCCCCTGGGGCCCGAGGCCAGCCACACTCTTGCCCATACTTGTCGTTAGTGATGTATAACTACAATTAACTAGCGGGTTGGCTGTCTGGAAGTATTTGAATGATATATCTGATTAAGTCGATTTGATGTGTCATCTCTCCTGATTCACGATGGTATATTTGAGAGATAAACCTGCACGTCTTATTTGTTATGACTGTAATGTTATAATGCTGTGAATTGGGAATCTGCGTATTCCCTTGATTTGCACATTGGTGGTAATTCCAAGTTGATTGCAGCAGGAAATTTTTTAGCAGTTGGGCAAAACCATGTGCACTGCAGGGGAGGCAGATATAACATGTGCAGAGAGAGTTAGATTTGGGTGGGTTGTTTTGTTTCTGTGCAGGGTAAATACTGGCTGCTTTATTTTTACACTGCAATTTAGATTACAGATTGAACACACCACACCCAAATCTAACTCTCTCTCTGCACATGTTATATCTGCCTCCCCTGCAGTGCTCATGGTTTTGCCCAACTGCTAAAAAAAATCCTGCTGCGATCAACTCAGAATTACCCCCATTGTTTTGTTCTTTCTTTTTCCCTTTTTTTTTCTCTTTTCTTTTTGTTTAGCTGGTTAATGGTTTTGTCTTATTGTTTAAAATACAAATGTAAAATCAATAAAAACTATTGAATTAAAAAACAAAAAGGTACTTTGTGTGTGACCCAGCTAAACATTAGAGATGAGCGGGTTCGGTTTCTCTGAATCCGAACCCGCCCGAACTTCATGGTTTTTTTCACGGGTCCGAGCAGACTCGGATCCTCCCGCCTTGCTCGGTTAACCCGAGCGCGCCCGAACGTCATCATGACGCTGTCGGATTCTCGCGAGACTCGGATTCTATATAAGGAGCCGCGCGTCGCCGCCATTTTCACACGTGCATTGAGATTGATAGGGAGAGGACGTGGCTGGCGTCCTCTCCATTTAGATTATAAGAGAGAGAGATTTACTGGAGCTTAGGACTAGGAGGAGTACTGTAGAAGTGTAGAGAGTGCAGAGAGTTTACTAGTGAGTGACCACCAGACAGTGCAGTTTATTTAATATATCCGTTCTCTGCCTGAAAAAAGCGATACACACAGTGACTCAGTCACATACCATATCTGTGTGCACTGCTCAGGCTCAGCCCAGTGTGCTGCATCATCTATATATATTATATATCTGTCTGACTGCTCAGCTCACACAGCTTATAATTGTGGGGGAGACTGGGGAGCACTGCAGTGCCAGTTATAGGTTATAGCAGGAGCCAGGAGTACATAATATTATATAGTGAGTGACCACCAGACAGTGCAGTTTATTTAATATATCCGTTCTCTGCCTGAAAAAAGCGATACACACAGTGACTCAGTCACATACCATATCTGTGTGCACTGCTCAGGCTCAGCCCAGTGTGCTGCATCATCTGTATATATTATATATCTGTCTGACTGCTCAGCTCACACAGCTTATAATTGTGGGGGAGACTGGGGAGCACTGCAGTGCCAGTTATAGGTTATAGCAGGAGCCAGGAGTACATAATATTATATTAAAATTAAACAGTGCACACTTTTGCTGCAGGAGTGCCACTGCCAGTGTGACTGACCAGTGACCTGACCACACTGACCACCAGTATAGTTAGTAGTATACTTATATTGTGATTGCCTGAAAAAGTTAAACACTCGTCGTGTGACTTCACTTGTGTGTTGTTTTTTTTTTTATTCTATAAAAATAAAACTCATTCTGCTGACAGACAGTGTCCAGCAGGTCCGTCATTATATAATATATAATATATACCTGTCCGGCTGCAGTAGTGATATATATATATTTTTTATATCATTTATCATCCAGTCGCAGCAGACACAGTACGGTAGTTCACGGCTGTGGCTACCTCTGTGTCTGCACTCGGCAGGCAGTCCGTCCATAATTGTATACCACCTAACCGTGGTTTTTTTTCCTTCTTTATACATACATACTACTACGACATCTCTTTATCAACCAGTCTATATTAGCAGCAGACACAGTACAGTACGGTAGTTCACGGCTGTGGCTACCTCTGTGTCTGCACTCGGCAGGCAGTCCGTCCATAATTGTATACCACCTAACCGTGGTTTTTTTTTCTTTCTTCTTTATACATACATAGTTACATAGACATCTCTTTATCAACCAGTCTATATTAGCAGCAGACACAGTACAGTACGGTAGTTCACGGCTGTGGCTACCTCTGTGTCTGCACTCGGCAGGCAGTCCGTCCATAATTGTATACCACCTAACCGTGGTTTTTTTTTCTTTCTTCTTTATACATACATAGTTACATAGACATCTCTTTATCAACCAGTCTATATTAGCAGCAGACACAGTACAGTACGGTAGTTCACGGCTGTGGCTACCTCTGTGTCTGCCCTCGGCAGGCAGTCCGTCCATAATTGTATACCACCTAACCGTGGTTTTTTTTTCTTTCTTCTTTATACATACATAGTTACATAGACATCTCTTTATCAACCAGTCTATATTAGCAGCAGACACAGTACAGTACGGTAGTTCACGGCTGTGGCTACCTCTGTGTCTGCACTCGGCAGGCAGTCCGTCCATAATTGTATACCACCTAACCGTGGTTTTTTTTTCTTTCTTCTTTATACATACATAGTTACATAGACATCTCTTTATCAACCAGTCTATATTAGCAGCAGACACAGTACAGTACGGTAGTTCACGGCTGTGGCTACCTCTGTGTCTGCACTCGGCAGGCAGTCCGTCCATAATTGTATACCACCTAACCGTGGTTTTTTTTTCTTTCTTCTTTATACATACATACTACTACGACATCTCTTTATCAACCAGTCTATATTATTAGCAGCAGACACAGTACAGTACGGTAGTTCACGGCTGTGGCTACCTCTGTGTCTGCACTCGGCAGGCAGTCCGTCCATAATTGTATACCACCTAACCGTGGTTTTTTTTTCTTTCTTCTTTATACATACATAGTTACATAGACATCTCTTTATCAACCAGTCTATATTAGCAGCAGACACAGTACAGTACGGTAGTTCACGGCTGTGGCTACCTCTGTGTCTGCACTCGGCAGGCAGTCCATAATTGTATACTAGTATCCATCTCCATTGTTTACCTGAGGTGCCTTTTAGTTGTGCCTATTAAAATATGGAGAACAAAAATGTTGAGGTTCCAAAATTAGGGAAAGATCAAGATCCACTTCCACCTCGTGCTGAAGCTGCTGCCACTAGTCATGGCCGAGACGATGAAATGCCAGCAACGTCGTCTGCCAAGGCCGATGCCCAATGTCATAGTACAGAGCATGTCAAATCCAAAACACCAAATATCAGAAAAAAAAGGACTCCAAAACCTAAAATAAAATTGTCGGAGGAGAAGCGTAAACTTGCCAATATGCCATTTACGACACGGAGTGGCAAGGAACGGCTGAGGCCCTGGCCTATGTTCATGGCTAGTGGTTCAGCTTCACATGAGGATGGAAGCACTCAGCCTCTCGCTAGAAAAATGAAAAGACTCAAGCTGGCAAAAGCAGCACAGCAAAGAACTGTGCATTCTTCGAAATCCCAAATCCACAAGGAGAGTCCAATTGTGTCGGTTGCGATGCCTGACCTTCCCAACACTGGACGTGAAGAGCATGCGCCTTCCACCATTTGCACGCCCCCTGCAAGTGCTGGAAGGAGCACCCGCAGTCCAGTTCCTGATAGTCAGATTGAAGATGTCAGTGTTGAAGTACACCAGGATGAGGAGGATATGGGTGTTGCTGGCGCTGGGGAGGAAATTGACCAGGAGGATTCTGATGGTGAGGTGGTTTGTTTAAGTCAGGCACCCGGGGAGACACCTGTTGTCCGTGGGAGGAATATGGCCGTTGACATGCCAGGTGAAAATACCAAAAAAATCAGCTCTTCGGTGTGGAGGTATTTCAACAGAAATGCGGACAACAGGTGTCAAGCCGTGTGTTCCCTTTGTCAAGCTGTAATAAGTAGGGGTAAGGACGTTAACCACCTCGGAACATCCTCCCTTATACGTCACCTGCAGCGCATTCATAATAAGTCAGTGACAAGTTCAAAAACTTTGGGTGACAGCGGAAGCAGTCCACTGACCAGTAAATCCCTTCCTCTTGTAACCAAGCTCACGCAAACCACCCCACCAACTCCCTCAGTGTCAATTTCCTCCTTCCCCAGGAATGCCAATAGTCCTGCAGGCCATGTCACTGGCAATTCTGACGATTCCTCTCCTGCCTGGGATTCCTCCGATGCATCCTTGCGTGTAACGCCTACTGCTGCTGGTGCTGCTGTTGTTGCTGCTGGGAGTCGATGGTCATCCCAGAGGGGAAGTCGTAAGCCCACTTGTACTACTTCCAGTAAGCAATTGACTGTTCAACAGTCCTTTGCGAGGAAGATGAAATATCACAGCAGTCATCCTGCTGCAAAGCGGATAACTGAGGCCTTGACAACTATGTTGGTGTTAGACGTGCGTCCGGTATCCGCCGTTAGTTCACAGGGAACTAGACAATTTATTGAGGCAGTGTGCCCCCGTTACCAAATACCATCTAGGTTCCACTTCTCTAGGCAGGCGATACCGAGAATGTACACGGACGTCAGAAAAAGACTCACCAGTGTCCTAAAAAATGCAGTTGTACCCAATGTCCACTTAACCACGGACATGTGGACAAGTGGAGCAGGGCAGGGTCAGGACTATATGACTGTGACAGCCCACTGGGTAGATGTATGGACTCCCGCCGCAAGAACAGCAGCGGCGGCACCAGTAGCAGCATCTCGCAAACGCCAACTCTTTCCTAGGCAGGCTACGCTTTGTATCACCGCTTTCCAGAATACGCACACAGCTGAAAACCTCTTACGGCAACTGAGGAAGATCATCGCGGAATGGCTTACCCCAATTGGACTCTCCTGTGGATTTGTGGCATCGGACAACGCCAGCAATATTGTGTGTGCATTAAATATGGGCAAATTCCAGCACGTCCCATGTTTTGCACATACCTTGAATTTGGTGGTGCAGAATTTTTTAAAAAACGACAGGGGCGTGCAAGAGATGCTGTCGGTGGCCAGAAGAATTGCGGGACACTTTCGGCGTACAGGCACCACGTACAGAAGACTGGAGCACCACCAAAAACTACTGAACCTGCCCTGCCATCATCTGAAGCAAGAAGTGGTAACGAGGTGGAATTCAACCCTCTATATGCTTCAGAGGTTGGAGGAGCAGCAAAAGGCCATTTAAGCCTATACAATTGAGCACGATATAGTAGGTGGAATGCACCTGTCTCAAGCGCAGTGGAGAATGATTTCAACGTTGTGCAAGGTTCTGATGCCCTTTGAACTTGCCACACGTGAAGTCAGTTCAGACACTGCCAGCCTGAGTCAGGTCATTCCCCTCATCAGGCTTTTGCAGAAGAAGCTGGAGACATTGAAGGAGGAGCTAACACGGAGCGATTCCGCTAGGCATGTGGGACTTGTGGATGGAGCCCTTAATTCGCTTAACAAGGATTCACGGGTGGTCAATCTGTTGAAATCAGAGCACTACATTTTGGCCACCGTGCTCGATCCTAGATTTAAAGCCTACCTTGGATCTCTCTTTCCGGCAGACACAAGTCTGCTGGGGTTGAAAGACCTGCTGGTGACAAAATTGTCAAGTCAAGCGGAACGCGACCTGTCAACATCTCCTCCTTCACATTCTCCCGCAACTGGGGGTGCGAGGAAAAGGCTCAGAATTCCGAGCCCACCCGCTGGCGGTGATGCAGGGCAGTCTGGAGCGACTGCTGATGCTGACATCTGGTCCGGACTGAAGGACCTGACAACGATTACGGACATGTCGTCTACTGTCACTGCATATGATTCTCTCAACATTGATAGAATGGTGGAGGATTATATGAGTGACCGCATCCAAGTAGGCACGTCACACAGTCCGTACTTATACTGGCAGGAAAAAGAGGCAATTTGGAGGCCCTTGCACAAACTGGCTTTATTCTACCTAAGTTGCCCTCCCACAAGTGTGTACTCCGAAAGAGTGTTTAGTGCCGCCGCTCACCTTGTCAGCAATCGGCGTACGAGGTTACATCCAGAAAATGTGGAGAAGATGATGTTCATTAAAATGAATTATAATCAATTCCTCCGCGGAGACATTGACCAGCAGCAATTGCCTCCACAAAGTACACAGGGAGCTGAGATGGTGGATTCCAGTGGGGATGAATTGATAATCTGTGAGGAGGGGGATGTACACGGTGATATATCGGAGGGTGATGATGAGGTGGACATCTTGCCTCTGTAGAGCCAGTTTGTGCAAGGAGAGATTAATTGCTTCTTTTTTGGGGGGGTGTCCAAACCAACCCGTCATATCAGTCACAGTCGTGTGGCAGACCCTGTCACTGAAATGATGGGTTGGTTAAAGTGTGCATGTCCTGTTTTGTTTATACAACATAAGGGTGGGTGGGAGGGCCCAAGGACAATTCCATCTTGCACCTCTTTTTTCTTTTCTTTTTCTTTGCATCATGTGCTGATTGGGGAGGGTTTTTTGGAAGGGACATCCTGCGTGACACTGCAGTGCCACTCCTAAATGGGCCCGGTGTTTGTGTCGGCCACTAGGGTCGCTAATCTTACTCACACAGTCAGCTACCTCATTGTGCCTCTTTTTTTCTTTGCGTCATGTGCTGTTTGGGGAGGGTTTTTTGGAAGGGACATCCTGCGTGACACTGCAGTGCCACTCCTAGATGGGCCCGGTGTTTGTGTCGGCCACTAGGGTCGCTAATCTTACTCACACAGCTACCTCATTGCGCCTCTTTTTTTCTTTGCGTCATGTGCTGTTTGGGGAGGGTTTTTTGGAAGGGACATCCTGCGTGACACTGCAGTGCCACTCCTAGATGGGCCCGGTGTTTGTGTCGGCCACTAGGGTCACTAATCTTACTCACACAGCTACCTCATTGCGCCTCTTTTTTTCTTTGCGTCAAGTGCTGTTTGGGGAGGGTTTTTTGGAAGGGCCATCCTGCGTGACACTGCAGTGCCACTCCTAGATGGGCCCGGTGTTTGTGTCGGCCACTAGGGTCGCTTATCTTACTCACACAGCGACCTCGGTGCAAATTTTAGGACTAAAAATAATATTGTGAGGTGTGAGGTATTCAGAATAGACTGAAAATGAGTGTAAATTATGGTTTTTGAGGTTAATAATACTTTGGGATCAAAATGACCCCCAAATTCTATGATTTAAGCTGTTTTTTAGTGTTTTTTGAAAAAAACACCCGAATCCAAAACACACCCGAATCCGACAAAAAAAATTCGGTGAGGTTTTGCCAAAACGCGTTCGAACCCAAAACACGGCCGCGGAACCGAACCCAAAACCAAAACACAAAACCCGAAAAATTTCAGGCGCTCATCTCTACTAAACATGTACTTTAGCAATAAGGGCGCTGTGTGGCTGGCTACATTATACTCTATGTCTCCCTAGTGGGATCTGTGTGGGTTAACTGTTTTTAACCCTATTTTCGTGTGTGTGTGTGTGTGTGTGTGTGTGTGTGTGTAATTTCTTTCACATTTACTATGTCAAAGGAGTGTGTATCATGCACAGCAGATTAGTTTTTCTCAATCTGGGGGATCACTGCCGTGTACTCAGTATAGTACACATTCTCAGGCTAGTGGATCTGAACCTGTATGGTTAGATTCATTAAAAGGGATGATTTCGAATAAATTATCCCAAAATGAGATGGAGACGCAATACTTAAGGCAATCTGTTGATGACCTGATGAATAGAGATTCAGTGGTCATTCCAGTGTCTCAGACCCCTGCCATTTGTCCACAGAAGCGTACTCTGGCCGAAATCATGCAGGCTGATACCGATGATGATGATGTATCAGACCCAGAGGAGGGTGAGGTGGACTTGGGAGGGGGGATCCAGCTTTGTCACAGTGAATACAGACCCTGATAGAAGAGATGATGAATCTTATTTTAATGTAAAAAAGAAATCCTCAGCTACTTTCCCTGCATCTAAGGAATTAAATTCCCTATTTGAAGCAACTTGGGTAAATCCTGACAAGAAGTTTCAGATCCCAAAACGGTTACTCACATCCTTCCCATTTCCTCAGGATGACAGGGAAAAATGGGAAAACCCACCAATAGTTGACGCATCGGTTTCTAGGCTATCACGTAAGATAGTTTTACCTTTTCCTGGGGCAGCTTCCTTGAAGGATGCTGCAGACCGCAATATTGAGACTGTGAGGAAACCACGCTTCACTGGGATGGTGGTTACCCTCTGTGGGATTCAATTCACTCGGGTAGATCAGAATATATAAAAAATAAGTCTTTATTATGACAGCACAACACCATAAAATAGTCACATGTTACAGGGTAATTGGTAGCACATATCCTCCAGCAGCCTCTTGCAGTCAGCATCCATAAGTAGCAATAGAAGTAATCTGTATCCTTACCACTACCTCTTGCTAGACAGTCCTGTGTCCCCCAGCCTGGGGTACTGGCTCACACTGACCCTGTCTTGGTAGGGTTTCCTCTGGTGGCACAACGATGCCCAGCTCAGAGTGTTTCCTGCTGATGTCTGATTCACAGGATCCACCACAATAGACTCTCTTCCATTCAGACCTGCTCTCCTTATATACCTGACTGGCAGATCCCCTCTGGTGCCAAACAGTCTACTCAGGAGGTTGGGTCAGGATATCCCAAGGCTATTTCAGCCAGTATAGTGCTGTGGAGAGCCATTGTACATCCTCTGGGAGTTCTAACCTAATTACCTCCCAGATGACCTGATGACCTAGATACATAACTTGGGCTGGCAGCTAGCTATCTTACCAGTCACTCAGTCATTGTTCTGATTACATTACCAGCAACACCTATCACACCTCACACAATGGACTCACATATGTGATACAAATGGTAATGAACTAGCACAGCTGCCTGGCTCTCCTCATGTCACACACTATGGCCTGTCCTGCTATAGTCACACAGTATGGCAATTGTCTTTATATCTCCAATACATACCATATTGCAGGTAATAGCAAGGACAATAAATACCTAATAACATGAAATAACAGTATACATGATACACCTAGGATCTGGTGTATATACCTAGACTGGGCCAAGGATTAAAAAGTACATTATACTGAGAGAAACGAGTGATGAATATAAAGGTTCTCAGTCCAAGTCCATCTCGTTTCGTTACATATACCTCCCCCACTTTTTAAACTTGAGCCCCAGTCTCTTCTGCAGACACTACTGCAGGTTGTATGTTGACCTCCGCATGTTGAAACAATTCCTGCTGGTCTGTGCACCACTTCCAGTGTTTACTTGTTGTCCCATGTTGTTCTCTTGTAACCACCAGCACCAGTCAGTTCCCCGAACCTCTGAAGGAAGTCTCTGTCTCCTTCTCCAGTAGCTAGTCTGAGCCCTACTGTCTGAGTGACCTACCCACTGCCTTTCCTTGGTTGCCTGGGGCCCTGCCTTGCTGCGCCTCCACCTCCCCCAGTTCCTATCTGCCCTGGGGTTACTTATTTCCCCAGTCTGCGCCCGCTTATGGACTGACTGCCTGCAGGATTCCTGCTGCTCTTTACTTCCCCCAGGGACTACTGACAGTGATAGCACACAGTCCTCAATGTCTTGCTGTCTATGCTGCCTACCCTCCTCCTGTGTCTGACTGTCACTGATGCAGCCGTGCTGTAACTTATTCTGGCAATCTGCACAGTTGGCTATGTAGCGATCTACATCCCTTGCTAAACCTAACCACATGAAATGCTGCCTGAGCCGGGCTCTTGTTCTTCGTTTTCCCCAGTGACTGGTACCTGCCCTATGGGCCTGAGCTAGGAACAGACCCCGATATTCGGGTGGGACTACCAGCCTGTACTTATGATTTGGACTGGACACGGTATGCAGTAATCCATCCATCCAAACACATTCCTCTGGCATCCCGGTCTCATATGCCCTATCTGCAATTGCCCGCATCCCATCTAGTTCTGGATCTAGTAACTGGGCTTCTTGCAGTCTAGACTTAGCCTCCTCCCCTAGGACTAACACCCCCTCAGGATGGTCTTGGCTACTCACCCTCAGAGGTCCGGAGGTGGGGAAAATGGGTTGCTGATACCCAGTTGTCACTGGTGTGTAGTGGTGAAAGTTCTTCCTTTGCCTGTTGCTTTGCTTTTCACCAACAATAACATTGCAAGTGGCATTTACCCCCCTCGCCTCTGGCGCATCAGGGAGGTAATGTTTGGTTTCCCAATCATGGCTCCTGCCAACAACACCTGTGGTTGGGGATTGATCCAACTGACCTCTCTTTCTGGGACACTCCCGACGGAGATGCCCCCAATGTCCACATCGATGGCACCGCTTCCAGACTTCTCCCAAGTGTCCTCGGTTGCTGGGTCGCATTGGGCCTTCCTTCTGCCCCTTTTGTGGCTTTTCCTGGGACTGTGGCTTCCACTTGGCCACCCAATCCTGAAGGTTGAGTAAAATGTCAGGCAGCCATGCTTTTACTGACCCAAGACCTTTTTTCAAGATCCACCGACTCAGAACTTCCTGCAGCTCTCGGCAAAGCTGATCGTAGTCACAGCTTCCACTGCGCACTGCTGACTGGCCTGTGGTGGGTTTGGTCTGCACGGTAGCTGCGATCTCTAGAATCTTTACTGGCTGTTCCTGAAAGAGTAGTGCCAGGTCTGTGGACTCCAGTGGCGTCTGCTCCTCAGGAAGTGAGGTGGTGTAGTAACTCACCCCAGTCATTCCCCCACCACTTCTGGGAAGTTCTCCTGCCTTTCCTTAATAACGCTCACCTCAGATGGTTTTGCAAATAGCATGGCTCCATCACTCAGTACCAACATACGGGGTTGCTCCTTGTCCACACCTGATTGCCTGGCATCCAGAATCTCTGCTACATGAGTCCCAACTAAAGAGAATTCTATTGCTGGGACCTCCACTGTTTTCATACCGATTGCCTCATCGAGTAGGGACATGTCCCATTGGTGTAGTTTTCCCACTAGCTGTGTCCTGGAGTCATCACGGGTAGTAGAAATTTTCCTTGCCCGGCATATTTCCTGGATCCGCTTCAGGTTTAGGGAGCTGTATCTCTTCATGGCTCACGTTTCTTATAAGTCCTCTGACTGGCTTTCTCTGAGTGCTGTGTTTCCCGTGTTGTGCTGTCCCTGCAAGGCTCTTGGACTGCAAACGCTTGCATTCCTCGCAGCCTCCCGGTTCTTGTGATACCGGACCGAGTGATCCCACTGCTGCCGCCAATTGTGAGGAAACCACGCTTCACTGGGATGGTGGTTACCCTCTGTGGGATTCAATTCACTCGGGCAGATCAGAATATATAAAAAATAAGTCTTTATTATGACAGCCCAACACCATAAAATAGTCACATGTTACAGGGTAATTGGTAGCACATATCCTCCAGCAGCCTCTTGCAGTCAGCATCCATAAGTAGCAATAGAAGTAATCTGTATCCTTACCACTACCTCTTGCTAGACAGTCCTGTGTCCCCCAGCCTGGGGTACTGGCTCACACTGACCCTGTCTTGGTAGGGTTTCCTCTGGTGGCACAACGATGCCCAGCTCAGAGTGTTTCCTGCTGATGTCTGATTCACAGGATACACCACAATAGACTCTCTTCCATTGGGACCTGCTCTCCTTATATACCTGACTGGCAGATCCCCTCTGGTGCCAAACAGTCTACTCAGGAGGTTGGGTCAGGATATCCCAAGGCTATTTCAGCCAGTATAGTGCTGTGGAGAGCCATTGTACATCCTCTGGGAGTTCTAACCTAATTACCTCCCAGATGACCTGATGACCTAGATACATAACTTGGGCTGGCAGCTAGCTATCTTACCAGTCACTCAGTCATTGTTCTGATTACATTACCAGCAACACCTATCACACCTCACACAATGGACTCACATATGTGATACAAATGGTAATGAACTAGCACAGCTGCCTGGCTCTCCTCATGTCACACACTATGGCCTGTCCTGCTATAGTCACACAGTATGGCAATTGTCTTTAAATCTCCAATACATACCATATTGCAGGTAATAGCAAGGACAATAAATACCTAATAACATGAAATAACAGTATACATGATACACCTAGGCTCTGGTGTATATACCTAGACTGGGCCAAGGATTAAAAAGTACATTATACTGAGAGAAACGAGTGATGAATATAAAGGTTCTCAGTCCAAGTCCATCTCGTTTCGTTACAGAGACCACTCCCAAATCTCTGTACACAGCTGCGGGGGTGACCTAGAGACCCACTATAGCTTGTGCATGGATCTCTAGGGCCATTGCTAAATGGTCAGGTAATCTAATTGACGGGTTAGATTCCTTATCTAGGGGGGAGATGATTTTACTCCTACAGTATATACAGGATCCTGCTAACTTTATGGTGGAGGCCATAAAGGAAATTGGTTTACTCAACGCACGCCCCACTGCCATGGCAGTGTCAGCACGCAGGGGCTTGTGGCTACGCCAGTAAACTGCGGACGCGGATTCCAGGAAAGGCTTGGAAAGCCTACCTTTCACAGGTGAAGCCCTTTTTGGAGCTGAACTGGATATGTGGATATCCAAGGCTATGGCGGGTAAGTCTACTTACCTTCCTTCCGCAGCTCCCCCGGCTAGAAAATCCTACACTGCTCCAACTCTTTGCACTGCAGTCACTGCAGTCCTTTCAGATAGCGAAGTTTAAAAACAAAACCAAAGGTTCTTCTATGGCCTTCAAAGGCAATAGAGGTAAACCCAGAAACGTCCTGCCAGGATCCCTGGGTCAAAGATCTAATAGCCCAGAGCTACAGACTGGAGTTTCAGGAACTCCCACCTCACAGATTCTTCAAATCAGGCTTACCAGCTTCTCAAGATGCAAGTGTGACTTTACAGGAAGCAATTCAAAAACTGGCACAGACTCAGGTCATTGTTCCAGTTCCACTTCAGCTGCAAAACCAGGGTTATTATTCCAACCTGTTTGTGGTTCCGAAACCGGACGGTTCGGTAAGGCCTATTTTAAACCTCAAGTCATTGAACCCGTACTTACGGGTGTTCAAGTTCAAGATGGAGTCTCTGACAGCGGTGATCCCAGGACTGGAGGAGGAGGAATTCGTGGTGTCTCTGGATATCAAGGATGCGTACTTTCATATTCCGATTTGGCCGCCTCATCAGGCTTATCTATGGTTTGCATTACAGAACTGTCACTACCAGTTCCAGGTCCTGCCATTTGGCCTCTCTACGGCACCGATGGTGTTCACCAAGGTAATGGCAGAGATGATGTTTCTCCTCCGCAAACAGGGAGTGAACATAATACCGTACCTGGACAATCTGCTGATAAAAGCACCATCCAGGGAGAGGTTGTTAGTCAACATTGCCCTCTCAACCCGACTACTCCAGGATCATGGGTGGATTCTGAACCTACCAAGATCTCATCTGGAACCAACACGGAGGCTTCCGTTCCAGGGGATGATTTTGGATACGGAGGCGCAGAAGGTATTCCTTCTGTTGGAAAAGGCATTGGTGATCCAGTTGATGGTGCGGGATGTTCTAAGACAATCCCGGATATCGGTACATCTATGCATTCGCCTTCTGGGAAAGATGGTAGCCGCTTATGAGGCGCTGCAGTACGGCTGACGGCCTCACCACCGGGAGAGGGGAGACGGCAACACTATCTCAGCGGGAGAGACCGGTGAGTCCCTCGACTTTCATCCGTTTCACGGACATACGCTACATCACGCCCGGGACGGTGATAGCCTCACCACCGGGAAAGGAGGGACGACTTCTCTCATATATGTGAAAGCTACAGGCGGTAAATATAAAATCTTCAGCACACTTTGAACTATTTATCGTGGCCGGGACGCCGGCATTTAAAGCCAATAGTTATACTTCTGTGGATCGTGCAAAGGATATTGCAACTATTGATGCACATTGTCTCTAAAAAGGACACTTAAGCATCTATTCAATAACACTGTAGCATATCTATTAGAGCTGTTACAACAGTTATCTATGTACTTTGGAATGTTCTATATACATTAACTACTTGATGCTTTCTTTTATATATATATATATATATATATATATATATATATATATATATATATACATGCTTTACTTTTACATTCCACTTTGTGGATTATTTGGTATAAAATAAAAGTATTTTATTGTATTATATATAGACAGTCTTCCGACCTCATTTCTGATAACTCCACAGCCATTTTTTCAAACTTTAATTTTTATTTTTCTATATACACATTTATATTTACATATTTTATAGCGTAATGTTTTTTAGATTTTTTTCATGCTGCAGTACCAAAGGTTTCATGCATGGCCCTTCCAGCTGGATCTGTTGGACAAATGGTCCCGATCACATCTTCACGTGCACCAGAGGATCCGTCTGTCACCAAAAGCCAGGATTTCTCTTATGTGGTGGCTTCAGACTTCTCACCTGACTGAGGGGCGAAGGTTCGGGATTCAAAATTGGATTCTGCTAACCACAGACGCAAGCCTCTGAGGTTGGGGAGCAGTCACCCAAGGGGAACAGTTCCAAAGAAAATGGTCAAGTCAGGAAGACATTCTTCCGATCAACATTTTGGAACTAAGGGTCATATACAATGCCCTTCTACAGGCATCGCATCTTCTTCAAGATCAAGCCATTCAGGTTTAGTCGGACAATGTGACGGCAGTAACGTACATAAACCGACAAGGCGGAAGAGCAGGGCAGCAATGTCAGAGGTAACAAGGATTCTCCTCTGGACAGAATAAAAAAGTGTAAACTGGCGCTTATGTGTTTCTCCAATGATAATAATGACTGTGGATCAATTTCAATAAAAATAACATATAATTTATTACCTGTACATCACAAACTAAAAACTAAAAACATACTGAGCATATATATCTGATATAGAATTGAGGCATATCTGGAGCTGAGAAAATGTTTAAAAATGGCTGCTTTCAGTGTCCACAAAAGGATCCCGGACTAGGTGCCTGGTGCAAAGTTCTCTGGTAAGAGGAAGTATATACAGCTGGTATTACCCGTGTGGATGGAGGCTTCCAGAGGTATGGTGATTTTTCAGCAAGCAAGCTGTGGCAATGGAACCACCTGGGTCTCTCTCATCAATGCTGTGTAGATAGATTCCTCAGAGTTCAAAAAAGGCAGGTTTGAAAGTCCATATCTGGATCAGACTTGAAAGTGGAACACTTGTAATGGTCGTCGCAGCTTCAACACTGTGTTGAAGCTGCGATGACCATTACAAGTGTTCCACTTTCAAGTCTGATCCAGATATGGACTTTCAAACCTGCCTTTTTTGAACTCTGAGGAATCTATCTACACAGCATTGATGAGAGAGACCCAGGTGGTTCCATTGCCACAGCTTGCTTGCTGAAAAATCACCATACCTCTGGAAGCCTCCATCCACACGGGTAATACCAGCTGTATATACTTCCTCTTACCAGAGAACTTTGCACCAGGCACCTAGTCCGGGATCCTTTTGTGGACACTGAAAGCAGCCTTTTTAAACATTTTCTCAGCTCCAGATATGCCTCAATTCTATATCAGATATATATGCTCAGTATGTTTTTAGTTTTTAGTTTGTGATGTACAGGTAATAAATTATATGTTATTTTTATTGAAATTGATCCACAGTCATTATTATCATTGGAGAAACACATAAGCGCCAGTTTACACTTTTTTATTCTGAAATATTTTCAGGGACTGACAATCCCTTCTGGCAGCTGTGACAGCGCGTCTGGGCCATTTTCTTTCCTTTGGACAGAAAGACACGCTGTGGTGTCTGCAATCTTCTTTCTGGGAGTAGACAACTGGGAAGCAGACTTCCTCAGCAGACATGACCTCCAGCCAGGAGAGTGGGGCCTTTACCCAGAGGTGTTGCTTGACACATCGGTGGGGAATGCCACAAATCAACATGATGGCCTCTTGTCTCAACAAGACGCTCAAGCGGTATTGTTCCAGGTCGAGGGACCCACAAGCAGTGGCGGTGGACGCTCTGGTGACTCCATGGGTCTACCAGATGTGTATGTGTTTCCACCACTCCCATTGATCCCAAAGGTTCTCAAAAGAATAAAAAGGGAAAAGGTTCAAGCAATTCTCATTGATCCGGACTGGCCTAGAAGGGCCTGGTATGCGGATCTACTGGTGATGCTCCTAGAGGACCCGTGGCCTCTACCTCTTCACGAGAACCTTCTCCAACAGGGGCCATTTGTCTATAAAGACTTACTACGGCTACATTTGACGGCATGGAGGTTGAGCGTCAAATTCTAGCCCAGAAAGGGATCCCAGATAGGGTTATTCCAACCATGATCCAAGCCAGAAAGGGGGTAACGTCTAAACATTACCACTGTATATGGGAAAAAATACGTCTCTTGGTGTGAAAACAGGGAATTTCCTGCGGTAGAATTTCAACTGGGACGGTTTTCTCCTTTTTCTGGTGTGTATGTGGGCCTACGTTTGGGCTCCATAAAAGTCCAGATTTTGGCCTTATCCAGTTTCTTCCAGAAACAATTGGCTTCTCTCTCTGAGGTTCGGACATTTTTGTAGGGGGTTCTACACATCCAACCGCCCTTTGTGCCTCCTATGGCACCTTGGGATCTCAACGTGGTGTTGCAGTTCCTGCAATGGGAATGGTTTGAGCCTTTACAGGACATTGACTGCAAGTGTCTTACGTGGAAGGCTGTCACGCTGTTGGCCTTGGCTTCTGCGAGGCATGTGTCGGAGCTGGGGGCGTTGTTTCACAAAAGCCCGTATTTGATTTTTCATGAATATAGGGCTGAACACAGAACTCGGCCGCAATTTCTTTCAAAGGTGGTGTCTGCGCTTCATATCCACCAACCTATTGTGGTTCCGGTGGTTACCGACACCTCTGCTACTTCAAAGTCCTTGGATGTTGTGAGGGCTTTGAAGATCTATGTGAAGCGGACAGATCGTCACAGAAAATCTGACTCACTGTTTGTTCTCTATGATCCCAATAAAATCTTCAAAGCAGACAATTGTACGCTGGATCAAGCTTACTATCCAGCATGCTTATTCCATGGTAGGTTTCCCGTCTCTAAAATCTGTACAGGCCCATTCTTCTAGGGCGGCTGCCCGGGGGGTCTCGGCTTTACAGCTCTGCCGAGCAGCTACTTGGTCAGGTTCGAACACGTTTGCTAAGTTCTACAAGTTCGATACTTTAGCCTCTGAGGACCTTCAGTTTGGTCAATCAGTTCTGCAAGAACCTCAGCACTCTCCCACCCGGTTTGGGAGCTTTGGTACATCCCCATGGTACTAATTTGGACCCCAGTATCCTCTAGAACGTAAGAGAAAACAGGATTTTAATTACCTACCGGTAAATCCTTTTCTCGTAGTCCGTAGAGGAAACTGCGTGCCCGCCTAGTGCTTGTTTCTTACTGTACTGTTACTTGATAAAGTATTATTGGTTCAGCGGTTGCTATTCCTGGTTAACAGTGTGAATGCCAAATTGTTTCTTAAAAATATTTAAAATGCCCGCTCTAATATATATTGTAAACGCCTGCACCTCTTATTACCATGTGCCATGAATATGCACTATACATAGCAAAACACTGCATCCAATAAGAGAAAACAATACACCCACACATTATCTGAGTTCCAAAGCTCATTGATGTATATATTTGTTATTAAAAGGATATGGATTCAATATATTACAATGTACAGTATACACATAATTACATGGTTACAACTCACACAGTAAGCAGTTAATACATACAGTTACAGGCCAGCATACAATACCATTCCCTTAATGCATCTTATATATCTCTCTCTCTCTCTCTGTAAAATCATGCAGGATCTGGTCTAGAAGCAACTCCATCATCCCGTGGTACAAAACAGCCACTGACTTCCTGTGTGATCAGCAATGTGTTATTTATTTATTTATTACCAGTTATTTATATAGCGCACACATATTCCGCAGCGCTTTACAGAGAATATTTGCTCATTCACATCAGTCCCTGCCCCAGTGGAGCTTACAATCTATGTTCCCTATCACATGTACACACATACACAATCACACTAGGGTTAATTTTGTTGGGAGTCAATTAACCTACCAGTATATTTTTGGATTGTGGGAGGAAACCGGAGTACCCAGAGGAAACCCACGCAAGTACGGGGAGAATATACAAACTCCACACAGTTAGGGCCATGGTGGGAATCGAACCCATGACCTGCTGTGAGGCAGTAATGCTAACCATTACACCATCCGTACTGCCCTAATGTTATCTAGTTTGGGGGGGAGGGGACTTTCTCATTCATGATGAGTCACTAGTTTATTTGTATGCTAAACAGGTTCAACCTTGAAGACGTCAACAGGGGCTGGCCTGAGCTTTGTGTCCACCATCCTAATAAGAGTGATTTTAGCTTTCATACATTCAATCATAACTCCTTGTTGCAATGTCCTACAACTTAATAACAAGTATCAAATGAATCTACACATTAATCTGGTTGCTTTAATACCAAATATGACAGGTGTAACTGGTTTCGTTCAAATGATACACATACATGACATTACTTCATTATATAATTTTAAATCATCATGATGTCTGGCGCTTGATATTATTATAATTATGTACTGCATGAAATAAGTGTCCAATCCATCTCTGTGGCATGTCCGTGTAAATGCGTGTGTTACCATATATTGCTGTGCTCGCTGTGCGTATTTGCAAGTATAGCGACTCATAATGTGTGTAGTTTGTATGTTCTTTTTATGTAATATTTTTGACGTCGACAGTCCACCCTTTGGTAGTAAACAATAACTGCCATCAATTATTAACATAAGAAAAAAAATATTTCATACAATAATCGGTGACCTAGACACAAGTATGTATCAATTTCGCAAATCAGACTCTTGACTATATTTGGGGAAGACAGGGAGGAGGACGAGACGTCCTCTATATGCACTCGGCGGTCACGGGACCACTGGTTGGGTGTGGGACAACATTCAACCTATAGAGTATGCTGGGACATTTGGCCTATAATGTCTGATTTGCGATGAACATTTCACACATACATGTACCTACGTCTTTGTACACTGATGTTTGGATTCGATTGAGGTTCTGCTGGGTAGATGAAGAAGACACAAACAAATCGTGACAGTGACATAAAATTTTCATAATCTACATATTCCTATCATTTTCTGAACATTGTTTCCATTTCTGGAACGTATACTAGGTCTGTTTAATAATTGAACAAGGGTTATAAGTAGTGTCCTTCCTAAATAACATAAACCTTCGGAGTTCGGGGAGAGCCACTCATAAACCTTTCTTCCACATATATTAATGAGCTCTTTATCTGCAATGTGTGAATAGCCATTGTCTGATTGTTCCTGATTACCTCTGAACTCCATAACTACTAGACCTTTGATTTTTTTCTCTGACTTTAACAAACTGATCGGCTAATCCTAGGATCCTATAAGGAAATCACTCCTTCCTCCAGAACCAGTTCCAGTCCCACACTCGACTCATAAAAAAACCTCGCAAAAATAGAATATCCTGAAAAAAATGTTTGTCAGCGGGAAAGAGAGAGAAAAGAGAAATAGAACAAAACAACTCTTGTTCATAACAAATCAATTACAATGACTGGTCTTTCTGCAATCCTTTAGTACGCTCAGGTAGTGTTCAACAGTGCTGCCTCTCAGTCTTCACGAAACAGAGTCTCTGGTGATACTTTTGCGATCTCACTCCATTTACGAGTTCCTTCCGGACTACCGACTTTCCTGCAATGGGAATCGTGGACCCAAGTCTCTCTCTCGGCTACTTTCACTGGGATAGTGCTGTCAACAAAACTTGGTATGGTCCTTCCCACCTGTCTATTAGGCAACCTAAGCGTAAGAACAATCACACAGTCTCTTGGTTCACAATCAAGACAGTTAGTATTTGGCATACCAGCAATCAACAGTTTTAAGTTCTTTTGTCAAGTTCTCAAATGCTGGCTCATCTCAATAAGGTACTGTACTGTCACCTCAATGGTGTATTTCTGATCATTGTGCGGATCAATCATGACATGAGGTTGTCTTCCAAAAACAACCAAAAAGACACAAATACCAAAACAAAAACAAATTTCGAAGAGGGTGATTCGTTAAGTGAAGGTCTGGGAGTAGTTCCGATGCTACATAATACTAGTGGCAGTATCTATGATCACAATAGTACAATTTCAAGCTTTGCTCCTACTTCTAGGGGTACCATTATCTACACACAAATTTCTGCGCAATTTTTCTTTGCGGTAAACACAGCAGCATCCGTGGCGGCAGGAAATGCCTCTACCCAGTTTGATAAAACATCAGTGCACACCAATACATAACAATAATTCCTAAAGGGTGTTAACTGTACGAAGTCTATTTGTTTTTCCTGAAAAGATCCGTCTGCAGGAGGGATATGGGATGGCTCTGTTGGTATTGCTTTACCAATATTCTTCCTCAAGCAAGCAAGACAGGTCATTGCTCTCTTATCTGCATGAGAATAGAATCCTGGCGCACACCAGTAGGCTCTCATCAGCCTGCACATACCCTCTTTGCCTAGATGAGTCAGACCGTGTGCCACCTCAGCTAGACTTGGAAGGTATGCTCTGGGGGCTACTGGCTTACCGTGTCCACCTATCCACAGTCCTGAGGACTCCTGGCCATACCCCTTTGTCCTCCAGACTGCCTTTTCCTGTAGGGAACACACATTTTTCATTTTAATTTACTATCGTGTGTTTGCAATGTAGAGTACCATGAGCATAACTCAAAAAAAAAAGAAGAAGAAAAAAAAAAAGAAACATCTCTAGAGGAGAGAAAGAAGAAGAAAATGAAAAAGAAAATGTCAGGTTTGCCATTCACCAACAGGCATATCAGTGTCTACACAAAATTTCCCTTCACCAGTATTCCTATTCTCCACCCTTTGTGCATGACAAGGCACACTGCAGTAATACTGGTGTTATCGTGCTGTTGAGATATACTGGGTTTGGGCAGAACTCTGAAGGACCTAGACATGTGGACTTTGAACTGTACTTGGGTCCATGTATTGTACCACCCTGTGTGAACGCAAAAGATGAAGAGGAAAATTGTAGAGAAACAGAATAGAGGTTGGTGACCGATAGGTTTGTAGAGGTGAAGATTTTATAAAAATTTGACAACTGGATTGGGCACTACGGGGAAGTGATTCTCTACTTGGTCTATTCCCCTGAAAAAAATAATTCTGTGTTTGTCGTATCGCTATTGGGACTATCCCAGCTATCAATCCAGTGTCCTGTCCATCCTAAGTTCATAGGGAACCCGGTATCTGTGAGATAATTTCCTCTACCTGTGATGGACATGCATCTAGAACAGTAGAATGCGACATTAGTCTTCGTGGGTGTCTAACATACTTTGTACTTCCTGAGCGGGAGCACAGTATATGTATATCATATCTAACAAAATTAAGTTAATCAGGGGCCATTTCTGCTAGGAAAAAGAAGCAAAAGTTTAGAGGCCCCATCTTAACCCCAGCAAGTTTTGTCAAAGGGTAATGTTGCATTTATTTTGTTATTCCCCATTAGCCGAATCTGTGTTTTCTGTATGGCTCGTGATTCCTTACTATATGTCCCTTGGTCCCGTCTATGTGTTTAATAATGTGGCTTGTGTTTTCTGTCTAGGGGGTCTATATTAACTATGTGTCCTACTACTCCAACAATCTCTGTCAAAATGCCCTTCCTTCCTACAAGTGTAACATATTATTGACCATTTGGGATCTGGGGTTTGGACTGATGGGTCTTTCCTGTATGTGCCAGTATACTTACCGTCCTCAACCTCTCCACCTGTTGTTCTCTGCGCCTAGCACTATTCTTGTGATGTTCAATGGCACACTATCTAAGATTAGCTACTGTGACCCCTTTCCAATTTTGCAAAGAAGTCTGCACCCTGACACTCAATGCCTTATTGAGCCCCGTCCATTTGCACAGAGACAGCCACCTCCCATTTGCCGAATTAGTGTTTACCAGTGGTCATATCCAGATAGAGAGTTTTCTATTACTGCAAAAGACAAAAAAAAACAAAACAAATTTCTCTAACGTCCTAGTGGATGCTGGGAACTCCGAAAGGACCATGGGGAATAGCGGGCTCCGAAGGAGGCTGGGCACTCTAGAAAGATTTAGGACTACCTGGTGTGCACTGGCTCCTCCCACTATGACCCTCCTCCAAGCCTCAGTTAGATTTTGTGCCCGGCCGAGGTTGGATGCACACTAGGGGCTCTCCTGAGCTCTTAGAAGAAAGATAGTCTTAGGTTTATTATTTTCAGTGAGACCTGCTGGCAACAGGCTCACTGCAGCGAGGGACTAAGGGGAGAAGAAGCGAACTCGCCTGCTTGCAGCCGGATTGGGCTTCTTAGGCTACTGGACACCATTAGCTCCAGAGGGATCGACCGCAGGCCCAGCCTTGATGTTCGGTCCCGGAGCCGCGCCGCCGTCCCCCTTACAGAGCCAGAAGCAAGAAGATGGTCCGGAAAATCGGCGGCATGAAGACATCAGTCTTCACCAAGGTAGCGCACAGCACTGCAGCTGTGCGCCATTGCTCCTCTCACACTTCACACTCCGGTCACTGAGGGTGCAGGGCGCTGGGGGGGGGCGCCCTGAGGCAGCAATAAAAACACCTTGGCTGGCAAAAATACCTCAATATATAGCCCCAGGGGCTATATATGAGGTAAATACCCCTGCCAGATTCCATAAAAAAGCGGGAGAATAGGCCGCGGAAAAGGGGCGGAGCTATCTCCCTCAGCACACTGGGCGCCATTTTCCCTCACAGTTCCGCTGGAAGGAAGCTCCCTGGCTCTCCCCTGCAGACTACTCTACAGAAAAGGGTAAAAAAGAGAGAGGGGGGGCATTTAATTTGGCACAGTATATAGTTATTTTAAAAAGCAGCTATAAGGGACATAACTCAGTTAGTCCCTGCCTTATATAGCGCTCTGGTGTGTGCTGGCATACTCTCACTCTGTCCCCCCAAAGGGCTTTTGTGGGTCCTGTCCTCTATATAGAGCATTCCCTGTGTGTGTGGAGTGTGTCGGTACGGCTGTGTCGACATGTTTGATGAGGATAATGAGGTGGAGGCGGAGCAGATGCCTTTAGAAGGGATGTCACCCCCTGGGGGGCAGACACCTGAGTGGATGTGCTTATGGAAACAAATGAGTGCACGTATAGACTCATTACATAAGAAATTTGCCGACATGCCGACTGCGGGACAGCCGAGTTCTCAGCTCGTGCCTGTCCAGGTGTCTCAAAAGTCATCAGGGGCTCTGAAACGCCCGCTATCTCAGATGGCACAAGTAGATGTCGACACGGATACTGACACCAGTGTCGACGACGATGAGTCAAATTTAATGCCCATTAAGGCCATTCACTGCATGATTGAGGCAATGAAAGAGGTGTTAAATATCTCTGATTTACATCCAGGTACCACAAAAAAGGGTATTATGTTTGGGGAGAAAAAACTACCTGTAGTTTTTCCCCCGTCAGATGAATTAAATGAAGTGTGTGAAGAAGTGTGGGCTTCCCCTGATAAAAAATTGGTAATTCCTAAGAAGGTACTAATGGCGTTCCCTTTCCCGCCAGAGGATAGGTTACGTTGGGAAACACCTCCTAGGGTGGATAAAGCGCTCACACGTTTGTCTAAAAAGGTGGCACTACCGTCTCAGGATACGGCCGCCCTTAAGGAACCTGCTGATAGAAAGCAGGAGGCAATCCTGAAGTCTGTATATACACACTCAGGCATTATACTTAGACCAGCTATTTCGTCAGCATGGATGTGCAGTGCTGCCGCTGCGTGGTCGGATAAACTGTCAGAAAATATTGACACACTAGACAGAGACACGATTCTGCTAACAATTGAGGTTCAGTCCTTTCGGACCCAGAAAAACAAGCGGGGAAAAGGAGGGTCTTTTCTCTCTAGAGGCAGAGGTAGGGGAAAAAGGCTGCAACAAACAGCAGGTTCCCAGGAGCAAAAGTCCTCCCCCGCTTCCTCTTCCAAGTCCGCCGCATGACGGTGGGGCTCCACAGGCGGAGCCAGGTACGGTGGGGGCCCGCCTCATGAATTTCAGCGATCAGTGGGCTCGCTCACAGGTGGATCCCTGGATCCTTCAAATAGTATCTCAGGGGTACAAGCTGGAATTCGAGGCGGCTCCACCCCACCGGTTCCTAAAATCTGCCTTGCCGATTGCTCCCTCAGGCAGGGAGGCGGTGCTAGCTGCGATTCACAAGCTGTATTCCCAGCAGGTGATAATCAAGGTACCCCTACTTCAACAAGGCCGGGGTTACTATTCCACACTATTTGTGGTGCCGAAACCGGACGGTTCGGTGAGACCCATTTTAAATTTGAAATCCTTGAACACATACATAAAAAAATTCAAGTTCAAGATGGAATCGCTCAGGGCGGTTATTGCAAGCCTGGAGGAGGGGGATTACATGGTATCCCTGGACATCAAGGATGCTTACCTGCATGTCCCCATTTACCATCCTCACCAGGAGTACCTCAGATTTGTGGTACAGGATTGCCATTACCAATTCCAGACGCTGCCGTTTGGACTCTCCACGGCACCGAGGGTATTTACCAAGGTTATGGCGGAAATGATGATACTCCTTCGAAAAAAGGGAGTTTTAATTATCCCATACTTGGACGATCTCCTAATAAAGGCACGATCCAAGGAACAGTTGTTAGTGGGAGTGGCACTATCTCAGGAAGTGCTGCGCCAGCACGGCTGGATTCTGAATATCCCAAAGTCACAGCTGGTCCCGACGACACGTCTAATGTTCCTGGGAATGATTCTGGACACAGTCCAGAAAAAAGTGTTTCTCCCGGAGGAGAAAGCCAGGGAGTTGTCTTCTCTAGTCAGAGACCTCCTAAAACCAAAACAGGTATCGGTGCATCACTGCACGCGGGTCCTGGGAAAGATGGTAGCTTCTTACGAAGCAATTCCATTCGGCAGATTCCATGCCAGGATTTTTCAGTGGGACCTGTTGGACAAGTGGTCCGGATCGCATCTTCAGATGCATCGCTTGATAACCCTGTCCCCAAGAACCAGGGTGTCTCTTCTGTGGTGGCTGCAGAGTGCTCATCTTTTGGAGGGCCGCAGATTCGGCATACAGGACTGGGTCCTGGTGACCACGGATGCCAGCCTACGAGGCTGGGGGGCAGTCACAAAGGGAAGAAACTTCCAAGGACTATGGTCAAGTCAGGAGACTTCCCTTCACATAAATATTCTGGAACTAAGGGCCATTTACAATGCCCTAAGTCAAGCAAAATCCCTGCTCCTACACCAGCCGGTGCTGATCCAGTCAGACAACATCACGGCAGTCGCCCATGTGAATCGACAGGGCGGCACAAGAAGCAGGATGGCAATGGCAGAAGCCACAAGGATTCTCCGATGGGCGGAAAATCATGTACTAGCACTGTCAGCAGTGTTCATCCCGGGAGTGGACAACTGGGAAGCAGACTTTCTCAGCAGGCACGACCTCCACCCGGGAGAGTGGGGACTTCATCCAGAAGTCTTCCAAATGATTGTAAATCAGTGGGGTCGTCCACAGGTGGACATGATGGCGTCCCGCCTAAACAAAAAACTAGAGAGGTATTGCGCCAGGTCAAGAGACCCTCAGGCGATAGCTGTGGACGCTCTAGTGACACCGTGGGTGTACCAGTCAGTTTATGTGTTCCCTCCTCTACCTCTCATACCAAAGGTATTGAGAATAATAAGAAAGCGAGGTGTAAACACAATTCTCGTGGTTCCGGATTGGCCAAGAAGAGCGTGGTACCCGGAACTTCAAGAGATGATCAGAGGACCCGTGGTCTCTGCCGCTCAGACAAGACCTGCTACAGCAGGGGCCCTGTCTGTTCCAAGACTTACCGCGGCTGCGTTTGACGGCATGGCGGTTGAACGCCGGATCCTGAAGGAAAAGGGCATTCCGGAGGAAGTCATTCCTACGCTTATTAAAGCTAGGAAAGAGGTTACAGCAAATCATTATCACCGCATATGGCGGAAGTATGTTGCATGGTGTGAGGCCGAAAAGGCCCCAACAGAGGAATTTCAACTAGGTCGTTTTCTGCATTTCCTGCAAGCAGGAGTTAATATGGGCCTAAAACTAGGCTCCATTAAAGTACAGATCTCGGCTCTGTCGATTTTCTTTCAAAAAGAACTAGCTTCAGTACCTGAAGTTCAGACATTTGTGAAAGGAGTGCTGCATATTCAGCCCCCATTTGTGCCTCCTGTGGCACCTTGGGATTTCAACGTGATGTTGAGTTTCTTAAAATCACATTGGTTTGAGCCACTAAAAACCGTGGATCTGAAATATCTCACGTGGAAAGTGGTCATGTTATTGGCTTTGGCTTCAGCCAGGCGTGTGTCAGAATTGGCGGCTTTATCATGTAAAAGCCCTTATCTGATTTTCCATATGGATAGGGCAGAATTGAGGACTCGTCCCCAATTTCTCCCAAAGGTGGTGTCAGCGTTTCACCTGAACCAGCCTATTGTGGTGCCTGCGGCTACTAGGGATTTGGAGGACTCCAAGTTGCTAGACGTTGTCAGGGCCCTGAAAATATATGTTTCCAGGACGGCTGGAGTCAGAAAATCTGACTCGCTGTTTATCCTGTATGCACCCACCAAGCTGGGTGCTCCTGCTTCTAAGCAGACTATTGCTCGCTGGATTTGTAGTACAATTCAGCTTGCTCATTCTGTGGCAGGCCTGCCACAGCCAAAATCTGTAAATGCTCATTCCACTAGGAAGGTGGGCTCATCTTGGGCGGCTGCCCGAGGGGTCTCGGCTCTACAACTTTGCTGAGCAGCTACTTGGTCAGGGGCAAACACGTTTGCAAAATTCTACAAATTTGATACCCTGGCTGAGGAGGACCTGGAGTTCTCTCATTCGGTGCTGCAGAGTCATCCGCACTCTCCCGCCCGTTTGGGAGCTTTGGTATAATCCCCATGGTCCTTTCGGAGTTCCCAGCATCCACTAGGACGTTAGAGAAAATAAGAATTTACTCACCGGTAATTCTATTTCTCGTAGTCCGTAGTGGATGCTGGGCGCCCATCCCAAGTGCGGTTTATCTGCAATACTTGTACATAGTTATTGTTAACTAAATCGGGTTATTGTTGAGCCATCTGTTGAGAGGCTCAGTTGTTTCATACTGTTAACTGGGATTCATATCACGAGTTGTACGGTATGATTGGTGTGGCTGGTATGAGTCTTACCCGGGATTCAAAATCCTTCCTTATTGTGTACGCTCGTCCGGGCACAGTGTCCTAACTGAGGCTTGGAGGAGGGTCATAGTGGGAGGAGCCAGTGCACACCAGGTAGTCCTAAATCTTTCTAGAGTGCCCAGCCTCCTTCGGAGCCCGCTATTCCCCATGGTCCTTTCGGAGTTCCCAGCATCCACTACGGACTACGAGAAATAGAATTACCGGTGAGTAAATTCTTATTTTAACAAGCTTCTAGGTCAGGGATGGGGAACCTTCGGCCCTCCAGCTGTTGTTAAACTACACATCCCAGAATGCCCTGCAACAGTTTTAGCATGACCAAATAGCAAAACTGTAGCGAGGCATGCTGGTATGTGTAGTTCAACATCAGCTGGAGGGCCAAAGGTTCCCCACCCCTGTTCTAGGTCATGCGAAGTATTCATTCAATCCTTCTCATCCCGTAATAAGGGTCTGTACATGGTCCAACAAACATTTCCGAGCTCATCTTGACTAAGGGCATTACTAGGAATTAATACTTCTTATATGGTAACTGAAAGAAATACCCGGGGGTTATCTTTTCTCTGTCCGCTTTCCTACTGGCAAATACTAATGTGCGGACAGGTTTTTCTCCATTTCTGACGTTACTTTCTTGATTTTTTTTGTTTTACTATATATGTACACGAATTATACCATACTTACCTGTTCCACTGGTCTCCGCCACTTCCCCCACAGGCTACTGCTCTTCTTTTACCGGTTGGATACTCCTCTGGGTACATGAGAAATGGCTGAAAACAATCAGGTCACCTTCTCCTCCTAAATAAAACTTCAACATTCATTAGTACATATATAGGTTACAGTCATATTTTTCATTTCTCTATCGTCCTAGTGGATGCTGGGGTTCCTGAAAGGACCATGGGGGGGGGGGGTAGCGGCTCCGCAGGAGACAGGGCACAAAAAGTAAAGCTTTACGATCAGGTGGTGTGTACTGGCTCCTCCCCCTATGACCCTCCTCCAAGCCTCAGTTAGATTTTTGTGCCCGGCCGAGAAGGGTGCAATCTAGGTGGCTCTCCTAAAGAGCTGCTTAGAAAAGTTTAGCTTAGGTTTTTTTTTATTTTACAGTGAGTCCTGCTGGCAACAGGATCACTGCAACGAGGGACTTAGGGGAGAAGAAGTGAACTCACCTGCGTGCAGGATGGATTGGCTTCTTGGCTACTGGACATCAGCTCCAGAGGGACGATCACAGGTACAGCCTGGATGGTCACCGGAGCCTTGCCGCCGGCCCCCTTGCAGATGCTGAAGTAAGAAGAGGTCCAGAATCGGCGGCAGAAGACTCCTCAGTCTTCTAAAGGTAGCGCACAGCACTGCAGCTGTGCGCCATTTTCCTCTCAGCACACTTCACACGGCAGTCACTGAGGGTGCAGGGCGCTGGGAGGGGGGCGCCCTGGGAGGCAAATGAAAACCTATTTTGGCTAAAAATACCTCACATATAGCCTCCGGAGGCTATATGGAGATATTTAACCCCTGCCAGAATCCGTTAAGAGCGGGAGACGAGGCCGCCGAAAAAGGGGCGGGGCCTATCTCCTCAGCACACAGCGCCATTTTCCCTCACAGAAAGGCTGGAGGGAAGGCTCCCAGGCTCTCCCCTGCACTGCACTACAGAAACAGGGTTAAAACAGAGAGGGGGGGCACTAATTTGGCGTTAGAAATATATAAAAAAGATGCTATAAGGGAAAACACTTATATAAGGTTGTCCCTATATAATTATAGCGTTTTTGGTGTGTGCTGGCAAACTCTCCCTCTGTCTCTCCAAAGGGCTAGTGGGTCCTGTCCTCTATCAGAGCATTCCCTGTGTGTGTGCTGTGTGTCGGTACGTGTGTGTCGACATGTATGAGGACGATGTTGGTGAGGAGGCGGAGCAATTGCCTGTAATGGTGATGTCACTCTCTAGGGAGTCGACACCGAAATGGATGGCTTATTTAGGGAATTACGTGATAATGTCAACACGCTGCAAGGTCGGTTGACGACATGAGACGGCCGACAAACAATTAGTACCGGTCCAGACGTCTCAAAAACACCGTCAGGGGTTTTTAAAACGCCCGTTTACTTTAGTCGGTCGACACAGACACAGACAGGGACACTGAATCCAGTGTCGACGGTGAATAAACAAACGTATTCCTTATTAGGGCCACACGTTAAAGGCAATGAAGGAGGTGTTACATATTTCTGATACTACAAGTACCACAAAAGAGGGTATTATGTGGGATGTGAAAAAACTACCGTAGTTTTTCCTGAATCAGATAAATTAAATAAAGTGTGTGATGATGCGTGGGTTCCCCCCGATAGAAAATTAGGGGCGGTATACCCTTTCCCGCCAGAAGTTAGGGCGCGTTGGGAAACACCCCTTAGGGTGGATAAGGCGCTCACACGCTTATCAAAACAAGTGGCGGTACCGTCTATAGATAGGGCCGTCCTCAAGGACCAGCTGACAGGAGGCTGGAAAATATCATAAAAAGTATATACACACATACTGGTGTTATACTGCGACCAGCGATCGCCTCAGCCTGGATGTGCAGAGCTGGGGTGGCTTGGTCGGATTCCCTGACTAAAAATATTGATACCCTTGACAGGGACAGTATTTTATTGACTATAGAGCATTTAAAGGATGCATTTCTATATATGCGAGATGCACAGAGGGATATTTGCACTCTGGCATCAAGAGTAAATGCGATGTCCATATCTGCCAGAAGATGTTATGGACATGACAGTGGTCAGGTGATGCAGATTCCAAACGGCACAAAGGTGTATTGCCGTATAAAGGAAGAGGAGTTATTTGGGGTCGGTCCATCGGACCTGGTGGCCACGGCAACTGCTGGAAAATCCACCGTTTTTACCCTAAGTCACATCTCTGCAGAAAAAGACACCGTCTTTTCAGCCTCAGTCCTTTCGTCCCTATAAGATCATATCTGCCCAGGGATAGAGGAAAGGGAAGAAGACTGCAGCAGGCAGCCCATTCCCAGGAACAGAAGCGTTCCACCGCTTCTGACAAGTTCTCAGCATGGCGCTGAGACCGTACAGGACCCCTGGATCCTACAAGTAGTATCCCAGGGGTACAGATTGGAATGTCGAGACGTTTCCCCTTCGCAGGCTCCTGAAGTCTGCTTTACCAAGGTCTCCCTCCGACAAGGAGGCAGTATGGGAAAAAATTCACAAGCTGTATTCCCAGCAGGTGATAATTAAATTACCTCTCCTACTACAAGAAAAGGGGTATTATTCCACACTATATTGTGGTACTGAAGCCAGAAGGCTAGGTGAGACTTATTCTAAAAAAATTTTGAACACTTACAAAGGTTCAAATCAAGATGGAGTCACTCAGAGCAGTGATAACGAACCAGGAAGAAGGGGACTATATAGTGTCCCGGGACATCAGGGATGCTTACCTCTATGTCCCAAATTTGCCCTTCTCACTAAGGGTACCTCAGGTTCGTGGTGCAGAACTGTCACTATCAGTTTCAGACGCTGCCGTTTGGATTGTCCACGGCACCCCGGGTCTTTACCAAGGTAATGGCCGAAATGATGATTCTTCTTCGAAGAAAAGGCGTCTTAATTATCCCTTACTTGGACGATCTCCTGATAAGGGCATAGTCCAGGGAACAGTTGGAGGTCGGAGTAGCACTATCTCGGATACTGCTACAACAGCACGGGTGGATTCTAAATATTCCAAAATCGCAGCTGATCCCGACGACACGTCTGCTGTGCCTAGGGATGATTCTGGACACAGTCCAGAAAAAGGTGTTTCTCCCGGAAGAGAAAGCCAGGGAGTTATCCGAGCTAGTCAGGAACCTCCTAAAAACAGTGCATCATTGCACAAGGGTCCTGGTAAAAATGGTGGCTTCCTACGAAGCAATTCCATTCGGCAGATTTCACGCAAGAACTTTTCAGTGGGATCTGCTGGACAAATGGTCCGGATCGCATCTTCAGATGCATCAGCGGATAACCCTATATCCAAGGACAAGGGTGTCTCTCCTGTGGTGGTTATAGAGTGCTCATCTTCTAGAGGGCCGCAGATTCGGCATTCAGGATTGGATGCTGGTGACCACGGAGCCCAGCCCGAGAGGCTGGGGAGCAGTCACACAAGGAAAAAAATTCCAGGGAGTGTGATCAAGTCTGGAGACTTTTCTCCACATAAATATACTGGAGCTAAGGGTAAATTTATAATGCTCTAAGCTTAGCAAGACCTCTGCTTCAAGGTCAGCCGGTATTGATCCAGTGGGAAAAACATCACGGCAGTCGCCCACGTAAACAGACAGGGCGACACAAGAAGCAGGAGGGCAATGGCAAAAACTGCAAGGACTTTTCACTGGGCGGAAAATCATGTGATAGCACTGTCAGCAGTGTTTCATCCCGGGAATGGAAACTGGGAAGCAGACTTCCTCAGCAGGCACGACCTCCACCCGGGAGAGTGGAAACTTCATTGGGAAGTTTTTTCCACATGATTGTAAACCGTTGGGAAATACCAAAGGTGGACATGATGGCGTCCCGTCTGAACAAAAAACGGGACAGGTATTGCGCCAGGTCAAGAGACCCTCAGGCAATAGCTGTAGACGTTCTGGTAACACCGTGGGTGTACCAGTCGGTGTATGTGTTCCATCCTCTGCTTTTCATACCTAAGGTACTGAGAATTATAAGACGTAGAGGAGTAAGAACTATACTCATGGCTCCGGATTGGCCAAGAAGGACTTGGTACCCGGAACTTCAAGAGATGCTCACAGAGGACTTATGGCCTCTGCCGCTAAGAAGGGACTTGTTTCAGCAAGTACCATGTCTGTTCCAAGACTTACCGCAACTGCGTTTGACGGCATGGCGGTGGAACGCCGGATCCTAAGGGAAAAGGCATTCAGGAAGAGGTCATTCCTACCCTGGTCAAAGCCAGAAAGGAGGTGACCGCACAACATTATCACCACATGTGGCGAAAATATGTTGCGAGGTGTGAGGCCAGGAAGGCCCCACGAAGAAATTTCAACTCGGTCGATTCCTGCATTTCCTGCAAACAGGAGTGTCTATGGGCCTCAAATTGGGGTCCATTAAGGTTCAAATTTCGGCCCTGTCGATTTTTCTTCCAGAAAAAATTGGCTTCAGTTCCTGAAGTCCAGAAGTTTGTCAAGGGAGTATTGCATATACAACCCCCTTTTGTGCCTCCAGTGGCACTGTGGGATCTCAACGTAGTTCTGGGATTCCTCAAAACACATTGGTTTAAAACCAGTCAAATCTGTGGATTTGAAGCATCTCACATGAAAAGTGAACATGCTCTTGGACCTGGCCTGGACCAGGCGAGTGTCAAATTGGTGGTTTTTTCTCAAAAAGCCCATATCTGTTTGTCCATTCGGACAGGGCAGAGCTGCGGACTCGTCCCCAGTTCTCTCCCTAAGGTGGTGTCAGTGTTTCACCTAAACCAGCTTATTGTGGTGCCTTGCACCTACTAGGGACTTGGAGGACTCCAAGTTGCTAGATGTTGTCAGGGCCCTGAAAATATGTTCCAGGACGGCTGGAGTCAGGAAAACTGACTTGCTGTTATCCTGTATGCACCCAACAAACTGGGTGCTCTTGCTTCTAAGCAGACTATTGCTAGTTGGATGTGTAATACAATTCAGCTTGCACATTCTGTGGCAGGCCTGCCACAGCCAAAATATGTAAATGCCCATTCCACAAGGAAGGTGGGCTCATCTTGGGCGGCTGCCCGAGGGGTCTCGGCTTTACAACTTTGCCGAGCGGTTATTTAGTCAGGGGCAAACACGTTTGTAAAATCCTACAAATTTGATACCCTGGCTAAGGAGGACCTGGAGTTCTCTCATTCGGTGCTGCAGAGTCATCCGCACTCTCCCGCCCGTTTGGGAGCTTTGGTATTATCCCCATGGTCCTTTCAGGAACCCCAGCATCCACTAGGACGATAGAGAAAATAAGAATTTACTTACCGATAATTCTATTTCTCGGAGTCCGTAGTGGATGCTGGGCGCCCATCCCAAGTGCGGATTGTCTGCAATACTTGTACATAGTTACAAAAATCGGGTTATTATTGTTGTGAGCCATCTTTTTAGAGGCTCCGCTGTTATCATACTGTTAACTGGGTTCAGATCACAGGTTGTACAGTGTGATTGGTGTGGCTGGTATGAGTCTTACCCGGGATTCAAAATCCTTCCTTATTGTGTACGCTCGTCCGGGCACAGTACCTAACTGAGGCTTGGAGGAGGGTCATAGGGGGAGGAGCCAGTACACACCACCTGATCGTAAAGCTTTACTTTTTGTGCCCTGTCTCCTGCGGAGCCGCTACCCCCCCCATGGTCCTTTCAGGAACCCCAGCATCCACTACGGACTCCGAGAAATAGAATTATCGGTAAGTAAATTCTTATTATTTTTATTATTTTCTACAGTTTGTATGCTGACCGTAACTGCTTCCACATCTACATAAGGCGGTGTACTTGCATTCTCTTTTTTTCTTCCTACTTGTTTATTGTTGCTACAAGTTCAAACAGTTCTTATATTTCCATTCTTGTCTTCTATGACTTTGGTTAGACATACCACCTGCAATACCTTAGGATCAAACTCACCAACCCCTCTTGCTGCCACAGGTTTAAACACTTTGTATGTCTGACCCTTTGTTTTCTGGATTCTATCAGACATATCCTTATCCTTAAGTTCTGCAGTACCTCTGGTTCAAAGCTGCCCACCTTAGGGAATGGTACCCTATCGTTGTCAGTCATACGTACCCATTCAGACAAAAAGTCTTCAGCGTGTGGACCATATTTCCCACACATAACAAACCTCGCTGACCCCTTGGGCCGCGGCTCTTCAACCTGAATTCTGGCTAAACGTCCCTTAGTTGAGCAACTGGCTCCCATAATTGTGGGCCTTTTCCCACAAACACCAAAATACTCAATATAAGGTGATGGTGATAGTTCTCCAAGCGCTTTCACCCACTCTCGCCCACGTTGGCCAGTACTACCATACACTGTCGATAGCGAAGGCAATGTACCCAACTTAGGGCCCCTATTGACCTATATTTACTGGAAGTTTTTAGGAATAACTTACCCTTTCCAGTAAAGTATCTGTCGTTGGAGATTTTCCTGAGAGAGACCAGCGAAACCTCCCTATGCACTTTTTATACACAAATCACGCTTGCGTATGCTGTATACAGCGCTAATGATACCGCAATTTTACGCAAAAGCTCGTAAAAGGGGTATCAAGTTGCGCTATATATCGCACCCACAAACGCGCGGTCCAATCGCACAGCGTATAGGTACTTGTTACCTATCCGCCGTACGACCACTGGAATCGAATCACAAGCTGTGAAACCTCAGCCGGAGCGTATAAAAAAACTACATGGGTCACACAGTTCATAATTCACAATTCCCTACCATGCTCCTGTGTAAGTCCCCTCACGACTTATGTATTCCAAATCCTATACTAACGTGAGTCAGCCGCCTCACGCCACCAAGCCTCCACTTACTTGGTGTACAACACGATGGGATCCCGCATTCCGGGGTTCGAATCCACTCACTCCTACGTTCACTCACTCAAATACACTTTGTTTTTCTGTACAGAAAATTTTAATTCATTCAGATTGGCAGCTTTACCCCCAGAGGCAATACAGTTTAAACAAAAGTTTTATACTAATCTGCTTTAGAAACCGAGTAGTTTTGTGCTATTGTAGCATGGCTACTGTCCCACCTTTGAACTAAACGACACTATTGTGTAATTTGTACTTAGCACCCGCACTCTTACGCACTTTGTGTAAACACGCGACCGTGCGTGTCTCTTACGCTGCGTGTGCAGTCCTGTACTTTGTCCGAGACACGTGTACAAAACCCTGCATCCGCAATAAAACAAATCACACAGCTCTATAAATGTGAACAATACTAATTACTATTGCCCTCTAGACACAACTTATTCTGTATAAACTTTTATGCAGACCTGCGTTTGTGTCTTTACACTTACTTCCTTAAAATACTGTTATTTCAAATTTACCTATATAGCAACAAATGTATCCTATTTCACACAGATCTATAATGACTGCAATAATCTATAATTTAAATGATATGATTCAGATTGGATAACTATCTTGCAGAACATACACTGATATAAATATACACATAATTATAATAATATTATATATATGTATCATTCACTAGCCTTCTATGTGACTCATTTACCCATTCAGTTCTTCTAATTTGCATATCAAAGCTATTTGCTTTTCACTGCTAAGAAAAAGCAGTTACACCGGTTAATTTGCATTTCAATGGCTATCCTATAGCAAACAGAGAGTTAACTAAATCCTGGGAAAGAAGTGAAAGAAGAAAGAACAAAAAAAGGAATTTTTTCTTTTCTTTTTTGTTTGCAATTTCTTACACCAAGCCAAGCATTTATCTCACCATTTACTCTCACTAGGCCCAATTGAAACTATTTGTAATTGACTATGGCATGGGTTAAATAAATGCATTGGTAACTCATAAATGGTGCTTGATGTGACCAAGGAAACTGATTGTTCTGAGCAGACTGAAAATCAGCTATTTAGAAAATGACCTTCCTAAAATGGCCACTGCTCCTCCCCCTTCCACATCCATGAGGTTTACACAAAATGGTGGACAGGCCATGTGGTTAGTCCAAAATGGAGGATAGACCATGCGGCTTCCTTTGTCACAAAGAAATCACACATACAAGCACCAGAAGTTATTTTAGGCCTGAGTTAAAAAAAAACTATATCAAGGCTATGCAGCAACTTTTAAATGTACTTTTAAACCTACTTAACAGATAAACAATCCAATCTGAATCAAACACAATATGACTTATTTGAACTTTGTTTTGCAACAATAAAAATACATTTTAGCATTTTAAATATTATGAGAAACGCATTGTCCCTTGAAATTTAAGATCATTGGCTTACTGATATCACAACAATACACATGGATGTTATTTTCATCAGCGTCGCGATGCATCCATCGGAGCCGGTCGATCACAGCCGCGTTTGTAATGTACAGTGCATCATTAAGACCATGATATCCCGTAAGAGCCCCATCTGTGAATGCCAAATTGTTTCCTTAAAAATATTTAAAATGCCCGCTCTAATATATATTGTAAACGCCTGCACCTCTTATTACCATGTGCCATGAATGTGCACTATAAATAGCAAAACACTGCATCCCATAAGAGAAAACAATGCACCCACACATCTGAGTTCCAAAGCTCATTGATGTATATATTTGTTATTAAAAGGATATGGATTCAATATATTACAATGTACAGTATACACATAATTACATGGTTACAACTCACACAGTAAGCAGTTAATACATACAGTTACATACAGTTACAGGCCAGCATACAATACCATTCCCTCAATGCATCTTATATATCTCTCTCTCTCTCTCTGTAAAATCATGCAGGATCTGGTCTAGAAGCAACTCCATTATCCTCTGGTACAAAACAGCCACTGACTTCCTGTGTGATCAGCAATGTGTTATCTAGTTTTGGGGGAGGGGACTTTCTCATTCATGATGAGTCACTAGTTTATTTGTATGCTAAACAGGTTCAACCTTGAAGACATCAACAGGGGCTGAGACAGTAAAGAGAAAAGAAGACTCTTTTGTGGGCGCACTCTTAACTTTAAATAATTAGTAATTAGTCAAAATAGATTAAAATTCAAATTTATTAATGCAACAAAATTAAGATAATAAGTGGTTCGTAAAGAGAATCTGGTTGCTTTAATACCAAATATGACAGGTGTATCTGGTTTCGTTCAAATAATACACATACATGACATTACTTCATTATATAATTTTAAATCATCATGAGGTCTGGCGCTTGATATTATTATAATTATGTACTGCATGAAATAAGTGTCGAATCCATCTCTGTGGCATGCCCGTGTAAATGCGTGTATTACCATATATTGCTGTGCTCGCTGTGCATATTTGCAAGTATAGCGACTCATAATGTATGTAGTTTGTATGCTCTTTTTATGTAATATTTTTGACTTTGACAACAGTCTGGTTAGCTTGGCTTTTCTCTAGTTTGTGTGTGCTGGTTCAGAATCTCGCCACTATCCTTTTATATCCTTCTCTCAAAGTATGTCCGTCTCCTCAGGCACAGTTTCCTAGACTGAGTTTGGTAGGAGGTGCATAGAGGGAGGAGCCAGCTCACACTATCAATTTCTTAAAGTGCCCATGGCTCCTAGTGGACCCTTACCCTTCTATGCCCCATGGAACTAATGTGGACCCCAGTATGCTCTACGGACTACGAGAAAAGGATTTACCGGTATGTACTTAAGATCCTGTTATTGATCATCCGGATTGCTACTGACTATTGTATGTGTGTATGCATCTATCTATCCAGCACTCCAATCAACCGAAAACATCTGCTCCCGGTGTCCTTGCCCGATGTAACAATGCGTGCAATGGATGGCGGCCGGCACTCAAGGGAGAACTATGATTAACCACACTCACAACATGTCAATGTTTGCGAGGATCCTCTTTTGTCAGGACAATCAGAGTAAATACACAAAACAAACCTCTTATACCTTCTAAATCTCCTGGTGTCCATCCCCCACGACACAGAGCCCAGTGGGGGTCGCAATGATGTCATAGAAGATATGTTGCAACAGCGCCACGTCTGACCACCTAGTCAAGTATTCAAGTATATCGTATATCGTCCCGATATCGTCTTTGTGTATACCCGTATATAAATATCTCTAAATGTGAATTGAAAGGCAGACTTGTGCAAACCTTCTAGAATTTAGCACAGCTACAATCAACTCGGAATGACCCCCATAATACATTGTTGATGCAGCCATTTTTGCTCATGCATTCCAAGTATTATTTATTTTACCTATATAGTACCAGACAATGCAGCCATCTTGGTCACACAACATAAGTTATATTGGTCAAAATAGCTAAGGCCTGGTGGTGATGACACATATGGGCGATTTAAATTGTTTTCCCCCACAGCTGCCACTTGATGGCGCCCGATGCAGAAATTCAATTGTTGCTCCGATTGGATGCCCCTGGCGGGCACATGCCTCTGGCGGACACATTTCTGCTTGCAGCCTCCTGAGGTGGCTTGCAGAAATGTTTGAAGACTTCATGGCTTGGGTGCCCTAACCAGGAGTTTAGACCTGTTTAGATGCTATATGTGTCTAATCCCGGTCTGATTGGGCACAACATGCGCAAGAAATAATGGGCACTTGGAACAATTGAATTGATCCATCATGTGCCCATAAAAATGTAATCGCCCGTATAATGTGGAAGCTTCAAAATACTAGAGCGAGATGCAGGATCCTTACAAACCCATCAGGACTATACATTGTTCACCCTACCCACTAGAGTATCAGGTGGGGCAGCCATCTTGGGCGCACTACATAGGTTACACAGCATTAAGATATAAACTGGTAAATAAAGTGTCACAGTACACGCTGTATGAATAATTCATATGTGTTGGTCACCTTGCCCGTGAAAATACTAGCTGAGGTAGGCATTTGGTGCACTCTAAATAGGTTACAGTTGGCAGGATGTTCAATTATTAGAAGTATAACATACAGTGGGTATTTATACAGGGGGAAAAATATAGATATCAATGCAGGATGGTAGTATGGCAGCCAGGGACAGTGCTGTGCACCAGTGGTATGGCAGCCAGGGACAGTGCTGTGCGCCAGTGGTATGGCAGCCAGGGACAGTGCTGTGCACCAGTGGTATGGCAGCCAGGGACAGTGCTGTGCGCCAGTGGTATGGCAGCCAGGGACAGTGCTGTGCACCAGTGGTATGGCAGCCAGGGACAGTGCTGTGCACCAGTGGTATGGCAGCCAGGGACAGTGCTGTGCGCCAGTGGTATGGCAGCCAGGGACAGTGCTGTGCGCCAGTGGTATGGCAGCCAGGGACAGTGCTGTGCGCCAGTGGTATGGCAGCCAGGGACAGTGCTGTGCACCAGTGGTATGGCAGCCAGGGACAGTGCTGTGCGCCAGTGGTATGGCAGCCAGGGACAGTGCTGTGCACCGGCAACGACCGCTGCAGCAGTTTAAATCGATAGCTGCAGTTCTTGGAACAGTTGGTGCCCCTGACCGGTTGTACATTGCCTAGCATATCGGCCCACTACCTTGGAGATTGCAGCGCCTATAATGAGGCATAGTGCCCCTGTCATTTGCCACTCATCACCTCCTTAATACATCTACCCCAGTGTTATGTAATGATAGGTAGAAATCGCATGTGAAGTTGCACGAGGGTGGAGCAGTAGCTTTGCTGACGTGCAATGCTTGAGAAATTGCTGGAGTAGGCCAAAGTCCAAATCCAGTCACTGGTCTGGAGCATCCCAAGTGGATGTTAACCCTAGTTCACATCCATGGTGTATACCTCTACTAGGTCCAATGCAGACGTGCAGCACGCACTTACTACATACCCTATGGTCTTGCAGTATACATGGAGCAAGGGGGAACCTGGACTGCACATCCTATTACTAAAGTTATCAAGAGGTGCTATCATGCTGAGCATCTAATACTATGCTGGAGGAAGAGAGATGCAGATGCACACTCTTAGCACTAAGAACACGGATAGTAAAAATAATTTAAATAAACCATCACAATTAACATGGAGTATAATTGAAGTTCTTAGCACACATTTGCGCAAATGTACCGTGGCCAGGTGACTTCATCACATGGGTCCCTAACATTCTTAATACTATCACATTCTATAAATGTATTCAGGACTTGCCTCCAAATAGGGCCTTATCAATGTGTGATCTGAAATGCAGGAACCCAGATAATTAAAACACCTGAGGGTGAATGGGAGGGGTGCCAATACCAGAGGAAGGAAACCTTGCCTTCCAGTGTACAATTTATACACAAATATAGTGGAAAAGGGGGGGGGGGGAACTTGGACTGCACATCCTATTACTAAAGATATGAGGAGGTGCTATCATGCTGTGGCTTCTAATACTATGCTGGAGGAAGAGAGATGCAGATGCACACTCTTAGCACTAGTATGCATGGAGCGCAGGAAAAAGATAAAATCATTCTAAATACACACAAACGCACCCAGACCCACACTAGATTCACAGAATAAAAACCAGACCCACTCTAAAGTAACACAAATGCAACCAGACCCACTCTAGATTCATACAAACGCACAGAGATCTACGCTAGATTGACACAAACACACCCATAGAACAAAAAAGTGAAACCACCTAAGAGAACAAATGGAGAAGTTCCCCATAGCGACCTTTCAGATTTTAGCAAGAGCTGGCTGTACATTAGTATGTTATAGTTGCGACCAGCCAACTAGTTGGAATGATCATCTGTGTAGTGTGTGGGAGCAAATGATAATTAGCTGTTTACTCCCACACGCAGAAAAACGCCCAAAAATGCTTACTTCAGCTAGTTGGGAACCCAACTAATCGTTCAGGTGTAGGGGTAACTTTCCTTCAGCTGAACGATAAGTAGATAGACACTGACTGCTAGTGTCTGCCTACTTTTGTATCAGTCACCTGTTATGACAGCCCCTTGGGCATCCCTTTCCGCACCTCGCATACCCCCCCTCCTACCAACCAGTATAGCCGCCATTGTACCCACCAGCACGGTGCACATACCGCTGGTGTAATGGAGCACCCACCTATTGAAGAAGCGGCCCTGTGTGGCCAAGATACACGTTTAGGATACAGGTACACGACCGACCAGAGTGGTTCTCTCATTTCAATACCTGAGGACTGCAAACTTTGATTATTGTTTTGAGTGCAGCACTTAAGCCAGAGGTTCTCAAATGTGGTCCTCAAGGCCAGGGCCGCCCTGGGCACAGCAATGCACTGGTTCCCCTACCCATCCTCCAGCAGCAGGGGTGAGGGATGCTATCAGCGCCGGCTTTGATGTCCCGCGGGCGGTAGGGGGTGTTCTATCTTCCGCTCAGCATGTAGTACCTGTAGCAGTAATTTCTGCTAATTACTCCTTTACTGCACAGATGGGGCTGAACTGTAGAGGGGCATTGTGCTGAATGAAGAAGGTTCATGACTTCCATGGTGGTAGGGGGTGTTTAATACGTAGGGGAGGGGTGGATAGTGGAGTGGGCTTAATATTTATCATTTTCCGGTGGAAGGGCAGCTTGCTTGACTGCCAATATCTCAAGTTCCTGAAAATATATTTCTTAGCTTTGTATGGGATAAAAAAAACTAGAGAGTCCCCACCTTTCAGGAGATACTGGGGACTTGGGGATCAGAATTCAGGAGCCAGAGCAATTCACCAATGAAAATCTAAAACTGCATATTAGACGTGTGGAGCTAGAGCAGGTGGATGGCTGATATCTCTGGTTCTGGGCATAGTAGAGACAAGCTGCCAGTGTCCATGAGAAGGGGAGAGTCCCAGCTTTTGGATTATACTCTCAGAAAATATCTAAGTCAGACAGAACCCAAGATATCTGGCTGGGAAGAGCAATTAACAGTCTTGGATGGGGACCACTGCTTTCAAGTCGGATATCTCCAGTTCCCCAGGGCCGATTTTCAAAAATCTGGTACCCCTGGAAAAAGGGGACCCTCAGCTATCAGCCTAGGGCCCTTATACTCCTGGGGCCCTTGGCAAGAGCCCATTGGGCCCATACGAAAAGACGTCCCTGCTCAAGGCATCCCAACAGTCCAGGTTTAAGTTTATCCATGCTTGGCCACAGGTGACTTAATTAGCATCTGTGCTGAGCCATGGATATACCTAAGACCTGGAACGTTGGGGTACCTTGAGGATCGCGTTTTGAGAACCTCTGCCCTAAGCACCTTATTGACAGATCTGCAACATATGCTGCACTAGCTGTTTAATACCAAGCACCGGGAAAGACCTCCAGCTGACATTACACATGGCAGGTACATCTGACATCTAAGTCCCTTGGATCCTGTTATCCCAGCATATATGTGCCTTTGACCAGTGGCTGCATGCTGTATTTGAGTTGCCGGGATCCCCATGAACTTCCACTTTTCATCACGTTGTTGTGGGGTTTTTAAAGAGGGGTCTGCTCCACATTATTGTACATTGAGCGCTCTGCCACATTCAAGACTGGCACAGACATGAGGCAGATACAGTGAGTTCTAGCGGTATATGGTAGGGGGTGCAGTCTACACAGGGTGTGTGTGTCCGTGTCCCAAACGGAGCTCCATCGGTTGTCCTCCAGTGGCTACCAGCAGCACCACAGAGGTGACTATACTGAAAAATCTGCATCTCTCTCTCCACTGTCTCTACCTGCCTCTACCACTTCACTCTCTCCCCAATAGCTACCCCTACCCAGTCCCTATCTGCCCCAGCCCTCCCATCACTCTTTCCCCAGTCCCTATCTACCTCTCTCTCCCCAGTCCCTATCTGCCCCAACCCTCCCGCCCCTCTCTCTCCCCAGTCCATATCTACCCCTCTCTATCCCCAGTCCATATCTGCCCCAACCCTCTCGCCCCTCTTTCTCCCCAGTCCATATCTACCCCTCCCCCCTCTCTGTCTCCTGTCCATATCTGCCCCAGCCCTCCCGACCCTCTCTTTCTCCCCCAGTCCATATCTACCCCTCTCCCCTATCTTTCCCCAGTCCATATCTGCCCCCACCCTCCCGCCCATCTCTTTCTCCCCCAGTCCCTATCTACCCTTCTTTCTCTCCCCAGTCTCTATCTACCCCTTTTTCTCCTCAGTTCCTAACAGTTCCTAACTATCCCTCTCTCTCTCTCCCCAGTCCCTATCTGCCTCAACCCACCCACCCCTCTTTCTCCCCAGTCCATATCTACCCCCCCCTCTCTCTCTCTCTCTCTCCCCAGTCCCTATCTGCCCCAACCCTTCCCGCCCCTCTCTCCCCAGTTCCTATCTACCCCTCTCTATCCCCAGGTCATATCTACCCCTCCCCCTATCTTTCCCCAGTCCATATCTGCCCCAACATTCCCGCCCATCTCTTTCTCCCCCAGTCCCTATCTACCTCTCTCCCCAGTCCCTATCTACCCCTCTTTGACTCCCCAGTCCCTATCTACCCCACCCCTCTTTCTCCCCCAGTCCCTATCTGCCCCTACCCCCACTCTTTCCATATGCAGCAAGAGTGAAACAGATCAGTATCAATAATAATATCAGCAGCAGCAAGTTATGAGACTGTAACACATCTTTGCAGTATCACTTTCACCTTTGAGAGCTTGCAGCACCCAAAGGAGTCATTTGGTCTGTCAGGCGTCCTCTAGTGCACACAACAGAGGTGAGGAGGATGCTTCCAATTGCATATCTATCTGTAATTGTGCTTAGCACCTTTTGATTGTTTGGGACAATCTTTCCCATATTAAGTGTATATTCATTTGAATATCTTTTCGCGCTGGTTTTGGTGATAGAATTATCACATGATTGACTTCTGAGATTATTGAATCTCGATCGACATAATCAGATTACTTCCACTTACTCTGCCTTGTGGATGTATAGTGGGGTTACCATATGTTCATGGTTTTAACTTTATTACATATTGCTTATTCACTACAGAACTCTATTATGGATGCTTTTTAACGCATACTATTAAAAGCTACGTTATAGATTCAAACTGGGTAGGATGAGAGCCTCAAGACAGTGCTTTTCTCCTTTTCTAGACTTGCAAAAATTAGAGATGAGCGCCTGAAATTTTTCGGGTTTTGTGTTTTGGTTTTGGGTTCGGTTCCGCGGCCGTGTTTTGGGTTCGAACGCGTTTTGGCAAAACCTCACCGAATTTTTTTTGTCGGATTCGGGTGTGTTTTGGATTCGGGTGTTTTTTTCAAAAAACACTAAAAAACAGCTTAAATCATAGAATTTGGGGGTCATTTTGATCCCAAAGTATTATTAACCTCAAAAACCATAATTTACACTCATTTTCAGTCTATTCTGAATACCTCACACCTCACAATATTATTTTTAGTCCTAAAATTTGCACCGAGGTCGCTGTGTGAGTAAGATAAGCGACCCTAGTGGCCGACACAAACACCGGGCCCATCTAGGAGTGGCACTGCAGTGTCACGCAGGATGTCCCTTCCAAAAAACCCTCCCCAAACAGCACATGACGCAAAGAAAAAAAGAGGCGCAATGAGGTAGCTGTGTGAGTAAGATTAGCGACCCTAGTGGCCGACACAAACACCGGGCCCATCTAGGAGTGGCACTGCAGTGTCACGCAGGATGGCCCTTCCAAAAAACCCTCCCCAAACAGCACATGACGCAAAGAAAAAAAGAGGCGCAATGAGGTAGCTGTGTGAGTAAGATTAGCGACCCTAGTGGCCGACACAAACACCGGGCCCATCTAGGAGTGGCACTGCAGTGTCACGCAGGATGTCCCTTCCAAAAAACCCTCCCCAAACAGCACATGACGCAAAGAAAAAAAGAGGCGCAATGAGGTAGCTGTGTGAGTAAGATTAGCGACCCTAGTGGCCGACACAAACACCGGGCCCATCTAGGAGTGGCACTGCAGTGTCACGCAGGATGTCCCTTCCAAAAAACCCTCCCCAAACAGCACATGACGCAAAGAAAAAAAGAGGCGCAATGAGGTAGCTGACTGTGTGAGTAAGATTAGCGACCCTAGTGGCCGACACAAACACCGGGCCCATCTAGGAGTGGCACTGCAGTGTCACGCAGGATGTCCCTTCCAAAAAACCCTCCCCAATCAGCACATGATGCAAAGAAAAAGAAAAGAAAAAAGAGGTGCAAGATGGAATTGTCCTTGGGCCCTCCCACCCACCCTTATGTTGTATAAACAAAACAGGACATGCACACTTTAACCAACCCATCATTTCAGTGACAGGGTCTGCCACACGACTGTGACTGATATGACGGGTTGGTTTGGACCCCCCCCAAAAAAGAAGCAATTAATCTCTCCTTGCACAAACTGGCTCTACAGAGGCAAGATGTCCACCTCATCTTCACCCTCCGATATATCACCGTGTACATCCCCCTCCTCACAGATTATCAATTCGTCCCCACTGGAATCCACCATCTCAGCTCCCTGTGTACTTTGTGGAGGCAATTGCTGCTGGTCAATGTCTCCGCGGAGGAATTGATTATAATTCATTTTAATGAACATCATCTTCTCCACATTTTCTGGATGTAACCTCGTACGCCGATTGCTGACAAGGTGAGCGGCGGCACTAAACACTCTTTCGGAGTACACACTTGTGGGAGGGCAACTTAGGTAGAATAAAGCCAGTTTGTGCAAGGGCCTCCAAATTGCCTCTTTTTCCTGCCAGTATAAGTACGGACTGTGTGACGTGCCTACTTGGATGCGGTCACTCATATAATCCTCCACCATTCTATCAATGTTGAGAGAATCATATGCAGTGACAGTAGACGACATGTCCGTAATCGTTGTCAGGTCCTTCAGTCCGGACCAGATGTCAGCATCAGCAGTCGCTCCAGACTGCCCTGCATCACCGCCAGCGGGTGGGCTCGGAATTCTGAGCCTTTTCCTCGCACCCCCAGTTGCGGGAGAATGTGAAGGAGGAGATGTTGACAGGTCGCGTTCCGCTTGACTTGACAATTTTGTCACCAGCAGGTCTTTCAACCCCAGCAGACCTGTGTCTGCCGGAAAGAGAGATCCAAGGTAGGCTTTAAATCTAGGATCGAGCACGGTGGCCAAAATGTAGTGCTCTGATTTCAACAGATTGACCACCCGTGAATCCTTGTTAAGCGAATTAAGGGCTGCATCCACAAGTCCCACATGCCTAGCGGAATCGCTCCCTTTTAGCTCCTTCTTCAATGCCTCCAGCTTCTTCTGCAAAAGCCTGATGAGGGGAATGACCTGACTCAGGCTGGCAGTGTCTGAACTGACTTCACGTGTGGCAAGTTCAAAGGGCATCAGAACCTTGCACAACGTTGAAATCATTCTCCACTGCACTTGAGACAGGTGCATTCCACCTACTATATCGTGCTCAATTGTATAGGCTTGAATGGCCTTTTGCTGCTCCTCCAACCTCTGAAGCATATAGAGGGTTGAATTCCACCTCGTTACCACTTCTTGCTTCAGATGATGGCAGGGCAGGTTCAGTAGTTTTTGGTGGTGCTCCAGTCTTCTGTACGTGGTGCCTGTACGCCGAAAGTGTCCCGCAATTTTTCTGGCCACCGACAGCATCTCTTGCACGCCCCTGTCGTTTTTTAAAAAATTCTGCACCACCAAATTCAAGGTATGTGCAAAACATGGGACGTGCTGGAATTTGCCCATATTTAATGCACACACAATATTGCTGGCGTTGTCCGATGCCACAAATCCACAGGAGAGTCCAATTGGGGTAAGCCATTCCGCGATGATCTTCCTCAGTTGCCGTAAGAGGTTTTCAGCTGTGTGCATATTCTGGAAAGCGGTGATACAAAGCGTAGCCTGCCTAGGAAAGAGTTGGCATTTGCGAGATGCTGCTACTGGTGCCGCCGCTGCTGTTCTTGCGGCGGGAGTCCATACATCTACCCAGTGGGCTGTCACAGTCATATAGTCCTGACCCTGCCCTGCTCCACTTGTCCACATGTCCGTGGTTAAGTGGACATTGGGTACAACTGCATTTTTTAGGACACTGGTGAGTCTTTTTCTGACGTCCGTGTACATTCTCGGTATCGCCTGCCTAGAGAAGTGGAACCTAGATGGTATTTGGTAACGGGGGCACACTGCCTCAATAAATTGTCTAGTTCCCTGTGAACTAACGGCGGATACCGGACGCACGTCTAACACCAACATAGTTGTCAAGGACTCAGTTATCCGCTTGTGATATTTCATCTTCCTCGCAAAGGACTGTTGAACAGTCAATTGCTTACTGGAAGTAGTACAAGTGGGCTTACGACTTCCCCTCTGGGATGACCATCGACTCCCAGCGGCAACAACAGCAGCGCCAGCAGCAGTAGGCGTTACACGCAAGGATGCATCGGAGGAATCCCAGGCAGGAGAGGACTCGTCAGAATTGCCAGTGACATGGCCTGCAGGACTATTGGCATTCCTGGGGAAGGAGGAAATTGACACTGAGGGAGTTGGTGGGGTGGTTTGCGTGAGCTTGGTTACAAGAGGAAGGGATTTACTGGTCAGTGGACTGCTTCCGCTGTCACCCAAAGTTTTTGAACTTGTCACTGACTTATTATGAATGCGCTGCAGGTGACGTATAAGGGAGGATGTTCCGAGGTGGTTAACGTCCTTACCCCTACTTATTACAGCTTGACAAAGGGAACACACGGCTTGACACCTGTTGTCCGCATTTCTGGTGAAATACCTCCACACCGAAGAGCTGATTTTTTTGGTATTTTCACCTGGCATGTCAACGGCCATATTCCTCCCACGGACAACAGGTGTCTCCCCGGGTGCCTGACTTAAACAAACCACCTCACCATCAGAATCCTCCTGGTCAATTTCCTCCCCAGCGCCAGCAACACCCATATCCTCCTCATCCTGGTGTACTTCAACACTGACATCTTCAATCTGACTATCAGGAACTGGACTGCGGGTGCTCCTTCCAGCACTTGCAGGGGGCGTGCAAATGGTGGAAGGCGCATGCTCTTCACGTCCAGTGTTGGGAAGGTCAGGCATCGCAACCGACACAATTGGACTCTCCTTGTGGATTTGGGATTTCGAAGAATGCACAGTTCTTTGCTGTGCTGCTTTTGCCAGCTTGAGTCTTTTCATTTTTCTAGCGAGAGGCTGAGTGCTTCCATCCTCATGTGAAGCTGAACCACTAGCCATGAACATAGTCCAGGGCCTCAGCCGTTCCTTGCCACTCCGTGTGGTAAATGGCATATTGGCAAGTTTACGCTTCTCCTCCGACAATTTTATTTTAGGTTTTGGAGTCCTTTTTTTACTGATATTTGGTGTTTTGGATTTGACATGCTCTGTACTATGACATTGGGCATCGGCCTTGGCAGACGACGTTGCTGGCATTTCATCGTCTCGGCCATGACTAGTGGCAGCAGCTTCAGCACGAGGTGGAAGTGGATCTTGATCTTTCCCTAATTTTGGAACCTCAACATTTTTGTTCTCCATATTTTAATAGGCACAACTAAAAGGCACCTCAGGTAAACAATGGAGATGGATGGATTGGATACTAGTATACAATTATGGACGGGCTGCCGAGTGCCGACACAGAGGTAGCCACAGCCGTGAACTACCGCACTGTACTGTGTCTGCTGCTAATATATAGACTGGTTGATAAAGAGATAGTATACTCGTAACTAGTATGTATGTATAAAGAAAGAAAAAAAAACCACGGTTAGGTGGTATATACAATTATGGACGGGCTGCCGAGTGCCGACACAGAGGTAGCCACAGCCGTGAACTACCGCACTGTACTGTGTCTGCTGCTAATATATAGACTGGTTGATAAAGAGATAGTATACTCGTAACTAGTATGTATGTATAAAGAAAGAAAAAAAAACCACGGTTAGGTGGTATATACAATTATGGACGGGCTGCCGAGTGCCGACACAGAGGTAGCCACAGCCGTGAACTACCGCACTGTACTGTGTCTGCTGCTAATATAGACTGGTTGATAAAGAGATAGTATACTACTAATATTATATATACTGGTGGTCAGGTCACTGGTCACTAGTCACACTGGCAGTGGCACTCCTGCAGCAAAAGTGTGCACTGTTTAATTTTAATATAATATTATGTACTCCTGGCTCCTGCTATAACCTATAACTGGCACTGCAGTAGTGCTCCCCAGTCTCCCCCACAATTATAAGCTGTGTGAGCTGAGCAGTCAGACAGATATATAATATATATAGATGATGCAGCACACTGGCCTGAGCCTGAGCAGTGCACACAGATATGGTATGTGACTGACTGAGTCACTGTGTGTATCGCTTTTTTCAGGCAGAGAACGGATATATTAAATAAACTGCACTGTGTGTCTGGTGGTCACTCACTATATAATATATTATGTACTCCTGGCTCCTGCTATAACCTATAACTGGCACTGCAGTAGTGCTCCCCAGTCTCCCCCACAATTATAAGCTGTGTGAGCTGAGCAGTCAGACAGATATATATAATATTATATATAGATAATAGATGATGCAGCACACTGGCCTGAGCCTGAGCAGTGCACACAGATATGGTATGTGACTGAGTCACTGTGTGCTGTGTATCGCTTTTTTCAGGCAGAGAACGGATTATAAATAAAACTGGTGGTCACTGGTCACTATCAGCAAAACTCTGCACTGTACTGAGTACTCCTAATGCTCCCCAAAATTAGTAAATCAAGTGTCTCTCTAATCTATTCTAAACGGAGAGGACGCCAGCCACGTCCTCTCCCTATCAATCTCAATGCACGTGTGAAAATGGCGGCGACGCGCGGCTCCTTATATAGAATCCGAGTCTCGCGATAGAATCCGACAGCGTCATGATGACGTTCGGGCGCGCTCGGGTTAACCGAGCAAGACGGGAAGATCCGAGTCGCTCGGACCCGTGAAAAAAAACATGAAGTTCTGGCGGGTTCGGATTCAGAGAAACCGAACCCGCTCATCTCTAGCAAAAATATGCCAATGGCTCAGCTGCTGTCTTCTGCAGAGAAATGTCCACTTCCGGAGCTGGAACATTGGTCGAACAATCGGACCCCTCAGCCACCCTATGCTGTCTCAGACTGAGTGGTCGGGGTCTCTCCATATGTAAACAAATTTGTAGTGGCTGACTAGGGAATGCCCAGAAAACGGTCCCAACATACCTGCTGTTTTTATAAGCACCACAGAGAGTTACAGTACTTTGTGTTTTTTGCTCCAGCATTAGTTCACCTTTCCAAAGCTGCAACCAGCAGGATTCTACACACAGTTTATCACAAGGAGATATGCTCTTGAAAAGGATAACAGAGTTCAACAAGTGAAATGTTGCTATAACGTAGAACTTTAAGCTTGCACAGATGTTCTGGTTTTGATTACATTGTATAAATCATACTTGCCTTCTGTCCCGGAAGTTGCCGGAGACCACAGATTTTTCAGGTAGTCCCCTGCAGCCCCAAAGAGTAGGCGGATCTACCATATCCCACCGCTAGTGAAGTGGGCAGGATGGAGAACTAATACGGAGAATCTTTGGTCCGTAGAGAGGAGGTAGGGCTAAATTCTGCAAATCGTGTACCCACAAACTGTGACATTTTGCCGTGATGAGGACGGGGCCTAATGACGTGGACAGCCGGTCCCGTCCCAAAACCAGTCAGCAGCATCTCCTCTCTGGGCTTTTCCTACAGAGGGGATAACTAAAGTAGGCAAGGATGGTCTAAATCTATACAGACACCAGCTGGTAGTAAATGAGGATAGTTTGTGGCTGGGAACTTTCAGAAGAAATTGGGTCGTTTTCACTTGTGGAAGATATTTTTTGGTATTATCATAATCAGGAGATTAGGAGACTTAAGGCCTGATTCAGCATGGATAGCAACAGCAAAAATTTTCTCTAATGGGCAAAACCATGTGCAGTGCAGGTGTGGCAGATATAACATGTGCAGAGAGAGTTAGATTTGGGTGGGGTGTGTTCAAACTGAAATCTAAATTGCAGTGTAAAAATAAAGCAGCCAGTATTTACCCTGCATAGAAACAAAATAACCCACCCAAATCTAACTCTCTCTGCACATGTTATATCTGCCCCACCTGTAGTGCACATGGTTTTGCCTATTAGAGAGAGATTTTGCTTTTGCAATCCATGCTGAATCAGGCCCTTAGTGTTCATGACAGACCAAGGGAAGGGCAGGGTGCTGCGGTGTTGAGGGCATCCCTGTGCACGCTCCTGTAAAATGGGTGTGGTCAACTGGGGAGGGGGCATGGTGTTGTGGCACACCCCTCATTTGTCACTCTAGGGGGCATGCCCAGCAATTACGGACATGCTGGGCTGCCCCTAACTCTCCCCTCACTGTGAATTGATGCCGTGCGCACTCCATCTATTCACCAGGTGGTGATCGATAGCTGCAACTTTTATGCGGCCCGCAGGTGGGTACACACAGGACGGGCATAGACAGATTAAGCAGGGCATACTGTCAGGAAGCCCCAAGGCCGGAGCACACGGACATCACCAGGTCTCCCTCTTGTGCAGCAGCAGATCCAGGAAGCCAGAATATGAGCAGGACAGTATGCAGCGCAATCAGAGACACAGGAGTATCAGGTTTCATGACCTACCAATGGAGCTTTCCGACCAGAGGATAGATAGGAGGAGGGAGAGAGCTGTAAGTGACCCAGGGATCCCAGCTCCTCCCCGCCTGCGTGTCTGGGTACTATGTCACCTGTTATCTAATGAGAGCATTTTGGTCTAGAGAGAGAAACACAAAGAGTCCTCCAGAGTCCTGTCCCGGTGTGTAAGTAGTACAGATGCTGCTATTGCATTTTTGAAAGATTAAGGGGTATATTCAATTGACGTCGAAATCTGCCGTCTGTCGAAAAGACGGCAGTAATCTACTTTTTTTAGGTTGGAACGGGTTCCAACCTATTCAATATTTTCAACAAGTTGAGGTATTCGACTTGTCGAAAAGCACGTGGATCGGCGGAATAGCTGCCGATCCACGTGCTTGTGTCGGTTTTGGCCCCATTTCGACCATCTCAGTCCGACATAAAAAAATCCAAAACTACACAAAATCTGCTAGAAGCGCCTAATCGGATAGTTTTTAAAGCAACATCACGAGCGCTGCCAAAAAAGCATTGTGTATATGCTTAATTGGTTACTGAGAACATGGGGAGAAGAATTGGCTGCGCTTGTAATGTGGCCAAAAAAAAACCAACCTGGTTAATGGAGAGCTGACAAACACAAAAATGATAATAAAAATTGTTTATTTAAAATATAAATATGCCAATGAAATTAGCACAATATCCTGAAATATTGATTATATAGGTGTACTCTGAGCTGACCCTAAATATCAAACAACAAGTAGCAGCATTGATACAATTATTAGATGATTATGAGAGAAAGTTATAACAATAATGTAACAAACATGTGGCTTCTCACTGAGATCAATCATTCACAGAATTCATGAGATTAATATTATCTAGGAGTACAGAGGCAGCATGTACTCCGAGAAATAGGAGAGTCCCAACAGCAAATGGTTTAGCTTGAGGAAAAATGATTAGCTTATCTCTTAAGGGCTATTTGTACCGGGCGTCCCCGGTAAGATCCAGTAATGCCCTTTTGATGGATAAATGATTCTAGCAGACTGCCCTAATGGGAGCTATTCCCGTATGCTGGGAAATAGCTCTGCTTTAACCGGCTTTATTTCCAGGGATCTCCCGTGAGCTGGTAGAAATCCTTTAAAGTGCCCACTTACGTGCAGTTAGGAGTAACAGGTCCCTTGCCGTTAATTGCTTAATTAGCAGAGCAGAAAGTACTTGCCGTGCAGCGAAGTTTTTCCAGAATGGGCAGGTGTGAAGAGATGAATGAGCACACTGGAGCTGAAGTGTCCGTGCTCGGCAACCGCCGCTAGCAGCAGGGGAAAGCCGCTCAGTGAGAAGCGCTGATCGGAGCCGTCCGTAGTGGATGCTTGAAATGCCGGAGTTCAATGGGTCAGCAATCAGAGGGATGGTGGGAGGAGCCCCAAGGCCGGAGCACACGGACATCACCAGGTCTCCCTCTTGTGCAGCAGCAGATCCAGGAAGCCAGAATATGAGCAGGACAGTATGCAGCGCAATCAGAGACACAGGAGTATCAGGTTTCATGACCTACCAATGGAGCTTTCCGACCAGAGGATAGATAGGAGGAGGGAGAGAGCTGTAAGTGACCCAGGGATCCCAGCTCCTCCCCGCCTGCGTGTCTGGGTACTATGTCACCTGTTATCTAATGAGAGCATTTTGGTCTAGAGAGAGAAACACAAAGAGTCCTCCAGAGTCCTGTCCCGGTGTGTAAGTAGTACAGATGCTGCTATTGCATTTTTGAAAGATTAAGGGGTATATTCAATTGACGTCGAAATCTGCCGTCTGTCGAAAAGACGGCAGTAATCTACTTTTTTTAGGTTGGAACGGGTTCCAACCTATTCAATATTTTCAACAAGTTGAGGTATTCGACTTGTCGAAAAGCACGTGGATCGGCGGAATAGCTGCCGATCCACGTGCTTGTGTCGGTTTTGGCCCCATTTCGACCATCTCAGTCCGACATAAAAAAATGTTGGACTGAAATGTGGGACCCAGAGGAGGAGAGGGGGGAGAGCCGCAGGGAGACGGGGGACAGCCGCGGGCATATAGGGGAGATCAGTGCTGCAGCAGAATGTCACACAGCCGCATCGCTCATGGCAGCTTCCACCCGGCTCCAGCAAGTGAGGTCCCGCTTGCTGGAGCTGGGTGGACACTGCCGTGAGGTCGGGCAGCTGTGTGACATCCTCCTGCAGCGCTACTGTAGCGCTGATCTCTGCCGGCGGCTCTCCCCCCCCCCCCCCCTCTCCTCCTCTGGGTCTATCATCGCAATTCGACTTGAAAAAGTCGAATTGAGATGAGATTGAATAGGGGTTGTCGGATCCATTCCGACAAATACATGTCGGAATGGATCCGACGCTAATTGAATATACCCCTAAGTATAGATTTTATTTTTCTATATGTACTTTAAGGTTGTTTAAGTTATCTTTGTTCCACTAAAAGAAAACTTTATAAAATAGTTGTCTAATTAGGTGGAGCTATAAACAGTACTCAAGAATTATTAAAGTATTAGTTTAAATCTAATATACACAATTGGTTTAGATTTAATATACCCAATTCATACCTCCTAAGATGACCCATTCTAGGTGGGACAAAATGTTCTCTACCTGGACTTTCCTATTAATTTGTAATGCCTCCCCCCCCACCACCACCTGTTTTAAGTGCAGCAGGCCACCCCAAGGCCTAATCTGGCCCTGAGGGCAGGCTGATTTAGCGGAGCGTCTCGATAAAGGCAAGGCAAATTTTGCAATTTAAAAGTCAGACCGGGCACAGTTCCTCACTAAATAGCCTTTTGGGAACATGAGAAACTGTCTCAAGGGGGTGTATCTTTGATTATCATATGTTTTTAAACAAATCTGATATTTAAGGCTGAAGAATTGTATGACAATAAGCTTGCATGTCTCCTTTTTTCTTGCTCTGAGTCTGTACAGAGATAATAAATCTTAAGACTCCATTGCTCTTCCATAACACACACGGTTCGGGGTAAGGACATCGAAACATCAGTGGTTTAGGACATCGAAACGAAACAGCTCCTCCTTCACCATATTCACATACTTGTGAGTTATGAGTGATAGTGTTATTTATTTGCACCTTGTCATTCCGTTACAGCTCCCTGTATTTAAAACACACCATGATCCGTATACCATGGGGGTATATGTAATAGGATCCAAGTTGGACGGAGGTTTGGGATTTTGTCCGAGAATGGCTGGATTTTTAAAGCTGCAATCATTTACAAGGCAAAACCAACTTTTGCAGTGTAAATGATTGCCCCTTTAAAAATACGACCATTCTTGGACAAAATCTCAGACCTCCAGCAAACTCGGTCCTAATTACATATACCCCCATATCAGGGACTCAAACTCTCAACATCATGTACTAAAGTCACAAATCTAACACATGGGGGTATATTTACTAAAAATCGTATTTTTCCGAATGAGGTTAAAGTTCAAACACGAATGACATCGAAAGTGTAAATTTGCAACTTTTTGAATTTTTAACGACTAATTTACTAAGCTGTCGTATTCTGCATTTTCGTATTTACCGATGTCGATGTCATTCGTATTCATTCGTATTTTTTTGGCAGTGTTTTACGGGAGTTTATTGTAAAACACTGCCGACTTTAACACAATGAATCTCGGCCGGATCTGTGCGATCCGTGCTGGGCTTCATTGTGCACCTTTCTTAAAAAGTAAAACTTAGTTAATATTAAAAAAAAAATGCGTGGGGTCCCCCCTCCTAAGCAAAACCAGCCTCGGGCTCTTTGAGCCGGTCCTGGTTGAAAAAATATGGGGAAAAAATTGACAGGGGTTCCCCCATATTTAAACAACCAGCACCGGGCTCTGCGCCTGGTCCTGGTTCCAAAAATACGGGGGACAAAAAGCGTAGGGGTCCCCCGTATTTTTGAAACCAGCACTGGGCTCCACTAGCTGGACAGATAATGCCACAGCCAGGGGTCACTTTTATACAGCGCCCTGCGGCCGTGGCATTAAATACCCAACTAGTCACCCCTGGCCGGGGTACCCTGGAGGAGTGGGAACCCCTTAAATCAAGGGGTCCCCCCCTCCAGCCACCCAAGCGCCAGGGGTGAAGCCCGAGGCTGTCCCCCCCATCCAAGGGCTGCGGATGGGGGGCTGATAGCCTTTGTTAAAAGTGTTGAATATTGTTTTTAGTAGCAGTACTACAAGTCCCAGCAAGCCTCCCCCCCAAGCTGGTACTTGGAGAACCACAAGTACCAGCATGCGGCGGTAAACCGGGCCCGCTGGTACCTGTAGTACTACTACTAAAAAAAAATACCCCAATAAAGACATAAGACACACACCTTGAAAGTATAACTTTAATACATACATCCACACCACCATATACACATACTTACCTATGTACCCACGCAGTCGGTCCTCTTCTCCATGTAGAATCCATGGTGTACCTGTTGAATAAATTATACTCACAAAATCCAGTGTAGAGGGCTCCTCTTTTAATCCATTTGTAATCCTGGTACTTGGCAAAATAACAAAACGGATACCCGACCTCGCACTGAAAGGGGCCCCATGTTTTCACATGGGACCCCTTTCCCCGAATGCCAGGAACCCCCTCTGACTTATGTCTAAGAAGGTTCCATCAGCCAATCATTGAGCGCCACGTTGTGGCACCCTCCTGATTGGCTGTGTGCTCCTGTAGTGTATGACAGGCAGCACACGGCAGTGTTACAATGTAGCGCCTATGCGCTCCATTGTAACCAATGGTGGGAACTTTTAGCTCAGCGGTTGACCGAGAGTAACCTCACCGCTGAGCTAAAAGTTTCCACCATTGGTTACAATGGAGCGCATAGGCGCTACATTGTAACACTGCCGTGTGCTGCCTGTCATACACTACAGGAGCACACAGCCAATCAGGAGGGTGCCACAACGTGGCGCTCCCTGATTGGCTGATGGAACCTTCTTAGACATAAGTCAGAGGGGGTTCCTGGCATTCGGGGAAAGGGGTCCCATGTGAAAACATGGGGCCCCTTTCAGTGCGAGGTCGGGTATCCGTTTTGTTATTTTGCCAAGTACCAGGATTACAAATGGATTAAAAGAGGAGCCCTCTGCACTGGATTTTGTGAGTATAATTTATTCAACAGGTACACCATGGATTCTACATGGAGAAGAGGACCGACCTGCGTGGGTACACAGGTAAGTATGAGTATATGGTGGTGTGGATGTATGTATTAAAGTTATACTTTCAAGGTGTGTGTCTTATGTCTTTATTGGGGTATTTTTTTAGTAGTAGTACTACAGGTACCAGCGGGCCCGGTTTACCGCCGCATGCTGGTACTTGTGGTTCTCCAAGTACCAGCTTGCGGGGGAAGCTTGCTGGGACTTGTAGTACTGCTACTAAAAACAATATTCAACACTTTTAACAAAGGCTATCAGCCCCCCATCTGCAGCCCTTGGATGGGGGGACAGCCTCGGGCTTCACCCCTGGCGCTTGGGTGGCTGGAGGGGGGGACCCCTTGATTTAAGGGGTTCCCACTCCTCCAGGGTACCCCGGCCAGGGGTGACTAGTTGGGTATTTAATGCCACGGCCGCAGGGCGCTGTATAAAAGTGACCCCCGGCTGTGGCATTATCTGTCCAGCTAGTGGAGCCCGGTGCTGGTTTCAAAAATACGGGGGACCCCTACGCTTTTTGTCCCCCGTATTTTTGGAACCAGGACCAGGCGCAGAGCCCGGTGCTGGTTGTTTAAATATGGGGGAACCCCTAACAATTTCCCCCCCATATTTTTTCAACCAGGACCGGCTCAAAGAACCCGAGGCTGGTTTGGCTTAGGAGGGGGGACCCCACGCATTTTTTTTTTAAATATTAAAACATTTCCCACCCCTTCCCACTGAAAAACATGCACGGATCTCATGGATCCGTGCATGCCTATCCAATCACGGTAAAAAAAAAGCAGGTCTGTTTTTTTTAGCACTTTTTCACGAATTGTATTATAGCACGGCAGTGTTTGGCTATTGTCGGCAGTGTTTGTGATTTGCACTTTTTAGTAAATGACCGATTTCTATCAAATTGCAGGCGTATTTGACCGATGGTGTATTGATTCGTAATTTTTTCCTAGGACTTCCAAAATATTACGAATGCCCTCATCACTGCCGAGATTTTTGCTTAGTAAATTCCCGAGATGACACTTTGAAGAAAAAACGGCATCTCGGTCAAAATCGGGACCTTAGTAAATATACCCCATGGAGCGATTTACTACTGTGTAGGAAGCCCAGTAATTGTAATACCCCTTTCACACCGCACAAATAACCCGGTATATTGTCGGGTCGACGCAGGACGCTGCGAATTCCTGGGTCGCCTGGCCCGGTAATTCAACCTGGGAATAAAAAAGGGTTATTCCCCAGGGGCGGAACTGTGGGAGGCAGTGGAGTCGGCTGCCGCCGGGCTCCTGACCGGCAGGGGGCACATTTCCTCCACTGTCTCCCGCTGCCTGATCGCCGCTGCTCAGCGGCGGAACTTGCGGGGCCCACAGCCGGCAGCAGTGTAATGAGTCACACTGACTCATTACACGCTGCGCTGCAGGCCTTAACACAGGAGGAAGCCGCCGGACGTGAGCGCACAGTGCCATCAAGTGAGAAGGGTGAGCTCATCACCCTTCATCTCGGCACCGCGCTGCTGCAGCTTCCTCCAGACTCCTGGTCTCTGCCACCACTGCATGCTGGGAGAAGGAGGATGGAGGAGGGACAGTCACGGCAGCAGTGTGTGTGGAGAGTGAGGACTGGGAGACATCGGCTCAGCCACAGTGAGGAGCCTTACAGGAGCCAGGAGGTGCAAAGTATGTTGTACACACATGCAAATGCTGGCTGTGTGTGTATGTATTTAGCTGTGTGTGTTTTGCTATGGGTGTATGTGTTTTGCTAGGGATGTATGTGTGTGGTTTTGCTATGGGGGTGTGTATGTATTTTGCTATTGGTGTATGTATACTGTATTTTTTTGCTATGGGTGTGTATGTATATGTGTGTTTAGTAGTGTGTGTGTGTGTGTTTGTATGTATGTTTTTGCTATGGATGTGTGTGTGTGTATATGTATTTTGCTGTGTGTGTGTTTACTATGTGTGTGTATATACAGTATACTGTATATCCATATCTACAGATGTAGCCACACTCATGACTAGTGTTCCCATGTCTATGAAATGTGTATACACTATAGAGAGAACGTTGGCTGCAACTTAGCGCAGCACAGCGTTCACTGCAGCTTGTCGCAATACGTACGCCCATACCAACGCATCACGGCAAAAATTAGGCTGGCTACATCTGTTTCCATCTAGCTCACATTCCTCGTAGTTAATCTTGGTGTGCACATCAGTTAGACACTGGCGTAACGTGTATAAGGCTCCCAACTGTGTGACGTAACATGTATAAGGATCTCTACTGTGTGACGTAACGTGTATAAGGCTCTCTCATGTGTGGCGTAACGTGTATAATGCTCTCTACAGTGTGACGTAACGTGTATAAGAATCTCTACTGTGTGACGTAACGTGTATAAGGATCTCTACTGTGTGACGTAACGTGTATAAGGATCTCTACTGTGTGACGTAACGTGTATAAGGATCTCTACTGTGTGACGTAACGTGTATAAGGATCTCTACTGTGTGACGTAACGTGTATAAGGCTCTCTCATGTGTGGCGTAACGTGTATAATGCTCTCTACTGTGTGACGTAACGTGTATAATGCTCTCTACTGTGTGACGTAACGTGTATAAGGATCTCTACTGTGTGACGTAACGTGTATAAGGATCTCTACTGTGTGACGTAACGTGTATAAGAATCTCTACTGTGTGACGTAACGTGTATAAGGATCTCTGCTGTGTTATGTACCATGTATAAGGATCTCTACTGTGTGGCACAATGTGACTTTAGAGTACTATTGTATGGTGACACCCTTCTCAGTGAGACAAAACTACATTTTCTGGGTGATGTGCGTCACCTATTTATAATATGGGAGGGGGGCCCAATGCATATTGTTGCACCTGGGCCCACCATTCTCTAGTTCCGCCACTGCCGTTGCTAATTTTTTTTTTTTAATGATTCTTACAGACGGAGGAGCTATGTCAGTGGGAAGCTGCCTCCTGTATATACAGAGAGCTGGCTGCAGCTAGGGGAGCTCCAGAGCGCGGCTCCTCCCGGGCCCTTCCAGTTAAGCAAGCCAGCCGAGGGAAGTTCTCTGCTCCTCCGTCAGGCTGATGATAGCCAAAGGTAGGCACTGACAGCACTTGCCTCAAGCTTTAATAAATGTTGGAAGCACTGTGTTTTGTGTTTGCATGTTTTTAAGTGAGGTGTGTGTGTGTGTGTGTGTGTGTGTGTGTGTGTGTGTGTTTAAAGAAAGTTGTGTGTTCAAGTAAAAGAGGCATGTGTGTGTGTGTGTGTGTGTAAGTGAGAGGTGTGTGTGTGTATGTGTGTGTGTGTAAGTGAGAGGCATGTGTGTGTTTAATACCCCTTTTACACCTACGAGCACGGGTCGCAGCCGGGAGCCTGACACGGGAGCTGCCCCCTGCTGCGACCCGTGCTCGGTCCCTTTCCCATTAGCAGTCACAACCCGGCATATGCCGGGTTGGTGACGCTTCTAGCTACACGGCAGGGGCGGCGCAGGGAGATCACATGATCTCCCAGCGCCGCCCATCCATACAGTGTAAACGGGAGCCGTGTCGCATCGACACGGCTCCCGTTTACACTACACCCTACCCGGATCATTCCCGTGTCCTACCCAGGTAAATAGCCGGGTAGGATTCACGGGTCACTTGATCCGGGTTTACCCTTTTCCACTTGCCAAAAACACGGGTAAATGCGCGCCCCCGTGCATTTACCCGTGTTTTTTGAGCTAGTGGAAAAGGGGTATAAGTGAAAGTGGTGTGTGTGTTTTTAAGTGAAGGAGGTATGTATCTGTTAGTGAAAGAGCCATGTGTAAGTGAGAGGCATGTGTGTGTTTTTAAGTGAAAGGCATGTGTGTGTTTAAGTGAAAGCGGCGTGTGTGTGTTTAAGTGAATGAGGTGTTTGTGTGTTTTTTTATATATATATCGGCACACCGCTGCGCCAAAGCATCTCCATGGAGACCTGCTGGCGGGTGAGGGAGCACTGTAGGTGTACTATAAAGGTATGCTGGTGTCTGTTTTATTGTAATGACTGACTTAGAGTGCGTCCACTTTGTATGTGTATCTATATTACTATTGGGAAAGGTACCTGAGCACGCTGCTACTGTTCACCCTGAGTGCCGGATAGTTACATATGGTATGTGTGTGTATATGTAGGGGGGCACCAACATTTATCATGCCTCCGGGCGACTGGGACGAACTTACGCCACTGTTATTCCCGGGCTATCGATGTGACCCGGAACCTGTTCACTGCATAGTGAAAGGCGGTGCAAAGATGAGCTCATCTCCTAACGCCACCCCCGCACCCACCCCCGATGATGCCTTGGTCCCCGCCCCCGATGTCAACCTGACGCGGCAATAGAGCCTAATTCCTGGGTGTGACCCGACATTAGCGATCTGAAATCAAAGCTAGATGTAATGGTGAGTTTAAATCATTGCAGCTAATAAGATCTATGTAGTGTGTGGCTGCATACTACATAGATCTGCTTAGCTGCTCTGGCAGAGGTTCTCAAACGCAGTCCTCAAGGCACCCAACAGTCCAGGTTTTAGGTGTATCCATGGCTCAGCACAGATGGTTAAATCAAATTGACAGAGGTGGTAATTAAGTCACCTGTGGCCAAGCATGGATATACTTAAAACTGGACCTTTGGGGTGCCTTGAGCACCACGTTTGGGAATTTGCTATGGTTTAGCTATCATTTACAACTAGTCTCATAGGGGTCCTATCAATTCAGAGCGAATTGAATAGCGCCAGGAAGGAACTCTGTTTAGTCCGCAAGTTCAAGCATTCTCCGACTTAGCATTGCACTGAATTAATTAGATACGGGAGCTCCTTCCCAGTGCTGTTCAATTCGTTCTAAATTGAATCAACCCCACAGTTACAATGACCAGGTTTCCTATGCAGGACCAAGCAGCTGCATGTATTAGGTATCTGACTATAATACGCAAGGTTGAGACATTGGCGTATATTTACTAAAGTGCGTATATATAGAAGTAGAGATGTTACCCATAGCAGATTCTAGCTAATCTAGCCAATAGATCATTGTAAATAACACTTGTGATGATGAGGAAACATTGGAGCCTCACCATTGCAGGGTATCAGAGACAAAACATACCTACAGTACCAGTACATTTTTTGGATTGTAGGAGTAAACCGGAGGAAACCCACACAAGTACGGGGAGAATATACAAACGCCACACAGGGGGAATCGAACCCATGACCTCAGTGCTGTGAGGTAGTAATGCTAACCATTACACCATCTGTACTGCCCATTATACTGGTGCATTATAAATAAAATAAGTCTAACAATTGTCACATTTTGTAGGGTAATGTGGGGACTATTTGTTAATTTCTTGATCACCTCATTTAATAAAAATTTCATAAATCCTAGATCCCAAGAAAATCATTATTTTGGAATGAGAAGGCAGCAGGCAGCTGGGCGATGTTTCCACACTGCTTTATTTTAGAGAGACACTGAGACCGTGGTCAATATTTAATGCCGAAAAAGGACATTCCGAGAGGTTTAATATTTAGTGCACAACAAATAATGAAAAGAGGATCTTGTTGATCCAATATAAACTGTCATACCACCCATAGGCTAAGAACACCTGCCATTCACACATGAAAAGCAAAGCATTTACTACATTTTACTGCACCACAAGGGATAGATTACAGTGATTTTTGAGGTACTGTAGGTTGATTGGATCCCAACAAAATTAACCCTAGTGTACATGTGTGTGCGTGTACATGTGATAGGGAATATAGATTGTAAGCTCCACTGGGGCAGGGACAGATGCATACCTCCCAACTTCTGTCCCTCTGGTGCGGTCACGGCTAAAAAGGGGACGGAGCTTCAGACAAAGGGGTGGAGTCTATCGGCAAGGGGCGTGGTCTATTGCAGTGACACCCGTTTACATCATTTTGGGGGCGTGTCCAGCGCTCCATGAGCTGCTGGACAACACCCCCGGCTCCTCTCCTTGTGCTGATAGATGCCATGCTCACGCGCACGGCATCTATTCAGTGTAATCACTGGCTGCTTTGCAAAGCAGAGCAGTGGTGATCACAGGATCTCCCAACTCCCCCCCCCCCCCCCCCCCTCCGCGGGACACTGCGACCCGTGGGAGGGACAGCGGGACAGTGTCCAATTAGCGGGGCTGTCCCGCTGAAATCGGGACAGTTGGGAGGTATGCAGATGTGAATGGCCAAATATTCTCTGTAAAAGCGCTGCGGAATATGTGTGCGCTATATAAATAACTGGTAATAAAAAATAATTATTGTACGGCTCTGTATATGATGAGGTTTTTATATACACAGATGGCATACACTGCCACAAAATATAAGGGAAAACTGCTTTGCTTAAGCAAATGAGCGCCAGGAGGTGCAGACAACCACTGATACATAGAGTGGGGCAGTAACCAGTGTAGCTGGTAATGGAGAAACATGTACATGGATATAGGTGCTGTGCTATTCCTGGCTCTGGTGAGTGGATGACTACAGGTACAGAGCTAGAGCCTGTGCATCTGGTGATTACAGGTGTTGTGCTACATCCTGGCTCTGGGTACATGATTATTACAGGCACAGCGCTAGTTAATAGCATTGGGCAAGTTATGACTACAAGCTCTGTCCTCTTGCTGATGACCTCTGAACTTGATAATATAGGATTGTGGTAAAACCCACTACTGATGATGATTTCTGCAGCAGGGTACACTGTGTTCCACAGGGAATACATCGGGGTGTAGAGATGAATCTTGATCCAGAGACACCAACAGGCTAAAGCTTTAGACTGTCCCAGGATGCATTGCGGGGCCTCCTCTATAACCCCGCCTCTAGGTACTGTGAGCTCAGTTTTGTTAACCAGTCCAATGCAAAAGCAGGTAAAAGAGAAGACAGAGGTTAGTCACATAGAACCACGTTCTCACGACGGGAGAAGGGACTAGCGGCTAACAGTGTCGGACTGGGGTATGAAGGGCCCACCGGGGGAATTCAGTTATAGGGGCCCATATTTAGGGGTGTGATCAGCCTACAAAGGGGGTGTGGACAGCCTCCACAGAGGCTTGAAATACACAATAGACTTGTGCAGTGTAATGCAACATATCTACCATGTATAATACAAGTGCACAGTCTGGAACCTGATCCCTAGAGGAAGGAGTGGACCCTCAGGCAGTGGGGCCTACCGGTGGTTTCCCCTGTACCCCTGTGGGCCAGTCCAACCCTGGCGGCTAATGCCATACAAACCCAAATAAGCTAAGTGTGTCAGGGTGGGTGCCCTGTGGAACCCAGTGTACCTCGCAGAGATTTAACTATGGTATGCAGGGGGGTGCTGGGGGCACAACTGTCCTGGGCCCAGCCTCTCTGACAGAGAGAGTAGGGCCCGGGAAGCTCATGCAGCCACCTGCCCGGCGCGCCGCCGTCCATGCCATTCCACGGTCGTCGCCGCTGTTATGCCGCTTTCCTCCGACCCTCCAGCAGCTCTGTATTGAAAACTTCCCTCCCAAAATGGCCGCCACCACAGAGGAGACAGTTATTTAAGATAGTAGAGGAACCCTCTAGCATCTTGAATAAATGTCTCCTCTAAGGCGACGACCATTTTGGGAGGGACATTTTCAATACAGCTTCAGGAGGATAAAGGAGAGCAGCAGAACAGCGGGGATGGAGGCGGGCAGGCAGCAGCATCAGCATCCCGGGCCCTCCCGACAGCGGCACATGTATGTATGTATGCATGTGTGTGTGTGTGGGGGGGCTGCCTATTTTGTCATTCCCGGGCCTCGCAATTTCTGATGGCATCCCTGATGGTAAGTCTACCATAAATCTCCTTTTCTGCAGCGGGGTACACTGTGTTCCACAGGGAATACATCGGGGATGTCCTTAAGCAGTTCCTCAAGGGAGGGGACGCACCTTAGCGGATATGAGAACCCAACATCCAAAGGAAGCATCCTGGGAGGCGAAAGTATCAAAGGCATAGAACCTAATAAACGTTTTCACTGAGGACCACGTAGCCGCCTTGCACAATTGTTCTGCAATTAACTGCGCTCCGGAGGCTCAGCGGTACATAGTGCGGTGCTGTGAGGGTGCCCTGAGCCAACGCCTAAACCCTACACTGGTCACACAGCCTGTCGGGGTCCCGGGATCTCAGCCAGCATAAATCCTCAGGCCAGTATAATCCTAAGAAGAGCAGGAAGACAGCGCCATTTTGGGGGCAGAGCTTCTCAGAGCGGACCCAGCAGCATTCCGTGCCATTTTCCTGCCTGCACAGCGCTGTCCAGGAAGAACAAGTCCCTCCAAAGCAACTCCAGCTATCTCTCACGGTACCAGGGGGTAGTAGAAGGGAGGGGGGGGGGGGGCTACATAAAGACTGTGTAACCTATTAAGGTGCACAGTCAGCGCTGATAGGGGGTCTCCCTTTATATTAAAAGCGCTGTGTGTGGGTTGGCTCCAATCTCTGTATCTCTTGCCATTCTTGGGGGTGAAACTCTGTCTGTCCTCCCCTGTGTGTGTGTGTGTGTGTGTGTGTGTGTGTGGAGTGTCTGTGGTCTCCATTAAGCAATGTCCAGGGACTCTGTGTCATATGCTGCAGAGGATATGTCCTCTCAGGATGATCCCATGCCACGTAATCAGGATTGCACTGGTTTAGCACAGATTCCAGCAAGGGAGCTTGAGTGGTTATCCTCTATCAAATCTATGATTTCTCTTATGTCCTAGAGGATGCTGGGGGTCCATATTAGTACCATGGGGTATAGACGGGTCCACCAGGAGCCATTGGCACTTTAAGAGTTTAATAGTGTGGGCTGGCTCCTCCCTCTATGCCCCTCCTACCAGACTCAGTTTAGAAAATGTGCCCGGAGGAGCCGGTCACAGCAAGGGGAGCTCTACAGAGCTTTCTTAGTAAAAGTTTTCTTAGAGTTTTTTTATTTTACAGGGAGGCTGCTGGCAACAGCCTCCCTGCATCGAAGGACTGAGGGGTGGAGCAGTGTCCACCCTGCAGGGTCTGAGCCACTGTCTCCGCTGACTGGACATTGAGCTCCAGAGGGGATAGATCGCTCCCCGCCCCAGCAGCATGCCGCCACCATCTTGCAGAGCTGAAGTGTGTCGAGTGAGTCACCGCCCCCCCTAACAAATGGGGGGTCGGTGTGAAGGTGGCTGCTACAGGGTGGGAGTGCAGTATTAACTGCGCTCACAGACGGCTCAGCAGTACATAGGTGCGGCGCCGTGAGGGGCGCCCTGAGCCAGCGCCTGAACCTACACTGACCATTTCAGCCTGTCGGGGTCTGCGGATCTCAGCCAGCACACAAAATCCTCAGGACAGTGATAATGTCGGTATTATCTTAGACCGCAAAGCTATACCCCTTTGTACACTATTACTGTTGAGCCGCTATGGCCGCTAGACTACGTGCACGTGCTACGCACTTTGTACGCTATTTGCGTACAGAGTCCTGCACGTGGTACGCACTTGGCATACGCACACTGCGCTGAGTGTACGGAGTACACACAGCGAGCGTACACACAATTGATAACCTTTAAACCTCGTTAATAATACAATGTAATGATATGCTTATACTGTAAACCTTTGGCAGCAAAGTACTGCAAGGATGTTATACCTTTAAACCTTAAGTAGCGCTGGCGATACAAAGTATCCGCAGTGCGTACACCTTAACAATGCTTATACACCTTAAACAGGTTAATCTACTTTAAAGCCCAGGCAGGAAAGTGAAAACACAACACCGTTTGTAGTTGAAACCACAGGGTTCTAAGGCCTCCGTGGATTAATTCCAAAAAGGTAAAAACAATACAATTTATACTCTACAGGCTAACAAGTAAATCTAAACAGAATAATGGCTACAGAGAATGTACGTACGTGAGAATATTCGCAAGCGCAACCCGAATCCGGTCCTCCGCTGGTCATACAGATAGCGTTTAGAGTCTTCTGACCGGCCAGGCAACAATGGTCCTTATATACACAACATGCATACACAATACAATGGTCACTGTAATCTCATTGTTCATTGGACACAGAGATATGTCTCCATATTACAGCAAAGGTCATAGGTGGATTTGAAAAGGTAGGCGATGTCTTTTCCAACTGCTCTTGTGGGTGGTATCCTCTGGATTCCCGCCGCATATGTAATTTACAGTAAATACAGTTAATGTTCATAATCTACTTTTGCACATAACTATATGCAGGAACAAGCGATCTAACACTGGAATGTTACCCTCAAAATACCCTACAGCTGGATACTAGACCACCTTCCAACCTTTATCTGACCCTTCCTATCATGCAAAGGCGAATCTCTCTGTCCAGGAACTGTTTAAACTAATAATACTCACTGACATGGTTTAGGGGAACTATATCTAAAATGTACGCTATATGGGTTAAATATGCTATGTTCTAATAACATGCTACACGCTCACAAACTCCGCCGTAAATACCCATATCATGCGCATGATCGCCGAAGCGATCTTACGCAAATTGCGGATATGTGCACGCACGGCGGACTGAGTGTACGAGCAGTGGGCATGTGCATGGGGTTAGTACAAGGCATATGTATTATGATATTTTTCGACTTTGACAGTCCACCCTTTGGCAGTCAACAATAACTGCCACTATCTAAATATTAAACAGAAAAATATACAATACAATACCTAAAAATGATTGGGTGGTGGGAGGAGAGGAGTAGGCAGGAAATGTATGACCTAGTGGGATAGTAAAAGCATGTATGTATGTATGAACTTCATGTCTGAGGGGCATGTATCATCGTGCCGTACATGTTCTAGATAAGCTTCGAGGTATTGCGAAGTATACATTAAATCCTTCTTATCCCATATTAAGGGTCTGTAAGTGGGCCAACAAACACTACCGAGCTCTTTTCGGCTTCTTGTTCCAACAAATGGGGTGCACATTTAGTTGATGATACATGGAGGGGGAAAAACATGTGAATGCTAATATGTGGATATATATATCACCTGTCGACTATGTGTGTCACTACCTGAAGGTTGTAGAGATGAAGATAAGAAACATATCACAAATACATTCACATAATAATGTGTGCAATCGTCCTTGGGTGTTGATTGAAGTCTTGTCCGGATGGGTGTATCCTTGCTGTGGGTGGTAATCAAAGTCTTTCAAGTGTCCATAAAAAGTCTTTAAAAGTCTTTAAAGTGTCTATGAAAGTCTTTAGAATGTCCATCAAAGTCTGTAGAAATGTCCATCAAAGTCTGTAGTCTTCTTCCAAATGGATGTATTTTTGCTTGGGAGGAAAACAAAGGAGAAACGGGTGAAAGAAACGGACCGTGGAATCACGTCTTATCACAACATTGTCTCACTTGATGGGTCATAAATTAAACCAGTTTGTGTAACAATGCCCCCGTTCCTTAAACTCATCACTTTGGTACTGCGCTTGCGCCGCATTAAAATCCGAACACATCTAAATATCAAACCAATCATTACGACGATTCCCAGGATACAAAGGAGAAACTTTCCTACACTCACGATAACATTTTGAGCCCATTCTCCTAAACCAGAGAACCAATTGCGTGGGTTCAACCATGAGACCCAGCCGGTCAGTTCATTACTCACAGCAGTAAGGGTAAGGTTGTGTCTCCTTCGGAACTCCCATTTCAACTGCAAGATATCGTCCATCTTTTGATCTATGACCTTGGTTGGGTCATCAGTGCTGTTTGTAATATACGTGCAGCACTTCACACCATACTGAGTTGCTAAGGTGACACAATACCCGCCTGTCACCGCTGTGATATAATTTAGAACCATCCTGTGCTGGATCAGTTCCGTTTTGTAAGCTTGCAATTCCCTCCCAGTTTACCTGAAGGTGTCATCATACATCTCGGTGATATTGTCTATCAGGTTCGCTAGCGCATGAATATACCTAAAATTTATAATTCCTCTGGCGGTACAGGTGATATCTAACGCGAGTAGGAATTGAATCCCGGTGGATTCGTGGATCAAATCAGAGGCTGCGTGCTCTGTCCTATCTATACGGTGTCTCTTAACGATGTGTTCATAATGAGTGTGAGTGTAAGGAGCTTGAGCATTGCGGTGAACGTCTTTCATCTTATTATGGGTTATGGTCATTACTTCTGGCAACACTCTTCCAATGTAACACAATCCCTCTGAGTTTGGGGCAAGCCACTTATACGCCTTCCCCCCGCATATGAAATATGCATCATCGGGGAGAACATATGGGACAGAATATGACATTACCATATTGCAAACCTTCCAGGTGAAAAATCCTATCCCTACCTCTCTCATCTGTTCAGTACACGTATCAGGCTGTATGATATGCGCACAGTACCATGGTGATACTTCTCCAACCCGCATGGTCCTACTTCCTAGAGTATACCTGTACCGAAAATACCTCCCACCGTCGGCTAATTGGCGTATAAGTTCAGTGTCTACGGGCATTCTGTCGGCTCTGTGTGAAAATGCCATGGTTTGGTTATTCCATGTCACTTCCCAATTTCCCGGCTTTCGGGGATTGGAAATGTTGAAACATACTAAGGATCTATCCACATGATATTGGTGGAGCTTCAAACTAGGGGGCCTAGAAATATTACATTTCTTGTCCACCAGTCTCCCACCCCTTAGTTCAAGTACCTCATCTATTGTTAATGGATACGGTACTAGTCCTGACTTGCTCTGACCTTGAGGTACTTGTGAGCACACCCAGCATTCTGTTTGGTTTAAAACCTTACCCACTAATGAGTGATAGTCACTCAATGGATGACGGTCCATGTTGATATTAAGGCTGGACTGACATCTTTGGATGCACCCGTCCTCAACTATGTTTTCACAGTTTCTACAAATACAATTTTCCTCAGCCAATAACCCTTCACAGTGCCTCCTAGTTTCATGACTACCAGATCGTTTTCTGATACTCGCCTTTGCTCGGTGAATGTGTTGCTCTTGGAATTCTACAAATCCGTCCTTGACATCAGAACCCATTCCAGATCCTTTCTCGACCTCTCTGGTACTCTCACCGAAACAGACTGCTCTGGTCAACAACAGGGTCAACAGGAAAACCCGGAATGCAGTCTCTTGGGGTAAGTCCATCTTGCTAAGGGGGGGAAAAAGGAGCAAGGAAGGGGGGAAAGGAGGGTAATGGGAGATGGAGAAAATAATAAACAGGAAAAAAAAATTTGGTGCGACAACCGCCTCTGGTCTTGTAGTTCTCTGTGCTCAGGTGCCGTGACAACAGTCCTGCCTCTCAACCTTCCCGGAACAGGCACTCCAGTGATACGATTTCCTCCACACTCTGCACTTTGTCACGGGCTTTCTCTGGGTCAGCGACCTTCTTACAGTGGGACGAGTGGACCCAAGTCTCTCTCTCGGAAACCTTCAATGCTGTCGTGCTGGTCAGTAAGACTTGGTACGGTCCTTCCCACTGGTCAATAAGGCAACCTGAGCGTAGAAAACTTTGAATCATTACATAATCCCCAGGTTCAATGTAATGACAATTACTGTCTGTCAGGTCAGGAATCACCAGCTTTAGATTGCTGTTTTGATTCCTCAACTGCTTGCTCATCTTAACCAAATATTTTACAGTTACTTCGTTATTGCATTTCAAATCATCCTGGGGGCCAATCATTACATGGGGTTGTCGGCCAAAAAGAATCTCAAAGGGTGATAGGTTAAGGGGGGACCTGGGAGTGGTTCTGATGCTGTACAATACAAGTGGCAAAGCTTCTGGCCACAACAATCCAGTTTCAGCCATCACCTTGCTCAACTTGTTCTTAATAGTGCTGTTTACTCTTTCCACTTTCGCACTCGCCTGTGGACGGTACGGAGTATGCAGCTTACTATTAATTCCCATTAATTTGCACATAACCTGAAAGACTTCACCTGTAAAATGGGTACCCCTATCACTTTCAATTATCCTAGGGATACCATATCTGCACACAAATTCCTGCACGATCTTCTTTGCAGTGAACGTAGCAGTATTTGTGGCAGCGGGGAACGCTTCTACCCAATTTGAAAACACATCAATACAAACCAACACATACTTTAAATTTCTGCAGGGTGGCAACTGTATGAAATCAATTTGTATTACCTGAAAAGGGCCGTCTGTTGGCGGGATATGGGATGGTTCTGTTGGTATTGACTTTCCAATATTCTTCCTCAAGCAGATGACATGTCATTGCTCTCTTACCCGCATGAGAAGAGAAACCTGGCGTGCACCAGTAGGCTCTTACCAGCTTACTCATTCCCTCTTTGGCAGAAAAACAAGAGAGGAGAAAGACTCTATGTTGGGGCACTCTTTGTCAAAAATTAGACACTAAAACTTAACTTTTAATGGACATAATAAAATATAGTGACTCAAATATGAAAGATCATAAACATAAATATTAATGCATATTAATAATGCTTCTATTATAGGAATATATAAGTAAAGCACCTTGGTGAAAATTATTTATAATTAATACGTTAACTGGGGAAAAAAACCTGTCTATAATGTAAGATAGGTTATATTTTTAATCCCAAAGGGATAATACCTCGGTTTAACTTCTCCGTATTAAAATGCTCCAAGAAAAGGAAAGTGTGATATGACAGATTAAAATGTTGCCTATATGGGTCCTTAAGCACCTACTGCTCTTATATTAAGGCGGTGGTGTTACCAAAAGGCTTTTACTTCGGTAAATATTGTATTATTAGACTTTTTGCAACAGGCAAGAATCTGAAAACACGAGATTGCTGGTTTGGTATGGAGATGTGTTATAAATGAAAGTATAGCATATTCAGCAATCATGTGATGTAATAAAAATGAGGTATATGAATTCAAATAGAGATAAGAGAAATAGATAGAATAAAAAGAAAGGGTGTCTTACTTCTGCTGTTCAGCTGGGTTGTTTACTGCACCTGGTGTTCACTGCTGGTCCCCCAAACAGTTACTGACCAGGCCTATCACAGATTAGCTTCCAAGATCGGACGAAATCAGGCGTATCCTGATTTCACACCGGCGTATCACACCGCCAGGTAGACCAATCGTATCAGGCCAAAGTGGACTTTTGGAGAAACCTAGTACCTTCTTAGATCTACATTTGAGGAAGTATGTGTTAACTCTTCCATCATATCTCAAGGACACGATGGACGTGCTACAGAGACTTCATGACGTGAAGCTAGAAGAAAAACATCTCTTGGTAACACTGGACGTTGAGTCCCTATACACTAGCATCGATCATGAAGCAGGACTACGGGCTGTGAAATATTTCCTGGATATGGAGGGACAGAACGAATTCAACGATTTTCTGATCCAACTTCTAACATTCGTCCTCACAAGGAACTACTTCACGTTCCGTGGTCGCTTTTTCCTTCAAACTAGGGGCACAGCAAAGGGGCTTCTGTGCTCCCACCTATGCCAACTTATATCTAGGCTGGTGGGAGAGGGAAATAGTGCACAATCCCATTAATGAGATATACACACAATTCATCACGGTATGGTGGAGATATATCGATGATATTTTCATGATATGGGAAGGGGATAGATCATCCCTTTTAAAATTCATAGATACGTTAAACAATAACAACTTGAATTTGAAACTAACCCACCACATAAGTGAATCTTCCATTCCTTTCCTGGACCTCACTGTGTACAAAGACATGATGGGACAGGTGCATACAAAACTATATCGCAAAGCTACAGCCTCTAACAGTGTACTCCACCAAACAAGCGCCCGTTTCCCACCGACAGTGGAAAACATCCCTAAAGGGGAATTTTTGCGCCTCAGGAGAAATTGTTCAGACACTACCACCTTTAAGGAAAAATGCGAGGACCTCTCATCCAGACTTAAGGAAAGAGGATACAGCGGTAGATCTATCAAAAAAGCCAAACAACAAACATTATCAACTGCAAGGGATTCTCTAATTTTTTCCAGTGGACAGAAAGAGAAAGATAAGCAAACATCAGATAACAAACTTAGATTTGTAGGAACGTTCTGTAGAGAATGGAAGGAAATCAGAGACTCCATTGTGAAACATTGGCCAGTACTTTTACTGGACGATGATCTGGCCAAAAATCTTGAGACCAAACCCTCGATGAGTTGGAGACGATCCAGCAATCTGAAAGATCACTTAGTCTCGAGTCATTTCATCAGTCATCCTAAACGTACACCGGCCATTACTGGCTCTTACCCATGCGGGGAATGCAGAGCATGCACTTTTATGACAAAGACCACCAGTGTCATTGACAGATATGGAAACATAAAAAACATCAATCAGTTCATCAACTGTAATTCAATAGGGGTGGTCTACTGTCTTGTCTGCACATGTCATGTGGACTACGCTATGTAGGAATGACAACTAGAAAATTGAAACTTCGTATCTTAGAACATGCAGGCACCATAAGGAATAGTGCCACGGATCTAGCCAAAATGAGGAAATTAACATCGGTGGCTAGACACTTTCACCATTATCACAAGAGTAACCCTAGGGAAATAACAGCTTTCGGCCTAGAACAAATTAAACTAGGAATGCGAGGAGGAGATTTAACCCAGGAACTCCTGAAAAGAGAATCGGAGTGGACCTACAACCTCAACAGTCTGACACCTCATGGCCTGAATGAATACATCAACTATGGGATATTTATCTAATCATATATATTGACATCTAGGTGTCACAACTGAGGGCCTGAGCTGACGGGAGGCAGCCTCAGTTGTAGGGGCTGAGATGTACCGGAACCTGGGAGGTTGTATCAGACCCCTGGACATGTAAGTAACATGAATAATAACTGCCCGAAGGCGTGACCACGACAACTTGGATAAAAGTCAATGATGTTTATTATGACAACTCCGCAACACAGCAGCAGTAAAAGAAAACGTAAAAGTCAGCAAATAATAAATACAGTTCCTGGGTACTACAGGATGGCAGGAGCCACAGGGCACTGGTAGTGTGAGATAGTTCTTATGATCTTCTAGATGGAAAGTCCTTACCAGGCCCGACTGTAGCAATGGAGATAACCCAGGATTGTGCCAGCTGGTGTTCCAGGAAAAGCTGGGTTGCTGAAGGTAAAACAGCTGCTGTGGATACTGGCTGGAACCAGACTGTTGTTAGCACGGAGTGGATACTGGCTGGAACCAGTTAAATAATAAATGAACTTGGGAGCGATGAAATATGAACTGAAATGTAGAACTTGAGAGCGGAGAAATAATAATACCGGTGGAGAGTGGTAAAGTGTAGAAAGGACACCGGCCCTTTAAGGGAAGCTGTACTCTGCTGGAAGCTGAGCTGGAAGCAGGTAATGTTGTAGCTGGAAACAGATGAATCCACAATGGATTGGAGAGTCAGGCTACACCGCAGGTGGAATGCTGGTGCGGGTCTCTATGGTGGAAGTCTTGAGACAGGAGCTGGAACCTGGAAGACAATCACAGGAGAGAGACAAACAGGAACTAGGTTTGACAACCAAAGCACTGACGCCTTCCTTGCTCAGGCACAGTGTATTTATACCTGCAGCAAGGAAGGGATTGGCTAGGCAATTATGCAGATTATCAATACTGAGAACAGATTGGTGGAAATGATCAGCTGACAGAATCCAAGATGGCTGCGCCCATGCAGACACTTGGAGGGAAGTTTGGTTTGTAATCCATGTGGTAATGAAAACAGTAATGGCGGCGCCGGCCACCGGAGACAGGAGGCGCCAGGCTGACAGATGCACATCCAACCACGCGGACACAGCGGAGGCCGCGGCTGACGTAATCGCCACTCAGACACTCTGCATGCAGAAGTTCAGGGACGGCGGCGGAGGCCGCGGGAGACGCCATGCCAGGTGTAATATGGCGTTTACTGTGACAGCGTCCCAGAGTGACAGGAGAGGATACAGGAATGTACACATCAGGATAACAGATGGGATCCGGTCCTGGAGCGCTGAGCCAGCCTTAGGAGGCATCTGATGGGTAAGAAATGGCGTCCAGATACCCGGATCGTGACAGCACCCCCCCCTTTAGGAGTGGCCCCAGGACACTTCTTTGGCTTTTGAGGAAACTTGGAATGGAATCTCCGGACCAAGGCAGGAGCATGGACATCAGAAGCATTGGTCCATGAACGTTCCTCAGGACCATAACCCTTCCAGTCAATAAGATATTGTAGTTGACCGTAACGGTGACGTGAGTCCAGGATCTTGGCCACCTCATACTCAACACCTCGTTGAGTTTGGACTTTCGGAGTTGGAGGAAGTGAGGAATGAAATCGATTCAAGATCAGCGGTTTCAACAGGGAAACATGGAATGTCCTGGGTATTTTTAAGAAGGGAGGCAACTGGAGTCTGTAAGCAACAGGATTGATGACTTGTTCAATCTTGAAAGGACCGATATAGCGAGGTGCAAACTTCATACTGGGAACTCTTAACCTCAAATTCTTCGTGGATAACCATACCCGATCACCCACCTTGAGAGCAGGAACTGCTCGACGCTTCTTATCCGCAAACTTCTTGTACCTGAACGATGCCTTGAGCAGAGCTGATCGTACGCTCTTCCAGATATTGGCAAACTGATACAAGGTGATATCCACTGCGGGAACAGAAGTTGCTGGAAGCGGTTGGAACTCAGGGACTTTAGGGTGGAATCCAAAGTTAGTGAAGAATGGTGTTGAAGCAGATGAAGAATGATACTGGTTGTTATGACAGAACTCGGCCCAGGGAAGTAATTGAACCCAGTCATCTTGAGAGGAGGACACATAGATGCGGAGGAAGGCCTCCAAGTCCTGATTCACCCTCTCGGTTTGACCATTGGTCTGAGGATGGTAAGCCGTGGAAAACTTTAGCTTGACTTGGAGGACTTGACATAAACTTCGCCAGAATTTGGCTGTGAATTGAACTCCTCGATCTGAGATAATTTCTTCAGGAAGACCGTGGAGTCGGAAGATCTCTTGTATGAATACTTGAGCCAACTTGGAAGCTGACGGAAGACCGGTGAGAGGAATGAAGTGTGCCATCTTGGTGAACCGGTCAACTACCACCCAGATGGTATTGAACTTGTTGCACATGGGTAAGTCTGTAATGAAATCCATCGACAAGTGGGTCCATGGTCGACGGGGAACGGATAGTGGAACCAGTTGCCCCGCAGGCGACTGGCGGGATACTTTATGTTGGGCACACTTTGGGCAAGATGCAATAAACTCCAAGACGTCCTTTTTCAGAGTTGGCCACCAATAGGACCTAGAGATAAACTCCAGGGTTTTTTGGATACCTGTATGTCCGGCAAAACGGGAAGCATGGGCCCAATGCATGAGCTTCTTCCTTAGCATCGGCTTCACAAAACTTTTCCCTGATGGGGGCGTAGAGTCCATCCCTACCGTGGAGAATGCCAACGGATTTATAATAGGATGCTTGTCTGAAGACTCTGACTCATTTTCTTGCTCCCATGAGCGGGAAAGGGCATCGGCCTTGCGATTCTGAGAGCCCGGACAGAACTGGAGTTTAAAGTCGAACCTGGAAAAGAAAAGTGCCCATCTGGCCTGACGAGGGTTGAGACATTGTGCGCTCTTCAGGTATAAAAGGTTCTTGTGGTCTGTAAGTATGGTGATTAAATGAGAAGCTCCCTCCAACAGATACCTCCACTCTTCTAGAGCGAGCTTGATGGCTAGCAACTCCTGGTCGCCAATGGCATAGTTGCGCTCAGCTGGGGAGAACTTCCGGGAGAAGAAACTGCAAGGATGTAAATGGCCATCTTTAGCCCTCTGAGATAACACCGCTCCTACTCCAACGGAGGAGGCATCCACCTCTAGGATGAAAGGAGAGTCGATGTCAGGCTGTTTCAGGACAGGCGCAGAGATGAACCTCTGTTTTAAAAGATGAAAAGCTTGCATGGCTTCTTCAGACCACTTGGACGGGTTAGCACCCTTCTTGGTGAAAGCAGTAATAGGCGCCACAATGGTGGAAAAGTCTCGTATAAACTTTCGGTAATAATTGGCGAACCCTAAGAACCTCTGGACCCCTTTGAGGGTTAAGGGTACCGGCCAATTCTGAATTGCTTGTAGTTTCTCAGGATCCATCTCTAGTCCGGAACCGGACACAATGTACCCTAGAAACGGAATGGACTTGACTTCAAAGACGCATTTTTCTAATTTGCAATAGAGATGATTGACACGGAGACGGGACAGAACCTCTTTAACCCAAAAACGATGTTCCTCTAAATCGTTGGCAAAAATGAGGATATCGTCTAGATAGACCACGACATGATGGTATAGAATGTCTCTGAAAATCTCATTGACAAAATGCTGGAAGACAGCTGGAGCATTGCTCAATCCGAAGGGCATGACGAGGTACTCATAATGTCCGTCACGGGTGTTAAAGGCGGTCTTCCACTCGTCACCCTCACGGATCCGGATGAGATTGTATGCACCTCGCAAGTCCAGCTTTGTAAAGATGGTAGCTCTGCTAACTCTGTCAAAGAGCTCAGTAATCAGGGGTAAAGGATAACGGTTCTTGATGGTAATGTCGTTCAAACCTCTGTAGTCGATGCACGGCCGCAGACCACCATCTTTCTTTTTTACAAAAAAGAAGCCTGCGCCGGCTGGGGAAGAAGAAGGTCGAATGAACCCCTTTGCTAGGTTCTCTTTAATGTATTCCTCCATAGAATGCGTCTCAGGCAGAGACAACGGATAAGTTCGGCCTCGAGGTGGAACCTTCCCTGGAACGAGATCAATCGGGCAGTCCCATTCTCTATGAGGAGGAAGGATATCAGCAGAAGCTTTACTGAACACATCCGTGAAATCTTGATATGGAGGAGGTGGAACATCAGACGACCTGGGGGAGGAAGAACAGACAGGCAATACTTTAAACAAACATGTCTCTGCACAGGAGGAACCCCATGCCAGGATTTGCGTAGTCGTCCAATCAATTGTAGGATTGTGAAGACGGAGCCATGGAAGGCCCAGGACCACAGGATGTGTGGCTCTTGGAATCACTAAAAGTGAAATAAGTTCGGAATGAAGAACTCCCACTCTCAGACGAACTGGTAGAGTCCTTAGAGCAATAACAGTATCAAAAATTTTACTGCCATCCACGGCAGTTAAGGAAAAGGAGGAAGGAAGTCTCTCGGTGGGTAGGGACCACCGTTTAACATAGGCTTCAGTAATAAAGTTCCCAGCTGCTCCGGAATCAAGGAGAGCAATGACGTTCCGATAACGTTGAGCAACTTGAAGCGAGACTGGGAGATTACAATCATGAGGAGATGGAGAGGAGATCATTACTCCTAGCCGGCCCTCTCCTGGGCGAGCTAGGGTTTGGAGTTTTCCCGGACGTTCGGGACAGGCATTGATGGTGTGAGACGGAGCTGCACAGTAAAGACAAAGAGACTCAGAGAGACGTCTTCGGCGCTCAGCAGGAGTTAAACGGGAACGGCCAATTTGCATGGGCTCATCTTTAGATGGTGACAGTTGACGAGGAGGAGGAGCAGAAGATTTTGGAGCAGATGATCTTCCACGCTCAGTTGCTCTCTCTCTGAAACGTAAATCAACTTTCGTGCAGAGTGAGATTAGCTCATCTAACTTAGAAGGTAAGTCTCTGGTAGCTAACTCATCTTTAATAAGCTCAGATAAGCCATGCCAGAATGCAGCATACAGGGCCTCGTCGTTCCATGCCAGTTCGGATGCCAGGATCTGGAACTGTATCAGATATTGTCCTACAGTACGTGACCCCTGGCGTAAACGGAGAATCTCGGATGAAGCTGAGGTTACCCGGCCTGGCTCGTCGAAGATGCGCCTGAATGTTGACACGAATGCAGTGTAAGAAGATAGCAGGGTGTCGGACCTCTCCCATAACGGTGATGCCCAGTCTAGGGCGGAGCCACTGAGAAGAGAGATGATGTAGGCAATTTTTGTACGGTCACTGGGAAAATTGCCAGGTTGTAGCTCAAACTGAATCTCACACTGGTTGAGAAATCCCCTGCAGAATCTTGGAGATCCGTCAAATTTTGCTGGCGTTGGAAGATGAAGACGTGGAGCAGAAATGGGTAAGGTGGGTGGGGTTATAGCTGGAGTCACTGTGGTTGACGCACCAGATGCGCCTGATCCACGGAGAGTTGTCTGAATCCCATCCAGCCGAGTAGAGAGATCCTGGAGACAGCGGATGATGTGGCCCTGTGCAGCCTCCTGATGTTCTAGTCGGGCTGCCAGTTCTTGCATCGGCCTGGCCGCTTGATCCTGGTCTCCGGCTGGATTCATTAGGTCAGTGCTTACTGTCACAACTGAGGGCCTGAGCTGACGGGAGGCAGCCTCAGTTGTAGGGGCTGAGATGTACCGGAACCTGGGAGGTTGTATCAGACCCCTGGACATGTAAGTAACATGAATAATAACTGCCCGAAGGCGTGACCACGACAACTTGGATAAAAGTCAATGATGTTTATTATGACAACTCCGCAACACAGCAGCAGTAAAAGAAAACGTAAAAGTCAGCAAATAATAAATACAGTTCCTGGGTACTACAGGATGGCAGGAGCCACAGGGCACTGGTAGTGTGAGATAGTTCTTATGATCTTCTAGATGGAAAGTCCTTACCAGGCCCGACTGTAGCAATGGAGATAACCCAGGATTGTGCCAGCTGGTGTTCCAGGAAAAGCTGGGTTGCTGAAGGTAAAACAGCTGCTGTGGATACTGGCTGGAACCAGACTGTTGTTAGCACGGAGTGGATACTGGCTGGAACCAGTTAAATAATAAATGAACTTGGGAGCGATGAAATATGAACTGAAATGTAGAACTTGAGAGCGGAGAAATAATAATACCGGTGGAGAGTGGTAAAGTGTAGAAAGGACACCGGCCCTTTAAGGGAAGCTGTACTCTGCTGGAAGCTGAGCTGGAAGCAGGTAATGTTGTAGCTGGAAACAGATGAATCCACAATGGATTGGAGAGTCAGGCTACACCGCAGGTGGAATGCTGGTGCGGGTCTCTATGGTGGAAGTCTTGAGACAGGAGCTGGAACCTGGAAGACAATCACAGGAGAGAGACAAACAGGAACTAGGTTTGACAACCAAAGCACTGACGCCTTCCTTGCTCAGGCACAGTGTATTTATACCTGCAGCAAGGAAGGGATTGGCTAGGCAATTATGCAGATTATCAATACTGAGAACAGATTGGTGGAAATGATCAGCTGACAGAATCCAAGATGGCTGCGCCCATGCAGACACTTGGAGGGAAGTTTGGTTTGTAATCCATGTGGTAATGAAAACAGTAATGGCGGCGCCGGCCACCGGAGACAGGAGGCGCCAGGCTGACAGATGCACATCCAACCACGCGGACACAGCGGAGGCCGCGGCTGACGTAATCGCCACTCAGACACTCTGCATGCAGAAGTTCAGGGACGGCGGCGGAGGCCGCGGGAGACGCCATGCCAGGTGTAATATGGCGTTTACTGTGACAGCGTCCCAGAGTGACAGGAGAGGATACAGGAATGTACACATCAGGATAACAGATGGGATCCGGTCCTGGAGCGCTGAGCCAGCCTTAGGAGGCATCTGATGGGTAAGAAATGGCGTCCAGATACCCGGATCGTGACACTAGGTATATCTTAAAATTGTTATACTTCTCATCGTGCATACTCACTATCCATCCATATATACTCGCCAATATAGCATAATAATAATAATAATATTTTTTTTTTATACTAATCACAGTTGTTATCACGTCTTATCACGGTTATTTCTGCACAGGCTTCACCACATAGTTCTTACACGCACATTTCACCATGTGCACGCTATAGCACCAGGTCTTTATGCTGATATTGCTATATTTGTTTATTTTATTTTATTTTTTAATATAATCTTATCTTATTCCAGTGTCACATTTAATCACAACTTTAAGGTCTCTCTTCGAAAACATGCTAGTATGTCTAGCACAAGGGCATAGTCTGATGACTATGCATGTATGTTCACATATGCACTTTTAGGTGCACCCACAATATATGCATAGGGTATATTTTAATACATAATCCTTTTATTTCTATTTTTATCATTATATATTATTTTATTTATTTTTATTATTCTATATTTTCACGATTTTCACTTATTTCACTTTTTACATTTTTGTGTTTGTGTTTTGCTCACTATTTTACACCTTCACTCCGTGAACCTAATCTAATATTACCTCCATATTAACATTACAATTGCTACAGGATCTTTATTTATTGCTATACATATATATAAATATACTTATTTTAAGTTCTAGGGAAAGGTGCTACTAAATCCTCACGCACTATCTCCTCGTACTTATCACTGCATGGTACATGATTATGTGTTACATCAGACCAGCCATCATCCAGTGCAATAATTATCTAACCATTGTATAATGAGGAGAAAATGGGTCCGTTTATTATCAAAATTTTTATTACTAATTTTTAATTTTTATATTCTATTCTCTATTTTTATTTTCATTTTTATTTTTATTTATTATTTATTATTATTATTTTTATTTTATTAATATTTTTTATTATTTATTATTATTTTTATCACTCCGGTTTCTGTATCAGTAACAAGCTTTCCTTCTCACATTTTTCCTCCACTACACAAGGATTACCAAGGACGCTTAGATCAGTCCATAAACTAGTGCTAACTTAGGCAACGTACAGTGATTAGTACATCTTGCCGTTAGCCTATCATGTACGGAGGGGCCAAGCATGGGGAAATGTAATTGTACCCATGACAACGCTGGACGCCTCTGCATACGACGGGAGAGCGTCTTACCCGGAAGTACCCGCTTGTTTAGGCCGTGCACCCATGACAACGCTAGACGCCACTGCAAACGACGGGAAGTGTCCTTCCCGGAAGTACCCGCTATTTGAGCCCGTGGAACGCAAGCGTTCCCATGACTACCGTCAGACTCAGTCTAAGACATCATTTCCGCAAGCGCCAGTGATGTACGGCGCATTTGTTTAAACCTCTGGCGGCCACTTAGGTAATTATATCCACATTATATATACCCTCATTTGAGATGCATTACTCACCAGTGAGCAAGCCTACATATTGGTGAAACGGGCCGTTTGGTTAGTGGGACCTGGTGGGACTGCGCAGCCCACTCCCACACAAGGGATACATCGGTTTAGTAAGCGCCCATTTGGGCTACAAGATTCATCTTAAAAAAAAAAAAAATTCATTGATTTTGCTACCTCTCTAATTATATGCTCTATTTCCGTGATAATATGCAATAGCAGTGTAAAGACAGTTTTTTCTGATATATAGGTACAGCAAGCACCCACTTGGGCTACAAAAATTTATTAAATTCATTTCCTTGATCTTGCCACCTATTCAATTACATACTCCATTGTCATGCAATTATGTAATAACGGTGTAATGACAGTTTTTCTGTATCATGGACTTTAAATCAAAATCTCCTTTTGCACCTTTCCTTGCTACGGAGATATATGTATTAACTCTATCAGCTAAATATGTTTCTTTAAGCACGTTAAAAAATCTTGTTTTATAAGCAATGCGACATCAAATTGGTATAAGCTCAATAGTGAGATTTGAATAGTATACTAGCCTTTACTGTGCAAGGAGAAAACTAACTTTGTCTCAAATTCTAGATAGCACCAATTTATAAGATTTTCCTTTTTTCTGGCTGCTTGACTCATTATTAGAAATATACCAGTGTGGGCCACAAACGCTGGTAATACCATAGAGATTGAAGTCTTTCCAGCAGCAATACCAGTCAAACACTATTATATTTCTTGATATACAGTTTACATTTCTTTTTCTATCTATATAGATATTTATACCTTGCATATTTTCACAAATGCTCTCTCATCCACTAATCTGGACAGCAGAAGCACTTTGGTAGTCATACTCTCTCATTCAGCAGATTACGGCCATACTCCACAGGATACGCCTGATTTCGTCCGATCTTGGAAGCTAATCTGTGGTAGGTCTGGTCAGTAACTGTTTGGGGGACCAGCAGTGAACACCAGGTGCAGTAAACAACCCAGCTGAACAGCAGAAGTAAGACACCCTTTCTTTTTATTCGATCTATTTCTCTTATCTCTATTTGAATTCATATACCTCATTTTTATTACATCACATGATTGCTGAATATGCTATACTTTCATTTATAACACATCTCCATACCAAACCAGCAATCTCGTGTTTTCAGATTCTTGCCTGTTGCAAAAAGTCTAATAATACAATATTTACCGAAGTAAAAGCATTTTGGTAACACCACCGCCTTAATATAAGAGCAGTAGGTGCTTAAGGACCCATATAGGCAACATTTTAATCTGTCATATCACACTTTCCTTTTCTTGGAGCATTTTAATACGGAGAAGTTAAACCGAGGTATTATCCCTTTGGGATTAAAAATATAACCTATCTTACATTATAGACAGTTTTTTTTCCCAGTTAACGTATTAATTATAAGTAATTTTCACCAAGGCGCTTTACTTATATATTCCTATAATAGAAGCATTACTAATATGCATTAATATTTATGTTTATGATCTTTCATATTTGAGTCACTATATTTTATTATGTCCATTAAAAGTTAAGTTTTAGTGTCTAATTTTTGACAAAGAGTGCCCCAACATAGAGTCTTTCTCCTCTCTTGTTTTTCTGCCTAAACCTACTGACTCTGGGAGCACCACCGACGTGTAATTGGTTTAGTACACTCAGTGTGCATTATCAGTTTAAAGTCGGTTACAGACTAAGATCTATTATTGGTCAACGTCTGTAATAATAACCTGTTGCGGAACTATCCCTATTAGATTAAGTACATTCCCTCTTTGCCCAGATGAGTCAGACCATGTGCCGCCTCAGCTAAACTTGGAAGGTATGCTCTGGGAGCTACTGGCTTACCCTGTCCATCTGTCCAGAGTCCCGAGGACTCCTGGCCATACCCTTTTGACCTCCAGACTGCCTTTTCCTGTGGGGAACACAAATTTTGCATTTCACTTAATTTTTGTGTGTTGACGGTATTGAATACCATCAGTTGTGTGATGTCTGTCTGTATGGGGGTGCTGGCTGCTGATTTAGCAGCTTCATCTGCCCGGCTGTTACCAAGTGACACTGGGTCTTGGCTGTAAGTGTGGGCTTTGCACTTGATAACAGCCACTCTGTCAGGTTCCTGTATCGCTGCTAGAAGTCTTTTGATGTGGGTAGCATGCGCCACGGGTGTGCCAGCTGCCGTCATGAAATTTCTGAGGCGCCATAGGGCCCTGAAATCATGCACTACTCCAAAGGCATACCTAGATCCGTGTAGATATTGGCTGACTAACCCTTAGCCAATTCACACGCTCTGGTTAGGGCGACCAGCTCAGCAACTTGTGCTGAGTGAGGCGGGCCCAGGGGTTCTGATTCTATGGTACCTTTGTCATCTACGACTGCGTATCCAGTACACAAGTCTCCCGAGTCCGTCTGTCAGTGGCAACTACCGTCAGTGTAAAAAGTAAAATCTACGCCTTCCAGTGGGTTGTCACTAATGTCGGGCCTTGCAGTGAAAGTTTGGTTCAAATATTCCATACAGTCATGTGTGTCAGTGTCTGTACTAAATCCTCCTTCACCATCACTCTCATCCCCCACCCTCTGTGCCTGTCCAGGCACACCTGGGAGATACGTTGCAGGATTTAGTGCGCTGCATCTCCTTATGGTGATGTTTACAGGGGCCATTAGTGCTAATTCCCACCTTGTAAACCGTGCTGATGAGACGTGTCTGGTTTGGGCAGAATTCAGTAAGGCTGACACTGCATGAGGTGTATGGATGGTCAGGTTGTGTCCTAACACTACATCTTCGCTTTTACTCACTAGCAATGCTATCGCTGCAACACTTTGCAAGCATGTGGGGAGAGACCGTGCTACGGTGTCCAATTGTGCACTGTAGTAAGCTACCGGCCTGCTGGCATCACCATGTTTCTGGGTTAAAACACCTGCCGCACACCCAGCACTCTTCGTACCGTACAACTCAAAGGGTTTCCCATAATCTGGCATACCTAATGCAGGTGCCTGTGATAGGCACTGTTTGAGTCTCTCAAATGCCAGTTCGGACTCATCCGTGTGCGAAATCCGATCTGGTTTGACGAGACCATCTCTTGTAAAGGTAAAGCTAGTATGGAGAACCCTGGGATCCAGTTTCGGCAATACCCACACATTCCTAGGAAAGTGCGGATCTGTTGCTGGGTTTGTGGCAGAGTCATGTCGCGAATCGCCTGTATTCTGTCAGCGGTGAGGTGTCTCAGTCCTTGTGTTAAGCAATGTCCCAAGTATTTCACTTTGGTCTGGCACAACTGTAACTTATCCTTTGAAACCTTGTGTCCCGTATTAGAAAGGTGAAACAGAAGCTGTTTCGTGTCTTTCAAGGACGATTCGAGTGAGTCAGAACACAGCAGTAAGTCATCTACATACTGTATTAACACTGATCCGCTCTCAGGTTGAAAGGGTTGTAAACAGTCATGCAAAGCCTGGGAGAAAATACTTGGGCTGTCAATGAAACCTTGGGGTAAGCGAGTCCAGGTGTACTGTACTCCTCTGTATGTAAATGCAAACAAGTATTGGCTGTCAGGGTGCAGAGGGACTGAAAAGAAAGCAGAACAGAGGTCAATGACAGTGAAAAACTTCGCAGTAGGAGGAATTTGCATGAGGATGACAGCTAGATTTGGCACTACGGGGAATTGGCTCTCAACTATCTTGTTTATCCACCTTAGATCCTGCACTAGCCTGTAACCCCTCCTCCCACTCTTTTTCACAGGGAAGATGGGACTATTGGCGGTGCTGGACGTCCTAACCAGAATGCCCTGTTGCAGCAAGCACTCTATGACTGGGTACACTCCTAATTCCACCTCTGGCTTCAGAGGATACTGTGGGATTTTTGGAGCTATCCTACCATCTTTTACTTGTACCACTACAGGAGCTACATTTGCCATCAATCCAGTGTCTTGTCCATCTTTGGTCCAGAGTGACTTCGGTATCTGGGAGATCATTTCCTCTACCTTGGATGGACACCTGTCTATAACAGCAGAGTGTGACATTAACCTTTGTGGAGTGTGTAACATATCCTGCACTTCCTGAACGTGATTCTCGGGTATATCTAAGAAGACACCCTCAGGAGTACAATATATGACACACCCCATCTTGCACAATAAATCTCTCCCGAGTAGATTAGTCGGAGCCGATGCAGCCAGCAAAAAGGAGTGCTTAGTCTGTAAAGGCCCTATCGCAATCTCTGCTGGTTTACTTAAAGGATAGTGCTGCACTACTCCTGTTACCCCCATTGCTGAAATTGTTTTACCCGTGATCTTCATACCTACCGTTGAATTTAACACTGACCTGGCCGCCCCTGTATCTACAAGGAAAGGTAGTGATCTACCAGCTACATCAACTGTAACCTCGGGTTCATTTCCAAGGCTAGCAATCAACTTCACTGGCTGCAAACTACAGGTGTGGCCTAACCCCTATTGTAAGTTGTGACCCTCTCACAGCGTGGTGGCAGCTACAATATGTGAGGTGGGTAGCTGAAAATTTCCAGAGGTCTGCCAGTCCTTCCTAGGTGGGTACCTCCTTGTTTCCCCTGCATGTGGCTCGTAATTCCTCCTCTGCGGTCCCTGATCCCAATTACGTGTGTCATACTGTGAGTCATGTTCTGGTTTAGGGGGTCGATATACCTTATGTGGGTCTTTAAAATTACAGTTTAGTGCGTAATGTCCTTCCCTCTGACATTTAAAACATTTTACCACATACGACTTACCATCAGGGGTCTGGGGTTTAGGCTGATGTGGCTTCGTTGTCAGGGCTTTAATACTTACTGTCATCAGCTTATCCCCCTGTGACTCCCTGTGCCTAATGATGTTCCGATCATGCTCAATAGCGGACTCTCTTAATGCAGCCACCGAGATACCTCTCCAACTTGGTTGAGTGGTTTGTACACTTGTTCTCAACGTTTCCTTTAAACCGTCCATTAATACGGACACCGCTACCTCCCTATGATGCACATTTTCCTTAATGTCCGCGACCCCAGTGTATCTAGCCATTTCCTGCAGTGCTCGATGGAAATAGTCAGAAGCAGTTTCACCTTCTTTTTGTCTAATGGAGAAGATTTTATTCCACTTGACAACAGTTGGGAAATATACTCCTAAATGCAGATTGATCTGTTTTACGTTCTCCTGATTGTATTCATCAGTGAGAGGTACCTCTGCATCTAATTTACAGTCAGCAATGAATTTCACAGGGTCAATATTAGAGGGCAAGCATGCCCGTAGCACTGTCCGCCAATCTTTGTTATTGGGTTCGGTGGCGTTACCTAGTTCTCTAATAAACCTCTGACATGCGGCTATCTTTCCTGGGATCGGGAAATTCAGACATAATTGTCCTCAATTCTGTCTGGGACCAGGGGCAATGCATAGCAATGTTCCTGACGGGAGTGATTCCCAGAGCGTCAGTCTTCCCATTGGGGACTGCGATCACCCTGACAGGATTCAGTTCAATTACATCATTCTGGGTTGCTTCTACAATGTGAGGTGCAATTGTCTCTGCATAATGTACTGTACCGTACTTACCTGTGGACACGACCTCACCTGTCCCTCCGCTAGGGGCCTTTGCTACTGCTCTTACTGGTTGGGCCGTGCCCACTTGTGTGTCTTGTATGGTGGCTGCTAGAGAGAGTGCCGATATCGTGCTGGGCTCATCTTCTTGGTCGCAGTCCTGAGGGAAGTTTAAGATGGGATACAACTTGCACGGGTTAGTATTAATACATTTATTAAGTTCACTCTTATCATATATTAGTACGCCATTCTCTGTAGCCACTTTCTCTCCTGTAATGTACGGTGGTGGTGGTGCAGTTGCTATCAGTTTCCTGCTAGGGTTGGAACCAGCCGCTTGAGCTAATCACCTTTGCATATCACCCTCCTGTTGCCATAAATGTAAACAATCATCATGTCTAATCCTTTGTTTTCTGGATCTTATTAGACATATCCTTCTCCTTAAATTTTGCAACACCTCAGGACTAAAACTGCCTACCCTAGGGAACGGTTCCCTATCTTCCGCAGTCATACGTTCCCATTCATTGCATAAGACCTCTGCGTGTGATCCATATTTCTCACACATTATGTACCTCGCCGATCCTTTGGGCCGCGGAATATCAACCTGAACCCTGGTTGATCGTCCCTTACTTGAGCAACTGGCCCCCATTCTTTGCAGGTATTGCCTTCTCAGCTAATTCCTACAAAAACCAAATTACTCAGTGGTAAGGCGACGGTGAAAGTTCTCAGAGCGCTCTCACCCACTCACGCCCACGTTGGCCAATACACCTACACACTGTCCTCAGCGCTGGTCGTACCCAACCTAGGGCCCTACGTAACCTCTATTTACTGAGAGTGTGTGGGAGTGACTTACCCTTCCCAGTAAATATCAGTCGTTGGAGATTTCCTGAGTGACCAGCGAAACTCCCTTAAAATAAAAAAACTGTTACACAAATCACGTTGCGTGTACAATTAGCGTCTATGATCCCGCGATTTTACGCAAATGGCATAATGGGTATCAAGTTGAACTAACTATTGCACACACTAACGCGCGGTACAATCGCACGGCGTATAAGTAACTGTTACTTATCCGCTATACGACCAATGGAATCGTTTTTCAGGCTGCGAAACCTCAGCCAGAGCGTATCTGAACTGGCCTATATGGGTACTACGCAAACCCCTGGGGCTGCGCTCTCACTGCTGACCTTTTTTCAGGCCACGGTATTCAGAGCTTCGCTTGACTTAGTCAGCGGATTTCTGACTTCGCTGACCTCTTGGTCTGCTGTTATACTAATTGCTCCTTGTGGCCGGAGAGGCCCCAGCCACGAGGAAAATGGCCGCCGCGGCACTGAAGGGGTTAACCCCTAGTGCCCGGCGCCATTTCAAAGACAATGGGCGCTTGGCGCTATATTTAAAAGACTGTGGGCGCTAGGCGCCGTGTTTATAAATATGAAAAAATAATGTATTTATGTGTGCCGTGGTCCCGGACCTCTCCGGAGACCACGGCTTGTGAGGGCAGCCCCCGGCGCGCTGAGCAGTGTGTGCGCGCCGGGGGAGGGGGGAGCCGCTGACCGCCGGAGTCCGGGAGCTCCGCTCCCGGCAGCGGTCAGTGCAGCCCCGGGCGCACTAACTGTGTGCGCGCCGGGGAGAAGGGAGAGCCGCCGCTGGGGGCCGGGAGCTCTGCTCCCGGCGCCTCAGCCCGTCGGAGGTGGCCAGCCGCGGCAGCCAGGACGAACGTTCCGGGCTGCTGGGCGGCAAGGGGGGTGCGTCGCAGCCCGGCTCCCTGCCGGACGCTGCGGCGAGGACACCAGAGATCAGCACCGCATACAGGGGACTGGGCTAGCCGGCCCCCTGCGCGGCGAGGCCACCAGAGTGCGCCGCTCATGGGGGACCGGGCTAGCCGGCTCCCTAGCGGCGGGGGGATGATCAGGTTGGTAAGTGCTGGGGTCCGGGAGCTACGCTCCCGGCACCTCAGTGCTGCAACAAGCCAGAGTCACGGCAGCCGGGACAGGTGTCCCGGGCGGCCGGGCTTCGGATCAGGGGGGTGCGCCGCTGCGTGCGGCGAGGCCACGAAGTGAGTGCCCCACTGGGGGGGCCTCCCTGGACCCCAGAGGCAGGCAGGCTGGAGGATGGGGGAAGCCAGCCCCATACCTCCAGCGCAGCACAGACAGAGTCCTAGCAGCCAGGCTGCAGGACTAGGGCACAGTATTTAAAAAACAAGACATTGTGTAAATATAATAAACATGTACAGTGTGATTTAAATGTGATGTATTTAAAGGTAAATTGCACTTACTTGGTTGTGTGTCCCAGGAGGGGGGAATCCATGGCTGTGCAGGCTGATGGATTCTCCCAGACCTTTTCCCCAAAAACGGAATGCTTTCCCATCCAGCCTCACACTTCAAAGGGGCATTGGGAGAAAGAGAAGAAGCTCAGCTATGAAACAAGCTGAGTGGTTTCTTGGAGCTCCATGGAGATCACCCGTAGTGGCCTAGAAACCTGGACCGGGTAACCAGGCTGCCCAGCTCTGGAGCCCAAATCCAGGCTGCAGGCAGTGAGCTGGGTCCCGGGCAGGTTTCTGGAAGTCAGTTTAGGAGGGAAAACTTCCCCCCAGTCTAGACTGAACGGCAACGGGGCGTATCCTGATCCTCCAAGATGGGATAGTCAAAGGAGACCGACCACTCCCCACTGTCCATAGGGAACAATGTTAGCTGTGCATGTGACCAAGGCATGCACAGCTCATGGGTAAACATTGATTGGTTGTACACCACAGGGCGGGCTTACCCCCTGTGGTAATGGGTCTTGGAGAGGGATAAAAGGAGGGCAGTTGCCCCATAGGAGTGTGTATTGTACTATCTTATTCTGATGAAACATCTGATTGTATGCTGTTGCCCCTAGCAATAGGGAGGAGCCTTTTTAAAGGTTATTTATCATTGAGCAAATAAACATCATTGCCTCAAGAAGACTGCTTCATCTTGTGACCAACAGGGTTAGGCCAAACCTAGCCCCGTCCTCCGGCTGTCCAGGGAAGCACCTAACGTCTCCAAGCTCCGCCTTCCGCCAGCTACCGGTAGAGGCCTAGCAAGTGGCTAGTGGGGATTCGTCAGCACCACACAGCTGTGGTAAGGCAGTGCGTCGGCACATACAGAGCAGAACCGTGGTTCCAAACGCCACGGCAGGGTAGGAGTTTTGTGGTGGCAGCATAAACCCGCCCACAACTCAGTGGGTGGAGTCAGTAACAGGCGGTTACTGACGGTAAGCGGGAATCCCCTATGTGGTCAGGCCTCGTGTGACTTGACCTTCCATTCTGTGCGCAGCCAACGGGACGCGAAAGCGGCAAGTGCTTTCGTACGGGACCGTCCTGTCACAGAAATTGGTGGCATAGAGGTGGGATATTCCCAGGCGGCTTTTCATCTCCCGATTGGAGAAGCCGAGTTACTCAGGAAAGGAGTAACTGCAGCGCAGGAGAACGCACAAGATGACGGACTTCAGCGGAACGTCTAAGGTCGATCTGGAGATCGTGTGCCAGGAGAAGGGTGTGGATATCCCTTCCAACGCGTCCAGAAGCGTCATGAAGGCGGCGCTCATGAGCTTGGAGGAGTCCCGCCGGGCGGAGGTGGAAAGCACTGACGGCGTCAGCATCGGAGAGGACGGCCCAACAGTGGACCTTCGTAAGGAACGGGTGAGATCCACAAGCCCCGCCCCCTTTCACAGCAGCAATGTTTCCCAGCAATCCCTAGCAGGGCCAGGATCCCAACGTCCCAGGGAGGGCAGTACGGTTAGCCTAGCAGATTGGCTAGCGGAATTGGGGGAAAGGGCAACGGAGCAAGAGCGCTTGATCATCATCCAGATGTGGCGTGATGAGCGGGCACCACAGGCCGTGGTACCCCGGGAGCCGTTGTCAGCTGTTGTACACAGATCAGGACGTATTCAGTTTGCCAAGTTTGCAGACAGTGATGGGGACATTGATGGACATTTACAAGTTTTTGAAAGGACTTGCAAACTACACGATCTACCCAAGTCAGAGTGGGTGAGACACCTTGTGCCCACTCAGCATGGAGAGGCCTTGGAGGCCTATCGAGGAGTGGACACGGAGGTCTGTGGGAACTACGACGATGTCGCGAAGGCCCTCCTCCAGCGATTCTTCATCACTCCAGAGTCTTACAGGAAGTAGTTCAGAGACTTGCCCAAGAATCCTAGCAGCACCCATGAGCAGTTCGCCAACCAGCTGCGGCAGTACGTGGTGAAGTGGGTGAAGGATTCGGAAGCCACTACATGGGACGCACTAATCGACCTGATCTGCAGGGAGCAGTTCAACCGCAGGTGCGCCCCAGAAGTGAAGGAGTGGGTGCTAGATCGGGAGCCACCCAGCTTAAAGATGGCTGCCCAGTTAGCAGACAAATATGTGGCAATTCGGCCACGGGGGCAGAAGCCCCCAGCCAGCAGCCAGCTCCAAAAGACTGCACCACCAAGGGGACCCCCCTCTTCAGCTCATCACCCCCAAAGACAAGCATCTTCCAACCCGGGTGCTCTTGGCCAGCAACCGCACCGCAGCGTCCCTGCAACTGATCAGAGATCATCGGTGCCATGACTGGAGAAGAAGTGCTACGGCTGTGGGAAAATCGGACATCTGAGGATGAACTGTCCTGCATCCCAAGCACCCCAGACTCGTGCCCCAAATCCGAGTGCTGGAGCCCGGATCGCTTGTTTGACGAGAGGAGATGAGCCTACAGAGACTGTTCCCCCTCCAGTCAGTCCGATGGAGTGTGGTGAGAGACAGGTGCACTCTGCGGAGAGAGTCACCTGCATGGCCAAACAGCCCCTACACAACATGTGGAGGCACCTGCAGTCAGTCCATGTGGGACCCCTGCAGGGGGAAGGCCTAAGAGACTCTGGGGCCTCAATCACTGTGGTGAGCCTCCACCTTATAGATCCTGCTGCAGTATTGCAGGGTCGCACTGCCAAGGTCACCCTGGCAGATGGAACAGAGAAAGCGGTTCCCATGGCAAGAGTCTACCTGGACTGGGGAGCTGGACCAGAGTTGCGAGAAGTTGCCGTCATGGATGGTCTCCCAACTGATGTGGTCCTAGGAAATGATCTGGGTGGTGGGATCGTCACTACGTTTGTTGGCGCCATTCCCCGGAGTCAAGTTCCAAAACCACCGTTGACATCAGCTACTCCAGCACAGCCCAGCCCAGAGGAAAAGACTACAGCTGCTAGACAACTGCCAGCACAGCCAACCACAGCATCAACCAGCCCAGAGGAAAAGATTACAGCGGCTAGATCAGTACATCGACCCCGCATGCCTTTTGCCTCTGGTATGCCTACGTCCACTAGCAACGCAGAGGATGTCGGTTCCAGCTCGTTTGATCCTGTGGGGGTGCCCAATGATGCTCCTGACCCAAGTGGTTTGCCAACTCCGGCGGTGAGTATGAGAAACCACACTGACTTTTCCATGACTGACCCCTACCAGACTGACCCTAGTAGTCCCCACCTAGATCCCCCTGTAGAGTGTCCCAATTTAGGAGCGATTGAGGGCCACAGGCAGGAGTTTAGGGAGGCTCAACTCTCTGACCCATCCCCGAAAGGCATGAGGCGCCACTCTGGCAGCGGCCTTGACAGGGTTGGGGCAGGAAGTTTGACCTGGCGGGAAGGGTTAAGGTACAGGGTAGCCAGGACAGTGGGAGGGGATAGACCAGATAGGGAATGTGTCCAACTGGTCCCCTCAGGGAACGTTTCTGCGCAACCGGCGTCGGTTGCCAGCTAAACCCCTTTGGACAGTAACCCGGAGACAGACCGTACCCTGAAGTGCCTGACACAGAGCTTACCCTGGTCTGGAATGTCGGATGACGCCCGGACCAACTGTTAGGCTGGTGCCATGCGTTGGCAGCTGGGGCACTCCAGCGGTTGTGTTGTCTCTGGGCCTCTGTCCATAGGAGAACCCTTGCAGCAAGTTGCTGTGGACATAGCAGGTCCCTTGCCTGTGCGCAGTAGATCGGGGAAGACACGCAGCCTCCCTGTAGTGGATGCCACACAGGATCCAGAGGCTGGTGGTCTGGCCGCCATCATTGTGGCACAGGTAGCGGACGAGGAGGAAGGAGTAGGCCTAGGTGACAGGGTAGGTTTCCCGAGTCATAGGTCGACGGAGGAGGATTGGAGGGCAGGTCTGACAGTTCGGGCAGACAGTTGCCAGATAGGTATGACGGAGGTGCAGTGCCTGGGGCACCATGTGGGAGGAGACAGGGGTAGGCCCAAACCAGAGGGGGTGGAGGCAACCAGAGGCTGTCCCCGACCCACATCACCCAGACCGGTACTGACCTTAGAACCTGTAAGGCCCTATGGACACGTTGTCATTGACTTTAGTCCTGTAGTGAACCCCTTGACAGAGATGGCTAGGAAGGGCATTCCCAAGTCAGTGGACTTTGCACCCGCTTGCGAGTTGGCATTCCAGTCATTGAAAGAGGCTCGGGTACCCGCTCCAGTGCTGATGGCGCACATTCTTGACCAGGACTGTGTTACGAACTACTGCGCCACTGCACGGACTGGGAGCAGTACCGAGCCAGAAAGAGCCACATGGGCAGGAGCACCCTGTGGCCTGGTTGAGCAGTATACTGCTATGGTGGGAGGTGGGGTATGCCACAATTGGGACACCTTGGGTGGCACTTGTTTGTAACCAGCCCCCCACCGTGGTGACTTACCACCCACCTGTTAGGTGGCTGCAATCTACCTTGGGGAAATTGGACAGACTTTTGTGGTGGAGCCTTGAACTTGGACTTCAGGTGGACTATTTGAACATTGTGCACCCACGAAGAGAGGCCCACTACACTAGGGATGAACTGTCTAGGCCGGAGCCTACACCCCCCAGGTAGCGTCCCCTTCACCCCAACGGACTGCGGGACCAGGACCCAAATCGTTGGGACATGGGTTCCTGGTTGACCCGCTTGAATGGGGGGGGAGGAGTGTGGCCGGAGAGGCCCCAGCCACGAGGAAAATGGCCGCCGCGGCACTTAAGGGGTTAACCCCTAGTGCCCGGCGCCATTTCAAAGACAATGGGCGCTTGGCGCCATATTTAAAAGACTGTGGACGCTAGGCGCCGTGTTTATAAATATGAAAAAATAATGTATTTATGTGTGCCGTGGTCCCGGACCTCTCCGGAGACCACGGCTTGTGAGGGCAGCCCCCGGCGCGCTGAGCAGTGTGTGCGCGCTGGGGGAGGGGGGAGCCGCTGACCGCCGGAGTCCGGGAGCTCCGCTCCAGGCAGCGGTCAGTGCAGCCCCGGGCGCACTAACTGTGTGCGCGCCGGGGAGAAGGGAGAGCCGCCGCTGGAGGCCGGGAGCTCTGCTCCCGGCGCCTCAGCCCGTCGGAGGTGGCCAGCCGCGGCAGCCAGGACGAACGTTCCGGGCTGCTGGGCGGCAAGGGGGTTGCGTCGCAGCCCGGCTCCCTGCCAGACGCTGCGGCGAGGACACCAGAGATCAGCACCGCATACAGGGGACCGGGCTAGCCGGCCCCCTGCGCGGCGAGGCCACCAGAGTGCGCCGCTCATGGGGGACCGGGCTAGCTGGCTCCCTCGCGGCGGGGGATGATCAGGTTGGTAAGTGCTGGGGTCCGGGAGCTACGCTCCCGGCACCTCAGCGCTGCAACAAGCCAGAGTCACGGCGGCCGGGACAAGTGTCCTGGGCCGCCGGGCTTCGGATCAGGGGGGTGCGCCGCTGCGTGCGGCGAGGCCACGAAGTGAGTGCCCCACTGGGGGGGCAGGGAGCGCCAGCTCCCTGGACCCCAGAGGCAGGCAGGCTGGAGGATGGGGGAAGCCAGCCCCATACCTCCAGCGCAGCACAGACAGAGTCCTAGCAGCCAGGCTGCAGGACTAGGGCACAGTATTTAAAAAAACAAGACATTGTGTAAATATAATAAACATGTACAGTGTGATTTAAATGTGATGTATTTAAAAGTAAATTGCACTTACTTGGTTGTGTGTCCCAGGAGGGGGGAATCCATGGCTGTGCAGGCTGATGGATTCTCCCAGACCTTTTCCCCAAAAACGGAATGCTTTCCCATCCAGCCTCACACTTCAAAGGGGCATTGGGAGAAAGAGAAGAAACTCAGCTATGAAACAAGCTGAGTGGTTTCTTGGAGCTCCATGGAGATCACCCGTAGTGGCCTAGAAACCTGGACCGGGGAGCCAGGCTGCCCAGCTCTGGAGCCCAAATCCAGGCTGCAGGCAGTGAGCTGGGTCCCGGGCAGGTTTCTGGAAGTCAGTTTAGGAGGGAAAACTTCCCCCAGCCTAGACTGAACGGCACCGGGGCGTATCCTGATCCTCCAAGATGGGATAGTCAAAGGAGACCGATCACTCCCCACTGTCCATAGGGAACAATGTTAGCTGTGCATGTGACCAAGGCATGCACAGCTCATGGGTAAACATTGATTGGTTGTACACCACAGGGTGGGCTTACCCCCTGTGGTAATGGGTCTTGGAGAGGGATAAAAGGAGGGCAGTTGGCCCATAGGAGTGTGTATTGTACTATCTTATTCTGCTGAAACATCTGATTGTATGCTGTTGCCCCTAGCAATAGGGAGGAGCCTTTTTAAAGGTTATTTATCATTGAGCAAATAAACATCATTGCCTCAAGAAGACTGCTTCATCTTGTGACCAACAGGGTTAGGCCAAACCTAGTCCCGTCCTCCGGCTGTCCAGGGAAGCACCTAACGTCTCCAAGCTCCGCCTTCCGCCAGCTACCGGTAGAGGCCTAGCAAGTGGCTAGTGGGGATTCGTCAGCAGCACACAGCTGTGGTAAGGCAGTGCGTCGGCACATACAGAGCAGAACCGTGGCTCCAAACGCCACGGCAGGTTAGGAGTTTGGTGGTGGCAGCATAAACCCACCCACAACGCAGTGGGTGGAGTCAGTAACAGGCGGTTACTGACGGTAAGCGGGAATCCCCTATGTGGTCAGGCCTCGTGTGACTTGACCTTCCATTCTGTGCGCAGCCAACGGGACGCGAAAGCGGCAAGTGCTTTCGTACGGGACCGTCCTGTCACACTCCTTTATACCTAATGAATGTTAACGTGAGAAAGCCACTCCCACACCACCAAGTGTCCACTCACCTGATGTGGTCTCCTACGGGATCCCGAATTCTAGGTTCACAAAACCTTTATTTGCACACTCACGCTCGTTCACTCATATACACTTTGATTTTTCTGTACAGAAAATTAACTTTCATTCAGATAAAACAGCCTAGTCCCAGAGGTGACACAGTAAGAGAAGGTTCTTTTAAACTAAATATTGGAAACTGAACAAATTTGTGCTATTATCGCGTGGCTACCGTATCGCCTAAACTGAAACAATGCTATTGTGTGATTTGTATTTAGTGGGCGTACCTGTACGCACGTTGCGTAAACACGCCATGTGTGTACTCCTTTACGTTGCATACGCAGTCCCGAACGCTGTCCGAGACACGTGTACAAAGGCCGTACGTCCGCAGTACTACAAATCCCACACTTCTATAAATGTAAGCGATATTTAACTATAATCACTTACTTAACACACACACAGTTTCTACTGTATCAACCTTTACAACTAGGCCAGGCTGCGTGTGCGTTTTACACTTACTCCCTTAAATATTAACTCTATATGTTAACTAAATAGCAACAAATTTTCCAGTACAGGTCAAAATAAACCTAGCAATCAGTGATTATGGCAACGGTGTGAGCAGATATGCAAAGTACAAAATACAGGTGTATGCGTATGATGTGTGCGCATTTGGCGCCAAAGCAGAAATTTACAAATTTTAAAAAGAAAAATAGCTTTTGCGTTCTTACCTTACGGATTCCTCCAGCATCCCTTCAAACCGTGCAGGGCAGACGCTTATCTAATCAGCACTTATTATATCCCCTGACCAAGAGAAGGTTCACAGGGGATACTCCGCCCTTTGCTGATAGATAAAGTCTGCGAAAACTCTGCTAGGCTGCGGGTATGAGAAGGAACCGGACGAGCCCTCAATTGATAATGTCGGTATTATCTTAGACCGCAAAGCTATACCCCTTTGTACACTATTACCGTTGAGCCGCTATGGCCGCTAGACTACGTGCACGTGCTACGCACTTTGTACGCTATTTGCGTACAGAGTCCTGCACGTGGTACGCACTTGGCGTACGCACGCTGCGCTGAGTGTACGGAGTACACACAGCGAGCGCACACACAATTGATAACCTTTAAACCTTGTTAATAATACAATGTAATGATATGCTTATACTGTAAACCTTTGGCAGCAAAGTACTGCAAGGATGTTATACCTTTAAACCTTAAGTAGCGCTGGCGATATAAAGTATCCGCAGTGCGTACACCTTAACAATGCTTATACACCTTAAACAGGTTAATCTACTTTAAATCCAGGCAGGAAAGTGAAAACACAACACCGTTTGTAGTTGAAACCACAGGGTTCTAAGGCCTCCGTGGATTGATTCCAAAAAGGTAAAAACAATACAATTTATACTCTACAGGCTAACAAGTAAATCTAAACAGAATAATGGCTACAGAGAATGTACGTACGTGAGAATATTCGCAAGCGCAACCCGAATCCAGTCCTCCGCTGGTCATACAGATAGCGTTTAGAGTCTTCTGACCGGCCAGGCAACAATGGTCCTTATATACACAACATGCATACACAATACAATGGTCACTGTAATCTCATTGTTCATTGGACACAGAGATATGTCTCCATATTACAGCAAAGGTCATAGGTGGATTTGAAAAGGTAGGCGATGTCTTTTCCCACTGCTCTTGTGGGTGGTATCCTCTGGATTCCCACCGCATATGTAATTTTACAGTAAATACAGTTAACTAGGTGCTTCATCGCGCCCTATGGGCGCTTTTCACACCGTCGGAAGGGGCTGCGCCCATTTTACCCCTGCAGAGGCGCGGGACGTCGGGGGGGGGACACAAAGACGCGGGGCGGCGGTGAGGAGACAGATGGGGAGGGGACACAGAGATGCGGGGCGGGGACACAGAGACGCAGGGCGGGGACACAGAGACGCAGGGTGGAAGGGAGGGGATACAGAGAAGCGGGGCGGCAGGGAGGGGACGCAGAGAGGCGGGGTGGCAGGGAGGGGAGGCAGATACCCGGGGCAGCAGGGAGGGGACGCAGAGACACGGGCGGCAGGGAGGGGACGCAGAGAGGCGGCATGGAGGGGACGCAGAGAGGCGGCAGGGAGGGGAGGGGAGGCAGATACGCGGGGCGGCAGGGAAGAGTCGCGGGGCAGCAGGGAGGGGACGCAGAGAGGTGGGGCGGCAGGGAGGGGACGCAGAGATGCAGGGAGGGGACACAGACGCGGGGCAGTAGGGAGGGGACGCAGAGATGCGGGCGGCAGGGAGGGGACGCAGAGACGCGGGCGGCAGGGAGGGGACGCAGAGACGCGGGCGGCAGGGAGGGGACGCAGAGAGGCGGGCGGCAGGGAGGGGACGCAGAAAGGCGAGCGGCAGGGAGGGGATGCAGAGACGCGGGCGGCAGGGAGGGGACGCAGAGACGTGGGCGGCAGTGAGGGGACGCAGAGACGCGGGCGGCAGAGAGGGGAGGCAGAGACGCGGGGCGGCAGGGAGGGGACGCAGAGACGCGGGGTACCAGGGAGGGGATGCAGAGACGCGGGCGGCAGGGAGGGGATAGAGAGACGTGGGGCGGCAGGGAGGGGAAGCAGAGACGCGGGCGGCAGGGAGGGGACGTAGAGACGCGGGTGGCAGGGAGTGGACGCAGAGACGCAGGCGGCAGGGAGAGGACGCAGAGACGCAGGCGGCAGGGAGGGGACGCAGAGACGCGGGGCGGCAGGGAGGGGATAGAGAAACGTGGGGCGGCAGGGAGGGGACGTAGAGACGCGGGTGAGAGGGAGGGGATGCAGAGACGCGGGCGGCAGGGAGGGGACGCAGAGACGCGGGCGGCAGGGAGAGGACGCAGAGATGCGGGCGGCAGGGAGGGGACACAGAGACGCGGGGTGGCAGGGAGGGGACACAGAGACGCGGGGTGGCAGGGAGGGGACACAGAGACGCGTGGCGGCAGGGAGGGGATGCGGGGCGGCACGGAAGGGACGCAGAGACGCGGGGCGGCAGGGAGGGAACGCAGAGACGCGGGACGGCAGGGAGGGAACGCAGAGATGCGGGCGGCAGGGAGGGGACACAGAGATGCGGGGTGGCAGTGAGGGGACACAGATGCGGGGTGGCAGGGAGGGGACACAGAGACGCGGGGATGCGGGGCGGCACGGAAGGGACGCGGGGTGGCAGGGAGGGAACGCAGAGACGCAGGGAGGGAACGCAGAGACGCGGGGCGGCAGGGAGGGGACGCAGAGACGCAAGGCGGCAGGGAGGGGACGCAGAGACGCGGGGCGACAGGGAGGGAATGCAGAGAAGCGGGGCGGCAGGGAGGGGATGCAGAGATGCAGGGAGGGGATGCAGAGACGCGGGGGGCGGCAGGGAGGGGACGCAGAGACGCGGGCGGCAGGGAGAGGACGCAGAGACGCAGACGGCAGGGAGGGGGCGTACAGATGCGGGGCGGCAGGGAGGGGATAGAGAGACGTGGGGCGGCAGGGAGGGGACGCAGAGACACGGGCGGCAGGGAGGGGACGTAGAGACGTGGGTGGCAGGGAGGGGATGCAGAGACGCGGGCGGCAGGGCGGGGACACAGAGATGCGGGGTGGCAGGGAGGGGACACAGAAACGCGGGGTGGCAGGGAGGGGACACAGAGACGCGGGGCGGCAGGGAGGGATTGCGGGGCGGCACGGAAGGGACGCAGAGACGCGGGGCGGCAGGGAGGGAACGCAGAGACGCGGGGCGGCAGGGAGGGAACGCAGAGACGCGGGGCGGCAGGGAGGGAACGCAGAGACGCGGGGCGGCAGGGAGGGAACGCAGAGACGCGGGGCGGCAGGGAGGGAACGCAGAGACACGGGGCGGCAGGGAGGGGACGCAGAGACGCGGGGTGACAGGGAGGGAATGCAGAGAAGCGGAGCGGCAGGGAGGGGACGCAGAGACGCGGGGCGGCAGGGAGGGGACGCAGAGACGCAGGGAGGGGATGCAGAGACGCGGGGGGCGGCAGGGAGGGGACGCAGAGACGCGGGCGGCTGGGAGGGGACGCAGAGAGGCGGAGCTGTCTGTGCACTCGCACCTGTGAAGTTGGTGTAGCGGCCACATTAGCAAGCGCGCTGTCCCCCGTCTCTGGCCTGTGGAGCCGGCAGCCCAGGCCCTATGGTGTACAGTCTGGGAATCTGGGGATGGTGGGAGGCAGCGTTGTGTTCGGTGTGCGGAGGAGGCAGCGGGTGTCTGTACCGGCGCAGGGGGGGCTATGAAGCCTTCTCCTGCGCCACCCGTCCCTCCTGATGTGTATGGCGGCGGCGGCAGCAGTTACAGGCGCGGGTGATGCTGCGCCGTAACTGCAATCTCTTCGTCCGTTGTGCGGACGGCGTCTGGCGGGACAGTGGGTCCTAGGCGCGGCTGCAGTGCGGGAGCTGGCGTTGGGGGTGTGTGGAGGGCGGGAGGGGTGGTGTGGGCTGCGGCTGTCTGGTCGGCCGTGGTGCGGGCGGCAGGGCCCGGCCACCGTGTCCGTGGCGCGGATGGCTGTGGGAGGTGCTGGCTTCTGCGGTGGGTGGGTACGGTGCGGTGGGTTAGGCTGGGCAGTGTGTGCTGGTGAGTTATGCAGGCGTCGGGGTCGGGGGTGTCTGGGCTGTCAGTGGCTGCTGGAGGGGGGTTTGGGGTGTGTGGTGCGGGTGGAATTGGGGCGTAGGTGGCACGGGAGGGGTCTGTGGTTACCTGGCAGTGTGGGGTGTCCATGCCCTGGTGGCTTCTGGCTCAGTGGCAAACGCAGGATTTTCATGGGGGGGTTTCCGTGCGCGCGCCCGTGTATGTGTGTGTGTGCTCGTAATTGAGTAGCCAGCACACTGCACAAGCTGTGTATATATATATATATATATATATATATTTACACACATATACATACGTACACACACACACACACACACACACACACACACACACACACACACACACACAGAACATCTGGACATAGACATACACACATACTGTACACAGCATACATGTGTACACACACAGTTTACATGCACACATCATACACACACACACACACACACACACACACACACACACACACACAGTATACATACTAACAGTATACATACAAACATAGTATTCATGCACACAGCCACACACGCACAGTATACATGCACACAACACACACACAGTACACATGCATACAGCATATATACATACACACACACACACACACACACACACACACACACACACACACACACACAATACATAGTTACACACTATACATGCACACAGTATACATACACACAGCATACATAGTTACACACTATACATGCACACAGTATACATACACACAGTACACATGCATACAGCATATATACATACACACACTATATATGCACACAGCAAACATACATAGTTACACACACACACACACACTATACATGTACTTAGCATACATACATTAATACACACACACTATACATTTTACATAGCAATACACACATCCATTAACATTGAACAGAACCCCCTCCGCACCTTACACTACAGTGGGAGCCGAAAACAGCAGACACTGCCTCACGTAGCTCTGTCTCATGGCCCCGGCTTGAACTGCCTGAGAGGAGCTGCCAGCAGCGGCAGCAGCCAGGTTCACACTGTCACTCGGACAGTGTAAAGAGGAGGGAGCTGCTGCATAAGCTTCTCATTTAAAAAAAAAAAAATCGGACGGGAGCGCCGATGGATCGGAGACCAGGGGGGGTTTCTAGGTACTCGGAAACCCCCCCTGCGTGCGCCCTGCGGCCCTCTAGAAGGAGAGCACTCTGCAGCCACCACAGGAGAAATACCCTGGCCCTGGGGGACAGGGTGATCAACTGATGAATCTGTAGATGTGACCCGGACCACTTGTTTCCCAGGACTCAAGTGCAGTGATGCACTGACACCTGTTTTGGTTTCAATAGGTTCCTGACTAGAGTCATGAGTTCCCGGGCCTTTTCTATCGGAAGATAAAACCTTTTCTGGTTCGTATCCAGAATCATGCCCAAGAAAGTCAGACGAGTCGTAGGAACCAACTGGGACTTCGGGATATTGAGAATCCAGCCGTGTTGCAGTAACACCTTCAGTGAAAGTGATATGCTGTTCAGCAACCGCTCTCTTGATCTCGCTTTTATGAGGAGATCGTCCAAGTACGGGATAATTGTGACACCTTGCTTGCGCAGGAGCACCATCATTTCCGCCATTACCTTGGTGAAAATTCTCGGGGCCGTGGAGAGACCAAACGGCAATGTCTGAAATTGGTAATGACAATCCTGTACCGCAAATCTCAGGTACGCCTGATGAGGTGGATAAATGGGAACATGAAGGTATGCATCCTTTATGTCCAGAGATACCATAAAATCCCCCCCTTCCAGGCTGGCGATGACTGCTTTTAGCGATTCCATCTTAAACTTGAACCTTTTCAAGTATAGGTTCAGGGATTTTAAATTTAATATGGGTCTGACCGAACCATCAGGTTTCGGGACTACAAATAGGGTCGAGTAATATCCCCTTCCTTGTTGAAGCAGGGGAACCTTGACCACCACCTGTTGAAGATACAATTTGTGAATTGCATTTAACACTATCTCCCTTTCCTGGGGAGAAGATGGTAGGGCCGATTTGAAAAAACGGCGAGGAGGTACCTCTTCGTATTCCAGCTTGTAACCCTGAGAAACCATTTCTATTGCCCAGGGATCCACCTGCGAGTGAACCCAGATGTGGCTGAAAATTCGAAGACGTGCCCCCCACTGGGGCGGACTCCTTTAGCTGAGCCCCAGCGTCATATGGTGGATTTTGTAGAGGCCGGGGAGGACTTCTGTTCCTGGGAACTAGCTGTGTTGTGCAGCTTTTTCCCTCTGCCCTTACCTCTGGCAAGAAAGGACGCACCTCGTACTTTCTTGTTTCTCTGTGATCGAAAGGACTGCATTTGATAATGTGGTGCTTTCTTAAGATGTGAGGGAATATAAGGCAAAAAATTCGATTTACCAGCTGTAGCTGTGGAGACCAGGTCCGAGAGACCTTCCCCAAACAATTCCTCACCCCTGTAAGGTAAAACCTCCATATGCCTTTTTGAGTCGGCATCACCTGTCCATTGCCGGGTCCATAGGACTCGTCTAGCAGAAATCAACATAGCGTTTATTCTAGAACCCAGTAGACTAATGTCTCTTTGAGCATCTCTCATATATAGAACAGCATCCTTTATATGCCCTAGGGTCAATAAAATATTATCCTTATCTAGGGTCTCAATCTCCGCTGATAAGGTATCTGTCCATGCTGCTACAGCGCTACAAACCCAGGACGACTCAATTGCCGGTCTGAGTAAGGTATTAGAATGTGTGTAAATGGACTTTAGGGTAACCTCCTGCTTGCGGTCAGCAGGATCCCTGAGGGTAGCTGTATCCTGGGATGGCAGCGCTACCTTTTTGAATAAGCGTGTCAATGCTTTGTCCACCCTAGGGGAGGATTCCCACCGTATCCTGTCCGTTGGCGGGAAAGGATACGCCATAAGAATCCTTTTGGGAATCTGCAGTTTTTTGTCTGGAGATTCCCAAGCTTTTTCACATAATTCGTTCAACTCATGTGAGGGGGGAAAAGTTACCTCAGGTTTCTTTCCCTTATACATGTTTACCCTCGTGTCAGGGACAGGGGGTTCCTCTGTGATGTGCAAAACATCTTTTATTGCAATAATCATATATCGAATACATTTAGCCAATTTTGGCTGTAACTTTGCATCATCGTAGTCGACACTGGAGTCAGAATCCGTGTCAGTATCTGTGTCAACTATTTGGGATAGTGGGCACTTTTGAGACCCTGAAGGTCCCTGCGACATAGGGACAGGCATGGGTTGACTGACTCCCTGGCTGTTCCCTAGCTTCAGCTGTGTCTAATCTTTTGTGCAATAAATTTACATTAGCACTTAAAACATTCCACATATCCATCCAGTCAGGTGTCGGCGTTGTCGACGGAGACACCACATTCATTTGCTCCCGCTCCTCTCTAGGGGAGCCTTCTACCTCAGACATGTCGACACACGCATACCGACACACCATACACTCAGGGAATCCTCTTATCTGAAGACAGTTCCCCCACAAGGCCCTTTGGAGAGACAGAGAGCGAGTATGCCAGCACACACCCCAGCGCTATATGACCCAGGAAAAAAACACAATTATTTTATGTTTACCCAGTAGCGCTGTATTCACATATATATATATGCGCCTAATTATGTGCCCCCCCTCTTCTTTAAAACCCTCTTTCTACCGTGGTATAAGCAGGGGAGAGTCCGGGGAGCTTCCTCTCAGCTGTGCTGTGGAAAAAATGGCGCTGGTGAGTGCTGAGGGAGAATCCCCACCCCCTCGGTGGCGGGCTTCTGTCCCGCTCAAATACAGTAAAAATTGCTGTGCGTTACCTCAGTGAAGATCATGAAGTCTTCCTCTTGCCTCTGAAGTCTTCTTTTCTTCTCATACTCACCCGGCTTCTATCTTCCGGCTCTGTGAGGAGGACGGCGGCGCGGCTCTGGGACGAACTCCAGGGTGAGACCTGTGTTCCGACTCCCTCTGGAGCTAATGGTGTCCAGTAGCCTAAGAAGGAGAGCCTTGAAACTCACAGTAGTATGTCTGCCTCTCTTCCCTCAGTCCCTCGATGCAGGGAGTCTGTTGCCAACAGGCTCCCTGAAAATAAAAAACCTAACAAATATACTTTCTGACAGGAAACTCAGGAGAGCTCCCTGAAAAGCACCCAGTCTCCTCTGGGCACAGTAGTAAACTGAGGTCTGGAGGAGGGGCATAGAGGGAGGAGCCAGTGCACACCCAGATCTAAAGTCTTTCTTAAAGTGCCAATGTCTCCTGCAGAGCCCGTCTATCCCCATGATCCTTACGGAGTCCCCAGCATCCTCTAGGACGTAAGAGAAAGATGTTTCTTGGTGTGAATCCAAGAAATTTCCTTCGGTGGAGCTTAAACTTGGATGTTTTCTCCTTTTCCTGCAAGCAGGTGTGGATATGGGCCTGAGATTGGGCTCCATCAAAGTCCAGATCTCAGCTTTGTCCATTTTCTTCCAAAAACAACTGGCTGTCCTCCCTGAGGTTCAGACCTTTTTGAAAGGGGTTCTGCACATCCAGCCTCCCTTTGTGGCGCCAATGGCACCCTGGGCTCTTGATGTGGTTTTGCAGTTCCTGCAGTCAGATTGGTTTGAGCCTCTACAGGAGGCTGAAATCAAGTTTCTCACGTGGAAGGCGGTCACTTTGTTGGCCTTAGCTTCTGCTCGACGTGTGTCAGATTTGGGAGCTTTGTCTTGTAAAAGTCCCTATCTGATCTTCCATGAAGATAGGGCGGAACTCAGGACTCATCCGCAGTTCCTGCCTAAGGTTGTATCAGCTTTTCATATCAACCAACCTGTTGTGGTGCCAGTAGCTACTGACTCCTCCATTGCTTCAAAGGCTTTGGATGTTGTGAGGGCTTTGAAAATTTATGTGAAGAGGACGGCTCATCATAGAAAATCTGACTCTCTGTTTGTCCTCTATGATCCCAAGAAAATTGGGTGCCCTGCTTCTAAGCAGTCTATTTCACGCTGGATCAGGTTCACCATCCAGCATGCTTATTCTACGGCAGGGTTGCCGTGTCCAAAATCTGTGAAGGCCCATTCTACTGGTGGGCTCTTCATGAGCGGCTGCCCGGGGTGTCTCAGCTGTACAGCTTTGCCGAGCAGCTACTTCGTCTGGGTCGAACACATTTGCTAAGTTTTACAAGTTCGATACTTTGGCCTCTGATGACCTCAAGTTTGGTCAGGTGGTCTTGCAGGAGCCTCCGTTCGGTGACTGTGGACTGCACGCTCATAAGGAGAACAAGGGTTCAAACGATCCTCATTGCTCTAGACTGGCCAAGAAGGGCTTGGTACGCGGATCTTCTGGATCTACTGCAAGAAGAGCCAAGGCCTCTTCCTCTTCGGGAGGACCTGCTGCAGCAGGAGCCGTTCGCCTATCAAGACTTACCTGTCACAACTGAGGGCTGGTGCCGACCAGGGGGAAGCCTCAGTTGTAGGGGCTGAGGTATATGTGTACCTGGGAGGCAGTACAGGGTTCTTGGACATGCAGGGAACCTTTAGAACAAATGCCCGAAGGCGTGACCACGACAACAAGGAAAAGTTCAAAGGTTTTATTAAACACAGTTCAGAGGAATACTGATGACTTGGTACTGGTAATAGGAAACACAGTTCAGAGATATACTTGGGATCGATGACGGAACACCGATGGTTACTTTGGGATCGTTGGTAAGCTTTGAGTGAAACTGGGGTTCGCAGATAGAAATGCACTATTGTACTTAGAAGCACAGGTGAAGCATGAAGTGATGCTGGGAAGCCAGAGTTCAGACACAGGTGAATCAGGGTAGACTGTAGAGGGTTAATCACTGGAGTGTCGGGTTACACTGCAGAGTATAATCACCAGGGAGTCAGGCTGTACTGCAGAGAAAGTCCATGGGAGAACTGCACACTGGAATCACTGAAGACAATTGAAGCACTGACATCTTTCCACACCAGGAACAGGATATTTATACCTGCTGGGAAGCAGGGATTGGTTGGCCGATTATCCAGAGACTAGAGTGCAGCTGCTGTGTAATCAGGCTGAGAGCAGAGTGCAGCTGATAGGCTGAAAGGTAACATGTGATTAGGAAAACATGGCTGCACCCATGATAGCTTTTGGAGGGAAAGATTGTTTGTAACTTGAATGTGAGCTTTAACCATGAAGCTGCCAGAATCACAGTAAAGAGATTTGAGACAATGAGATGCAGCGTGCTGCACACAGACAGTGCAGATGGAATCCAGGCTTGGAACACTGGGACAGTCTCAGGAGGCATTTGGAAGGTAAATACTGATAAGGAATTACCTAGATCGTGACAGCACCCCCTCCTTTAGGAGTGGCCCCAGGACACTTCTTATAAGTTCTATACCTGAACAAATGGAAGGATCTAGATTGAATTCTGATGAACTTGAACTTGCTGGGACCAGAGGAGACTGTACCGGATCTATGGACGAGACCAAATTAAGTCCAGACAACCTTGAACCGGTTGAGACCGGCGGAGACTTTAGACCGACGGATAGGACCGGATTAGATCCGAAGGTATTGGAATCGGCTGGAACCGAAGGAGGCTGATCCGGACAGACGGATGGGACCGGATTGGGTCCAGAAAAGCTTGAACCGGCTGGGACCGGAGGAGTCTTCGGATTGACGGTTGAATCAGCTGGAACTGAAGGAGTCTTTGGACCTACGAATGGAACCGGATTGGGTCTAGAGATATCGGAATCGGCTGGAACTGAAGGAATCTTCAGACAGACGGATGGAACCGGATTGAGTCTAAAGACAGTTGAATCAGCTGGAACTGAAGCAGTCAGAATCCGGTTAGAACCGGAATGAGTGGTATCCGAGTGTTCAGTTAGACCATCCTGGACCTGGTCCATGCTGGATGCCAACAGGGTGGTGCTCTCTGAAGACGGCAAACAGGAGTTCATAACTGCATCTGTAGCATAAAAATTTCCATCTGGGAACTTGGCTCTGGATACTTCCCTTGGGACTGAAACTTTGGTGACCCCTCCTGGGGTTGATGAATCAGACACCTCTCTCAGGGTTGTTTTCTCCAGCACCCCTCCTGGGGTTGACAGATCAGAAACTCCTTTTTGAGAAGACTCATATGCCCCTACTAGAGCTTGAACATTGGATACCCCTCCTTGGGCTGTAGACACAGACGCCCCTCCTTGGGCTGTAGACACAGACGCCCCTCCTTGGGCTGAGTAAAGAGCATCATCATTCCAGGAAAGTTCGGACGCTAGGATCTGGTACTGTACCAGATATTTACCGACTGTTCGTGTCCCCTGACGTAGCCGGAGGATATCAAAGGAGGCAGAGGTCACACGACCTGGTTCATCAAAGATGCGCCTGAAGGTTGCCACGAAATCTGCATATGAAGAGAGCAGGGCATCAGACTTCTCCCATAGAGGTGATACCCAATAGAGGGCGGAGCCACTGAGGAGGGAGATGATGTAAGCAACCTTGGTGCGGTCAGTTGGGAAACTGCCAGGCTGTAACTCAAAATATATCTCACACTGATTTAGGAAACCCCGACAGGCTTTTGGGGAACAATCAAACTTGGCAGGTGTCGGTAAATGGAGACAAGGAGCAGAAACGGGAATGGTGGGTGGGGATACCACCAAAGGTACTGCAGTCGGCACACTGGACGCCCCTGAACCACGGAGGGTTACTTGTATTCCATCCAGCCGAGAGGAGAGGTCCTGGAGACAGCGGATCACATGGCCCTGTGCAGTCTCCTGACGTTCAAGGCAGGCTGCAAGTTCTTGCATCGGCCTGGTCGCTTGGACCTGGTCTCCGGCCGGATCCATTAGGTCAGTGCTTACTGTCACAACTGAGGGCTGGTGCCGACCGGGGGGGAAGCCTCAGTTGTAGGGGCTGAGGTATATGTGTACCTGGGAGGCAGTACAGGGTTCTTGGACATCCAGGGAACCTTTAGAACAAATGCCCGAAGGCGTGACCACGACAACAAGGAAAAGTTCAAAGGTTTTATTAAACACAGTTCAGAGGAATACTGATGACTTGGTACTGGTAATAGGAAACACAGTTCAGAGAAATACTTGGGATCGATGACAGAACACCGATGGACTTGGAATCGATGATGGAACACCGATGGTTACTTTGGGATCTTTGGTAAGCTTTGAGTGAAGCTGGGGTTCGCAGATAGAAATGCACTATTGTACTTAGAAGCACAGGTGAAGCATGAAGTGATGCTGGGAAGCCAGAGTTCAGACACAGGTGAATCAGGGTAGACTGTAGAGGGTTAATCACTGGAGTGTCGGGTTACACTGCAGAGTATAATCACCAGGGAGTCAGGCTGTACTGCAGAGAAAGTCCATGGGAGAACTGCACACTGGAATCACTGAAGACAATTGAAGCACTGACATCTTTCCACCCCAGGAACAGGATATTTATACCTGCTGGGAAGCAGGGATTGGTTGGCTGATTATCCAGAGACCAGAGTGCAGCTGCTGTGTAATCAGGCTGAGAGCAGAGTGCAGCTGATAGGCTGAAAGGTAACATGTGATTAGGAAAACATGGCTGCACCCATGGTAGCTTATGGAGGGGAAGATTGTTTGTAACTTGAATGTGAGCTTTAACCATGAAGCTGCCAGAATCACAGTAAAGAGATTTGAGACAATGAGATGCAGCGTGCTGCACACAGACAGTGCAGATGGAATCCAGGCTTGGAACACTGGGACAGTCTCAGGAGGCATTTGGAAGGTAAATACTGATAAGGAATTACCTAGATCGTGACATTACCGCAGCTACTTTTGACGGCATGGAGGTTGAACGCCTGATACTAGCTCGGAAGGGCATTCCGAACAAGGTTATTCCTACCCTGATACAGGCTAGGAAAGGAGTAACGTCTAAACATTACCATTGAATTTGGAAAAAATATGTATCTTGGTGTGAGTCCAAGAAATTTCCTGCAGTAGAGTTTCAACTGGGATGGTTTCTCCTCTTCCTACAAGCTGGTGTGGATATGGGCCTGAGGTTGGGATCTGTGAAGGTCCAGATTTTGGCCCTATCCATTTTCTTCCAGAAACAATTGGCTGCCCTCCCTGAGGTTCAGAGCTGACGTGTAAAAGATATAAACAATTTATTATGCTGATGACATTAAATTTGACACATAAAAAATCAATAGAAATTATATTATAAAACCGAGATTTAGATGCAAAACATCTTGAAATTATAGATATATATATACTGGAGGTAGTACCCTCAGATTTTGGTGAGGAAACAAATCCAATTAAATCTCCATATGAAAGTCCACAGTCAGGTAAACAGCTGATCCACAAGTATCTATTGTTAGATGCCGTAATGGAAATCTCAATGCGGCAATAGAGAATAATAAATTGTTTATATCTTTTACACGTCAGCTCTTAATTAGCTCTAATTTGCTCTAACACATTGCGCAGCCATTTCTTTCTCTTACCTTATTTATCCATAATTGAACACGCACACAGTGTTCTGTGGTAGCGCACGTGGCAGAGCAACTTCAATCATAATACCCACATCTTTGGGCATTAGTATCTGAGACGCTTCTTGGCAATTTTTTTGTTATTGTTTCTTGTCTTTTTGAAGGGAGTTCTGCACATCCAACCTCCATTGTACCACCTACGGTGCCTTGGGACCTTAACGTGGTGTTGCAGTTCCTCCAATCGGGCTGGTTCGAGCCTCTACAGGAGGTTGAGGTCAAATTTCTTACATGGAAGGCGGTCACGTTGTTGGCCTTAGCTTCTGCTAGACGTGTGTCGGAGTTGGGGGCTTTGTCCTGTAAAAGCCCATACTTGCTCTTCCACGAAGATAGAGCTGAGCTCCGGACACGTCAGCAGTTTCTTCCGAAGGTTGTGTCGGCATTTCATATCAACCAACCTATTGTGGTGCCAGTGGCTACTGACTCCTCAATTTCATCAAAGTTCTTGGAACTGTAAGGGCTTTGATAATCTATGTAAAGAGAACTGCTCGTCACAGAATATCGGACTCTCTCTTTGTTCTATATGATCCCAAGAAAATTGGGTGTCCTGCTTCTAAGCAGACGATCTCTTGCTGGATCAGGTTCACTATCCAGCATGCGTATTCTACGGCGGGATTGCTGTATCCTACGTCTGTCAAGGCCCACTTTACTCGTAAGGTGGGGTCTTCCTGGGCGGCTGCCCGGGGTTTCTCGGCCTTACAACTTTGCCGTGCTGCAACTTGGTCTGGGTCAAACACGTTTGCAAAGTTCTACAAGTTCAATACTTTGGCCTCTGATGATCTGAAGTTCAGTCAGTTCTGCGGGAGCCTCCACGCTCTCCCTCCTATTCTGGGAGCTTTGGTACATCCCCATGGTACTAATGTGGACGCTAGCATCCTCTAGGACGTAAGAGAAAATAGGATTTTGGTTACCTACCGGTAAATACTTTTCTCGTAGTCCGTAGAGTATGCTGGGCGACCGCCCAGCGCTTCGTTTTCCTGCTATCGTTATTTGGTTCAGTACAACTTCATTTTAGTTGAGTACTGCATTGTTACTTGGTAAGTTATGTTTCAGCGGTTGCTGAGTTTTCAAGCTAAGTTAGCTTTATGTGCCTTGTATGTGTGAGCTGGTATGAATCTCGCCACTATCTGTGTTAAATCCTTCTCTCGAAGATCACAAACAAACACCAACTTGGCGCTAACAGCTATATAGACTGTGTGTGCATAAAATTAATATAAAAGAACACTCTGTTTAAATCGCAGCTGTTAAGGAAAGGGAGAGTACTCTACCCTTTAATTTAGACAAACCAAACACACAAAAATAACAGCGCTGATCTAAAACATATGTGTGCTTTTTATTAGACACAATTAAAAACAGCTTTTACATATAAATAACTGAATCTTAAGTACCGATTAATCCTGCAGAACATGACATAATAGACATAATTATCACAGTGCTGTCAAGAAAGCCTTGATAATAATATTTATCTATAAATTAATTGAATAAATTTCATGAATATAATCACTCTAGCGTGACAGTCTCTTCCAAAGCAGTGGTTAGTTGATTAGTAGAAGCTAATCAGTTAATAGCAGCAGATAATGATATTAGCAGTTTCCACTAAGACAGGCTTGTCAATAGATTTTGCAGTTCAAAGCAAATGATGGTGGATTAATGCATATTTTAAATTGAGCTGTCAAAAAATGATGAAAGAGTCCGTGTAGCTAATAAATACAACCTGCTTTAAGGGTTAAAATTTAACCTTTATGGTCCAATGGTTGGTATCTCCCGACTCCTGGTGCATTTAATGACCGTTTTCGTGGGTCTTATCCGGAGTGTCACTTCTCTGAGGAAGCCGCTGAATAAGTGACAGGCGGAGAAACGCGTAAGAGTCTTTCACCTATTGCCCGGTACCGGTTGCTCAAGCCTTCTTAACCTGCTTTGAATTGGACCATTGTTCGGATACTCCGGATAAGACCCACGAAAACGGTCATTAAATGCACCAGGAGTCGGGAGATACCAACCATTGGACCATAAAGGTTACATTTTAACCCTTAAAGCAGGTTGTATTTATTAGCTACACGGACTCTTTCATCATTTTTTGACAGCTCAATTTAAAATATGCATTAATCCACCATCATTTGCTTTGAACTGCAAAATCTATTGACAAGCCTGTCTTAGTGGAAACTGCTAATATCATTATCTGCTGCTATTAACTGATTAGCTTCTACTAATCAACTAACCACTGCTTTGGAAGAGACTGTCACGCTAGAGTGATTATATTCATGAAATTTATTCAATTAATTTATAGATAAATATTATTATCAAGGCTTTCTTGACTGCACTGTGATAATTATGTCTATTATGTCATGTTCTGCAGGATTAATCGGTACTTAAGATTCAGTTATTTATATGTAAAAGCTGTTTTTAATTGTGTCTAATAAAAAGCACACATATGTTTTAGATCAGCGCTGTTATTTTTGTGTGTTTGGTTTCTCTCGAAGATGTCTGTCTACTCGGGCACAGTTTCTAGACTGAGTCTGGTAGGAGGGGCATAGAGGGAGGAGCCAGCCCACACTCTCAAACTCTTAAAGTGCGAATGGCTCCTGGTGGACCCATATATACCCCATGGTACTAATGTGGACCCCAGCATCCTCTATGGACTACGAGAAAAGGATTTACCAGTAGGTAACCAAAATCCTATTTTTACAGACACTTAAGTATTCTACATGTCATTTTAAGACCGCATTAGTTAAGAACAAGTTTACCTCTACCGAGAATATATTGTACGAGTATTCTGATATATACATCCGATCTTGGACCGCGCATTGTTATAAATAAATATATAATATTTACTAGTCCAGTGCAGTTTTATTGTCTGACTAAAATAATTATATGCATTGTCACTGTGACTGTGTGTGCCTGTATCTGCTGTGTGGAATTAATTTCAGTGTATCACTGCTATATCTATCACTGCATTCTATACCCTAAAGCACAGGTTCTCAAACTCGGTCCTCAGGACCCCACACAGTGCATGTTTTGCAGGTAACCCAGCAGGTGCACAGGTGTATTAATTACTCACTGACACATTTTAAAAGGTCCACAGGTGGAGCTAATTATTTCACTTGTGATTCTGTGAGGAGTCCTGCAAAACATGCACTGTGTGGGGTCCTGAGGACCGAGTTTGAGAACCTGTGCCCTAAAGGACTAGGTGCATTAGGGTATCTTATATAGTGCTGCACAGTATTTACAATTAAGTGTATTCTACTGTGTACCCAGTCACATCATAATGCATTTATTCTCTGTTTGTGTACTGTGCATGCTGTCACATAAATAGGGGATTTATTTGCATGTATTATATTTGTGTGGCTGTATCGTACTCAAACGCTCTACAGTTACATTCACCATAATGTCTAACACAAAGGGTGGGAAATCCATGGACGCTCCTGCCTCATGTGGCGCATGTGCCAAGGATTTGCCTGAGGGGGAAGTTTTGCATGATGGTCTGTGTAAAATGTGCCATACATCTCCCAGTCAGCCCGCAGCTCCTGCAGCCAATCAGGAGCCACCTTCTCAGCTGTGCTCAATACGCTTGTGACATGTTTTGCGGCCCCTATGGGACCTCCTGTGCCATTGCAGCCACCTATTGTCCCTGTGGTAAATCCTCCTTGGGCAGATACTTTGTCTACTCGGTTGCAGCAATTAAATCAATCTTTGGTTAGACAGAAACCTACCACACATCACTCTGGTGTCAAGGGGTCATCTAAGCGGGCTGCTTCCTCCTCATAATCCACTAATATCTCAGATGATTCATCTGATGAGGATGGGGAATATACTGACCTGTCAGACACTGAACAGCTGCTTCTGACGAGGAATCTACAACTTATGTTCCTGACCTAGTGGAGGCTATTAAGCTAATTCTACAAATCGATGATGATGTAGATCCCACTACTGCGTCTACGAAACCTGATAAGTTTAAACGTCAGAAGGTAGCTAAAGTAGTCTTACCGCATTCTGACCATTTAGTAGATATACACCAGGAACCCTGGTCTTAGCCAGGAAAGAAATTCTCCCTGTCTAAAAAGATGCTAGCTCGTTATCCTATCCCTGTGGAGTTGAGTAACAAGTGGGAAAATTCACCGCCGGTGGATTCCTATGTCACCCATCTTGTGGTGTCATCTACTCTGCCTGTCACCCCTGTCACCTCACTGAAGGAACCGACAGATAAATGTGTGGAAGGATGCCTGAAGTCTATTTAGTCCCTTATAGGTGCTGTACATTGACCCACTATAGCAGCCTCCTGGGTCGCAAAAGGAATTGAAGAATGGGTTCAGGCAATAGAGGAAGAGCTGCCTCAGGATATATCTGACACTGCCAGACAATATCTGTCTCATATTACCACCGCCTCCCACTACATTCAGGAGGCGTCCTCTGAGGCAGGTGTAATGGCATCCAAGGCGTCGACTACGTCCATCCTGGCTCGCCAAAATCTGTGGTTGAGGTCACGGAAGGTGGTCCTGGACTCCAAAAAGACCTTGGAGGTACTCCCTTTTAAGGGATACATCCTGTTTGGGTTAGATCTGAAGAAGATTGTGACTGACTTAGCGGCTGCTAAGACTGCATTTCTCCTGAATACTAATCCTTCTGCACCGAAGGCAAAGAGTACCACTTTTCGTTCCTTTCGACCTCAAGAGAAAGCAAAAGTTCAGGCGTACCCGTGACAAGCTCGTGCTCCCATAACCACTAAGCCCAAAGCAAAACAAACCTGGGCTGCCCATCAGCCTGCTTCCAAACAAGACAAGCCTCCTACATGGGGTGTGGTATAGCGGTTCGAATCAATTTTTCCCGACAAAGATTAGTCTGACAGTGATTGTCAGACAATTTAGTTTTACCATCAAACTATGGTTCGACATTAATCATACCTCGACATAGATAAGTTAGACAATGAAAGTAAACAGACCTCTCGAAGATCGACAGCGTGTATGCAGACATTAAAAAAACCCGACAATTATCAATTAGATACATGTTACACAGACACTATTGAAGACCGACAAAGCATATATAGACATTTTAAAGTCCGACAGGACATAAGTCAGATAAGCTCAAGACCGACAAACAAAAGACCGACAAAGCATATGTAGACATTTTTTAAGTCCGACAGGACATAAGTCAGATATGCTCAAGACCGACAAACAAAAGACCGACAAAACATATGTAGACATTTTAAAGTCCGACAGGACATAAGTCTGATAAGCTCAAGACCGACAAACAAAAGACCGACAAAGCATATGTAGACATTTTTTAAGTCCGACAGGACATAAGTCAGATATGCTCAAGACCGACAAACAAAAGACCGACAAAACATATGTAGACATTTTAAAGTCCGACAGGACATAAGTCTGATAAGCTCAAGACCGACAAACAAAAGACCGACAAAGCATATGTAGACATTTTAAAGTCCGACAGGACATAAGTCAGATAAGCTCAAGACCGACAAACAAAAGACCGACAAAGCATATGTAGACATTTTTTAAGTCTGACAGGACATAAGTCAGATATGCTCAAGACCGACAAACAAAAGACCGACAAAACATATGTAGACATTTTAAAGTCCGACAGGACATAAGTCTGATAAGCTCAAGACCGACAAACATTAATTATCAAAAAATAATATTACACATAACTGAGACTTGTAGTTCTCCTAACCACCCCTGCACACTCAGTCACGGCGTCGCCACCATCCCTAGACGCAACGCTCTCAATAGCTATTGCGGGTGGACGGGACTCATAGCGTCTCGTCTTGGACGGCCCCCCGTCGCCAGCAATAGCTACTGAGGGGTGTGTGTGTGTGGGGAGGGGGGGTATGGTTCACCCCGCCACACCACACCAGAGCATCAATAAAATAGTGAACATGAACACTGTGCATGTTTAATGTTTTCAACACAGGCCCTTATCATCTGTCCTGAGACTTGTAGTTCTCCTAACCACCCCTGTACACTCAGTCACGGCGTCGCCACCATCCCTAGACGCAACGCTCTCAATAGCTATTGCGGGTGGACGGGACTCAAAGCGTCTCGTCTTGGACGGCCCCCCGTCGCCAGCAATAGCTACTGAGGGGTGTGTGTGTGTGGGGAGGGGGTATGGTTCACCCCGCCACACCAGAGCATCAATAAAATAGTGAACATGAACACTGTGCATGTTTAATGTTTTCAAAACAGGCCCTTATCATCTGTCCTGAGACTTGTAGTTCTCCTAACCACCCCTGTACACTCAGTCACGGCGTCGCCACCATCCCTAGACGCAACGCTCTCAATAGCTATTGCGGGTGGATGAGATTCATAGCGTCTCGTCTTGGACAGCCCCCCGTCGCCAGCAATAGCTACTGAGGGGTGTGTGTGTGTGTGTGTGTGTGTGTGGGGGGGGGGGGTATGGTTCACCCCGCCACACCAGAGCATCAATAAAATAGTGAACATGAACACTGTGCATGTTTAATGTTTTCAACACAGGCCCTTATCATCTGTCCTGAGACTTGTAGTTCTCCTAACCACCCCTGTACACTCAGTCACGGCGTCGCCACCATCCCTAGACGCAACGCTCTCAATAGCTATTGCGGGTGGACGGGACTCATAGCGTCTCGTCTTGGACGGCCCCCCGTCGCCAGCAATAGCTACTGAGGGGGGTGTGTGTGTGTGTGTGTGGGGGTATGGTTCACCCCGCCACACCAGAGCATCAATAAAATAGTGAACATGAACACTGTGCATGTTTAATAATTTCAACACAGGCCCTTATCATCTGTCCTGAGACTTGTAGTTCTCCTAACCACCCCTGTACACTCAGTTACGGCGTCATTATTCTTCGCCTCTTTTTTATATTTGAGTAAATTCCATATACTATTTAAATTATATGTTGCTAAATAGTCAGACCTACCTATATTGTAATTAGAGAAAGATGAAATTCAAGCTCCATCCCACACATAAACTTTAATAATTAGTAACATTCATATTCCGCTCCCTGCCTCCCCTATACATTTCTATACATTTTGTTAAATTAATTTACATTTTATTTCGTTTTCTAAGTTTCCTAATTACCAAGACCAAATAATCTTATATTGTTTTTAATATATCTTTATTGAAACTGAACATGTTTAATTTTTTTCTCAATTATATGTAGAGATTCTCTGGAAGAAAAAAGAGAAGAACAAGAGTTAACATCAGAAAAAACGTGGTATCATTAAGCATACAGCAATTAACTATTTGTAACCATAATAAAAAATATATTGTAAATTACAATTTAGAATGAAAAGCAAAATTAGCACATATATACATTAGACTTACCAATGCATAATATCTGTTGTTTTGAAAAATCTTCTCCATTTTCATTATAATATATTTTATTTAATATTTATTTTCAACTTTTCTCTTAACATATCTATGGATAAAAAGAGAATTATTTTAATTATTTGTAAAATGTTATCATTTCTAATTCATTCATTCATATAATACTGTGCATTTAAAAAAACATTTGGATTACAATAGAAAGATTGTATTAACTACATATTTATTATGTGTGAAGTTTATTAATTAAATTCTAAATAAAAAGGAATACCCAAATTTACTTAATAAGTATTAAAATCTGATTCTTTATAGTCTCTGTGTTTTAATGATAATATCTATATAATAAAACAATCTAATATGAAGTATCAAAAAACTTTAACAATCATTAAAGTGAAGTTAATAATACACAAAATAAATATTATAAAAAATAAACTATGCCTATTATTTAATATAACAATGTTTTGAGGCAATTTAGTTTACACATATTGTTTATTATGTCATATAATCATAAATTTACTCTCTAACAGTAATAGTAAAATATAATAATAGATTTTTAATTAAAACATGTCCTGAAAAAAATAAATATTTTTTTAGTAATTATTAAAAACAAAGTATAGTCTCAATCAGTACTGAAATTACATTAAAAGTTATTAGAATTAGGTTGTAAAGATTTAACTTTTAATCATGAACTTACCATTAAACAGATAGTAATGATCCAAATCCACTAAATAGAATGTTTGAAAAGGTAAAATAACTGGAACATCGACTTAAATAACTCTTCAAAACTATTAACCCCAACTTAGTGAAAAATGTTCACAATCCTAATTTAACCAATGAGGAAAGAAATTATGAGACAAATAGTTTGTGTTTAAAATTAATGCATATGGAATGCAATCCCACGCAGAAATTCCATAACCTCAACGGTATCTTTTTGTCCCATACATCTCATTAGTGCCTCCTCATGATCTCGTGTGTCACGCTTTGTAGGTGTTTTTAAGACATTTGCAGTGACTCTTTCTATATGTCTAATAGTCACTTGCTGCTCCTTTTGGAAAAAATTTATTATTTTAAAAACTCCACACTTCTTTTCACCAAGAAGCATGTTCCATCGTCTATGCCAACCTTCCAGCCTGTTTTGGGTTCTTGGTATTCCACCTATTATATTTTCATTAACAGACCACATAGAAGGTGGAAACAGTGGAGGAACTCTGCCTTGGCTTCGTGTATGGTCTCTTATCCGACCCAATACATAAGTCTCCTCAAAGTAAGTCATGACCGGTGCAGCATTGGCAGGCATTTCTGCTTTTAAAATTTCAAAAGCAGCAGGGATTTCATCAGGAGGTAGAAAGGACAATGCCTTAAGATGTCTTAATTTAAGGTTAAAATAATTCTCTCTGCCATATTGGGTTGCCAATCCCGAACTCTGTATCTTCCTCCAAATATTTTGTCCCAAGTGAAAAAGGCAACATTTATGGGTAGAGGCTGGAAAGATGCGTTTGGCTGCCTGAATAGCAGCAATCTCAAAGTCTGTCAGAATGAATAATGGTGCTAAATCTATGTTAAAATCAGAGGCATAGTCCTGAAGATCCTCAAAAAAGCGTAAATAACATTCCTCTTTTTGCTGGTTAGGAGACCATACACTAGTGGCAATAACCGTTGGGTATCAACATTTGTGCCAACCAAACCATGGATGGTATATATTTGTCGGAATAATGTTGGGCAAGTCTTAAAGGTGCCATCCATCACCCAATATGGAGACTCTTGTAGCTTCTGCAGGTTGTCCTTTGTGCTGAACAGCAGTGTTCTATCGTTATGAAAAGAACTGTCCCTTCCCAAAAACTTCATTCCGTTGATATCAGCTAAATTAGATGGTATTTGAATTTCATCTAATGAAGTGGGTTCTGGAGGACAGTCTTCTCTCCTAGCCCTCTTTACCATGTTCCGAAGAGATTCCCTATTGGGCATACTCACAACACTGCATGAGGACATATCCGCTGTTACGCTTTGAATGATTGCTGATGGAGGGTCATTAGTAGTACGTGCCTTTTGTTTTATTGCAGCTTTTGCAATGGCAACGTCTGTTTTGTCAGGTTTTGGTGGATGTGTATGTTCAGAATAACTTTGCAGACGATGTTCTCCGCCCACTAAAGTGGTTTTGGCATAAGATCCACAAGGTCCACTTTTTCTTTCAGTACACTGCCAATAAAAAGTGTCTCCCCGCTGCTTGTTTTTTGCTAGAAGATAGCCATCCACATTTAAAACAAATCCTCTCTGAGATGGTACTAATCTGCAAGCCTGATCAGCCATTATCTAATTCTTAACGCAAAGATTTCGAGAAAGAAAAAGCGATAAAAGCAAATATATCTTCCTCAACTCCTGAATCCAACTACGTTCTGTATCCACATTCCGTGCACCTTTGTATATAAGTGTTTATAAATGGGAGGAGTTCAGTCCGAAGATTACAATATCATGACCAATAACATTTTACGATTCAAAAAACGGGTGTGGCGCTTAAAGTATGCAAAGTTTAGACTGGAAATAGTTATTTTAAAAATGGTAGATGGAAATTCTTAGTATATGTGCATAATATATATCATTACGTTATCTGAAGAATACAGGCAGTATACAGACATCATACATGTGTCGTGCCTAAAGTGATGCACCCACCACCACACCTCCCCCCAGACCCTACAGCGCACCCGTTCACTTCATTCAACCCTCTCTCCCTTAACATGGCTGTTTCTGGGCGCCCTGTATTGGACGCACCCATCGTCACCCCATCAATAGCATGGGGTCTATGATAAGACGTGCCTAGGCTAATAGCATAGCCAACAGCGCAACTTTCTACTGTGGAACTACAGGTCCCAGCCACATCGGTCAGCGAGGCTACATTCAAGCGCGCACACAACCCCCCCCCCCACCACCACACCTCCACCAAGACCCTACAGCGCACCCGTTCACTTCATTCAACCCTCTCTCCCTTAACATGGCTGTTTCTGGGCGCCCTGTATTGGACGCACCCATCGTCACCCCATCAATAGCATGGGGTCTATGATAAGACGCGCCTAGGCTAATAGCATAGCCAACGGCGCAACTTTCTACCGTGGAACTACAGGTCCCAGCCACATCGGTCAACGAGGCTACATTCAAGCGCGCAAACAACCCCCCCCCACCACCACACCTCCACCCAGACCCTATAGCGCACCCGTTCACTTCATTCAACCCTCTCTCGCTTAACATGGCTGTTTCTGGGCGCCCTGTATTGGACGCACCCATCGTCACCCCATCAATAGCATGGGGTCTATGATAAGACGCGCCTAGGCTAATAGCATAGCCAACGGCGCAACTTTCTACTGTGGAACTACAGGTCCCAGCCACATCGGTCAGCGAGGCTACATTCAAGCGCGCAAATGTAAAGCAGCACCATATTCAATCTCACCTCACCACACTGTCTCTATAATTATAGTAAAAAAATGGTGTTCCTCCTGAAAGATTTTATTATAGCACAATAGACCAAAAAAAGTCTAAAACACATCTGTGATTAACTATATGAAAAATTATCGTAAAGCAGGTTCACTCCCCCTTCTTCTCAAAGTTCCTCCTCTGATTACGTAGAGTGTTCAGCCTCTAATTACATTTAGTGGTGCATTTTCCTAAAACAATCCCAGCAGAGTATTTCAAGAAATGCCACTGTGTTCATTTTCCCGCACTTTTTTTTGGTATTTATTTGTAAGTACCGCCCTAGCTAAATCGCCATTTTCCTTTCTCTGATCCGGACACTGACAGTGACAGCGTGTTGGAATTGGCTTTCAAAATCGGATGAAGAAAGTGATAATGATCAACACTCATCTTGCTTCATTTGACCGATCAATTTCTGCTTTGACGCGTCATTGAATTTCCTGTACCTTCCAAACGTAAGTTTGTCTCTAATTCAAGGACATATCCGGCGAGAGATGTGTGCTGCTTTAACCGGTCCCCACACATATTTCACAGCGCCATATGTGCTGATTGTGCCACGGTGACGTCTTGAGATATGGTCATTATACCTTCCAAAACAACATTACGTTGAATAAAATATTCCAAAATTATTAAATGTAAAACAACTAGTATTTGTTTAACCATGATTTACAAATCTTTTTGGAAATTTTTTTGTGCTTTATGAAAGGCACACGTGTTTGTTAAACACAAGCAAATTAAAAAATTGTTAATATAATGGTTGTCCTTACTATTTTTTTTTTTTTAAATTGTTTATTTTAATTTTTAGGTTATAAATATCACCACAGCTCCCCACCACACGTGGGGTGAGCTGTTGTCGTGTAACAATATACAACCAAAAACAGAGATATAACCTTGGAACAAAGATCATGCGGTTCCCAGCTTGCGACAAGAAAGAGAGGAGGTAAATAAGAAGAATAAGATAACATATGAGTCATTAATCATACATTTGTTAAAACGAGAAACAGTTATGGATTATACCTCTGGGTGAATAGAGACCCTACTGTCGGATGGGAACCGGAGATTACACACTTAACTATGGCATTAGAAAGAAGAAGTCTAAAGAGAGAAAGAGAGAGCATGAAGAGAGAGAAGAGGGAACGGGACAAGACGGGATAGGAATAGAATAAGGGGGGGGGGAAGACCCAGGGTTGGGGGCGCCGCCAGTGCGCCTCCTCGATCCGCTGACCTCGTATAGGGCGTTAGTATAAAAAGGGAAAGTGCTACCTGAGGGACACGAAGAGGTCAAATTTAAGGGCAAGCTTGTAACTACTCGTCAGGATAGGAGATCACCGAATTCAGAGCAGGAGAGCCATCGAGCTCCCGGGGGATCGTAATCCACTTGCGGGAGCCTGTGAGTCGAACCATAGTTCCCAACTCAGGAGAAACTGGAAAGATCTATTATGGAGGTATGCAGTGATTTTTTCCATGCTTGCGAGATACCATACTTTGTTGATGACCTGTTTAATAGGGGGGGGCTCCCTCTGTTTCCATTGAAAGGCAATTGAGCATCTAGCCGCGTTTAGGATCTGTGTCAGTAGTTTACCGGAGTTTGGGGGTGCGTTAGTAATGGGGAGGCCTAGCAGGAAGGACCAAGGGGCTTTTTGTACCTGAGTCTGGAGTACTGCACTCAACAGGCGTGCGACTGCGTCCCAGAATATTGTGATTTTAGGGCACGTCCACCATATGTGGAGGAAAGAGCCATGTTCCCCGCATTCTCTCCAGCACATGGGTGATGAGGAGGGAAACATTTTGTGGAGTCTTGAGGGGACAAAATACCACCTGTATAAGATTTTATATGCGTTTTCCTTTACCAGGGTTGAGATAGAGGACTTCGCGACCGCAGTGAAGATGTCCGACCAATCATAGTCATCAGGCACCGGACCTAGATCCCGTTCCCACTGGAGTACGAAGGCCGGGGTCGTCTTCTGGTCCCGAGTCTGGAGAAGGGAATACAGCAGAGAGATGATTCCTCGTTCGAGTGGTTTGTGATAACAGTAGGACTCCAGCGTGGTGAGAGGTTGGAACGGGGACGAGTTTGATAAAGAAGTGACAAAGTGTCTCAGCTGGAAATAGGTGAAAGGGTTCGCCTCCGGGAAGTCAAATTTCGTCATGATATCCGATAGAGGAGCACAAGTTCCCTCGGAGAGCACGTCCAGAGCAAAGCGGATGTTCCGTTCCACCCATGGACGCGAGCGGGTCAGTGACTGACCCGGTGCGAAAGAAGGGTTGTCCCATAAGGGGGTAAGCGCCGAGGGAGATGACAGTAAGTGAAAGCGTCGCGTGCAATAGTCCCAGATCTGACAGGTGAAATCTAGCACCGGGTGCAGTTGTAGGTGGGGAGATCTAGTTCTAAGAGGGGATAGGAGTAGGGATGACAAAGATGGGATGTGGCTAAGCGCCGTCTCCAGCTGAAGCCAGCGTAAAGCCTGTGTAGGGGCGAACCAGGTCACCGCCTGGCTGAGATGGGAGGCCAAATAGTATAGACGGATATCTGGAAAGCCTCTACCTCCTTCCTGCACTGGTTTGCGCAGAGTTGAGAAGCCTATCCTAGGCACCTTGTTTCTCCACACAAAGCGGAGCAACCATGAGTGGACTTGTGCTAAGACAGAGTCCGGAACCTTCACTGGTAGTGTCTGAAACAAATAAAGTAGGCGGGGGACAATGTTAATTTTCAGAGCTACAATGCGACCCAGCCAGGAGATAATTAGTGATTGCCATTTATGGAGGTCGGGTTTAAGGTTTCTGAGCAGTGGCGAAAAGTTTTCCTTATATAAGTCTCGGTAGCGGCATGTAATAAAGATCCCCAGATAACGAATTTTAGAAGCGCACCAGGTGAATTTAAAGTTGCTTTGCATGTGGGATAATCGGGGAGGGGGGATGTGGAAGGGGAGAGCTTCCGTTTTGGACCAGTTAACTTTGTACCCCGAGACTTGGCCATATTCAAAGAGGAGGTCAAAAAGGTTCGGCAAAGAAGTGTGTGGCGAGGAAAGCGATAGGAGGACATCGTCTGCAAACAGAGAGATTTTGTAAGTAGAACCCCCCCACCCTCAGCCCACCGATGTCGGGCGAGGCTCGAATGCTGTCCTTACTATTTTCATTACATTTTTTTTATTTTATTTTAATTTTTGAACTGGAAAAAATTAGATTCTACTTTTATTGATCTTGTGTTTGCAATCTCTGATAATACCAGCTTTATGATTTTTGGTTAATTAATACACATTTTATTAATTAAAAAAAGCTTATATAGTTATATTAATGATAATGTTGGTCATGTTTTATTCTAGATATTTTTTGTCCCATATCAATGTGCGGTTACAATTAATGTGTCTATATACATTTGACGACTAAGTTTATTGTATTACTGATAGGGTATAGGAATTTCTTATTTTCCTTCCTTTAGATCTGTATTTATTATTTTTTTTAAATTGATTGTGTGTTAGTGTGTATATATATATATAGATATAGATCTAGATATATATATATATATATATATATATATATAAAACTATATATAGATAGATATAGATATATGTGTGTGTGCATTGGCCAATTCACATACTAACACCCCCCTCATGTATTTATTGATGTTGTGATGATAAGTGAGCTTGCCATGGTGAGTGCTGAATTTTTTTATATATATATATATATATATATATATATATATAAAAAAAACAACAGCACTCGCAAACCAAGAAGTGTGGTGCAATGTCTGCACTCATCACTAATAGTGTGGTGTGGTTGTAGCACATAGCCAACTAACTTATTATTTAAAATTTGATAATCAAGTATTCCTCACAGATAGCTCACTTCTCACAACCTCAATAAATAAATGATGTTTGTTTTGTTAGTGAATTGTCCAATGAAAGACTTAAAACCGCTGGTAAAGGTACCATACCTTCTTGAATATCCAAAACTGTTCCAGAGTTATTAAAATTTAAAAATGTCAACTGTATCAACCATAATATAACTGCAAATATGGCCACTAGGTTTAAGGTATATCTGACACATACCTTATAGATTATATTCGGACACAAGACACCTTGCACTGTGTTTGTAAATTTAAAAAAAGTTTAAAAAATGTGATTTCTATGTTCAGTCTATAATTTTTGTCATATATATATAATTATCTATAGATATATATATACAAACGCTCGGCTCCGGCACTCCAGTAATCAGTAACCTGCTAAGGTGCCTTCCCTGTGGGGCCAGCCCACGTAGACATACAGACAGGATTAAGGCGGCACTCAAAGACTTAGTAAGATGGTGAAGCAGGCATCCGAGCAGGGATGCTGTTTTTAATAGTGTTACGTTTCGGGGACGTATCCCCTTCCTCAGACAATGATACAGTGCATCAAACAGATAATAAGAATTTACTTACCGATAATTCTATTTCTCGGAGTCCGTAGTGGATGCTGGGGTTCCTGAAAGGACCATGGGGAATAGCGGCTCCGCAGGAGACAGGGCACAAAAAAGTAAAGCTTTACTAGGTCAGGTGGTGTGCACTGGCTCCTCCCCCCATGACCCTCCTCCAGACTCCAGTTAGGTACTGTGCCCGGACGAGCATACACAATAAGGGAGGCATTTTGAATCCCGGGTAAGACTCATACCAGCCACACCAATCACACCGTACAACTTGTGATCTAAACCCAGTTAACAGTATGACAACAGAAAGGGCCTCTTAAAGATGGCTCCTTAACAATAACCCGAATTAGTTAACAATAACTATGTACAAGTATTGCAGATAATCCGCACTTGGGATGGGCGCCCAGCATCCACTACGGACTCCGAGAAATAGAATTATCGGTAAGTAAATTCTTATTTTCTCTATCGTCCTAAGTGGATGCTGGGGTTCCTGAAAGGACCATGGGGATTATACCAAAGCTCCCAAACGGGCGGGAGAGTGCGGATGACTCTGCAGCACCGAATGAGAGAACTCCAGGTCCTCCTTTGCCAGGGTATCAAATTTGTAAAATTTTACAAACGTGTTCTCCCCCGACCACGTAGCTGCTCGGCAGAGTTGTAATGCCGAGACCCCTCGGGCAGCCGCCCAAGATGAGCCCACCTTCCTTGTGGAGTGGGCTTTTACAGTTTTAGGCTGTGGCAGGCCTGCCACAGAATGTGCAAGTTGAATTGTGTTACAAATCCAACGAGCAATCGACTGCTTAGAAGCAGGTGCGCCCAACTTGTTGGGTGCATACAATATAAACAGCGAGTCAGATTTTCTGACTCCAGCCGTCCTTGCAATGTATATTTTTAAGGCTCTGACAACGTCCAACAACTTGGAGTCCTCCAAGTCGCTAGTGGCCGCAGGCACCACAATAGGTTGGTTCAGATGAAATGCTGATACCACTTTAGGGAGAAAATGCGGACGAGTCCGCAGTTCTGCCCTATCCGAATGGAAGATTAGATAAGGACTTTTATAAGATAAAGCCGCCAATTCAGATACTCTCCTGGCAGAGGCCAGGGCTAGTAACATAGTCACTTTCAATGTGAGATATTTCAAATCCACCTTTTTCAATGGTTCAAACCAATGGGATTTGAGGAAATCTAAAACTACATTTAGATCCCACGGTGCCACCGGAGGCACCACAGGAGGCTGTATATGCAGTACTCCCTTGACAAAAGTCTGGACCTCAGGGACAGAGGCCAATTCTTTTTGGAAGAATATTGACAGGGCCGAAATTTGAACCTTAATGGATCCCAATTTGAGACCCATAGATAATCCTGATTGCAGGAAATGTAGGAAACGACCCAGTTGGAATTCCTCCGTCGGAACCCTCCGATCCTCGCACCACGCTACATATTTTCGCCAAATGCGGTGATAATGTTTCACGGTGACTTCCTTCCGTGCCTTAATCAAGGTAGGAATGACTTCTTCTGGAATGCCTTTCCCTTTTAGGATCTGGCGTTCAACCGCCATGCCGTCAAACGCAGCCGCGGTAAGTCTTGAAAAAGACAGGGACCCTGCTGTAGCAGGTCCCTTCTCAGAGGTAGAGGCCACGGTTCGTCCGTGAGCATCTCTTGAAGTTCCGGATACCAAGTCCTTCTCGGCCAATCCGGAACCACTAGTATTGTTCTTACTCTTCTTTGCCGTATGATCTTCAATACCTTTGGTATGAGCGGCAGAGGAGGAAACACATACACTGACTGGTACACCCAAGGAGTTACCAGTGCGTCCACAGCTATTGCCTGTGGATCTCTTGACCTGGCGCAATATTTGTCCAGTTTCTTGTTGAGGCGAGACGCCATCATGTCTACAATTGGTCTTTCCCAACGGTCTATTAACATGTTGAAGACTTCTGGATGTAGACCCCACTCTCCCGGATGAAGATCGTGTCTGCTGAGGAAGTCTGCTTCCCAGTTGTCCACGCCCGGGATGAACACTGCTGACAGTGCTATCACGTGATTCTCCGCCCAGCGAAGAATCTTGGCAGCTTCTGCCATTGCACTCCTGCTTCTTGTGCCGCCCTGCCTGTTTACATGGGCGACCGCCGTGATGTTGTCCGACTGAATCAACACCGGCTTTCCTTGCAGGAGAAGTTCCGCCTGGCTTAGAGCATTGTAGATTGCTCTTAGTTCCAGAATGTTTATGTGAAGAGACTTTTCCAGACTCGTCCATACTCCCTGGAAGTTTCTTCCTTGTGTGACTGCTCCCCAGCCTCTCAGGCTGGCGTCCGTGGTCACCAGGATCCAATCCTGAATGCCGAATCTGCGGCCTTCTAATAGGTGAGCCTTCTGCAACCACCACAGAAGTGACACCCTTGTCTTTGGTGACAGGGTTATTCGCAGGTGCATCTGCAGATGCGACCCTGACCATTTGTCCAACAGATCCCTTTGGAATATTCTTGCATGGAATCTGCCGAATGGAATTGCTTCGTAAGAAGCCACCATTTTTCCCAGGACTCTTGTGCATTGATGTACTGACACTTTTCCTGGTTTTAGGAGGTTCCTGACCAGATCGGATAACTCCTTGGCTTTTTCCTCTGGAAGGAAAACCTTTTTCTGAACCGTGTCCAGAATCATTCCTAGGAACAGCAGACGAGTTGTCGGGATTAAATGGGATTTTGGAATATTCAGAATCCACCCGTGTTGTCTTAGCACCTCTTGAGATAGTGCTAAAGCTGTCTCCAGCTGTTCTCTGGACCTTGCCCTTATTAGGAGATCGTCCAAGTATGGGATAACTAATACGCCTTTTCTTCGAAGAAGAATCATCATCTCGGCCATTACCTTGGTAAAGACCCGAGGCGCCGTGGACAATCCGAACGGCAGCGTCTGAAACTGATAGTGACAGTTTTGAACAATGAACCTGAGGTACCCCTGGTGTGCGGGGTAAATCGGAACGTGTAGATACGCATCCTTGATGTCCAAGGATACCATAAAGTCCCCTTCTTCCAGGTTCGCTATCACTGCTCTGAGTGACTCCATCTTGAACTTGAACTTTTTTATGTAGAGGTTCAAGGACTTCAGATTTAGAATAGGCCTTACCGAGCCATCCGGCTTCGGTACCACAAATAGAGTGGAATAATACCCCTTTCCTTGTTGTAATAGGGGTACTTTGACTATCACCTGCTGAGCGTACAGCTTGTGAATGGCTTCCAACACCCTCTCCCTTTCGGAAGAGACGGTTGGTAAGGCAGACTTCAGGAAACGATGAGGAGGATCCGTCTCTAATTCCAACCTGTACCCCTGAGATATTATCTGCAGGATCCAGGGGTCTACCTGCGAGTGAGCCCACTGCACGCTGTAATTTTTGAGACGGCCCCCCACTGTCCCCGAGTCCGCTTGAGAGGCCCCAGCGTCATGCTGAGGTTTTTGCAGGAGCCGGGGAGGGCTTCTGTTCCTGGGAAGGAGCTGCCTGTTGGTGTCTCTTCCCTCTTCCTCTGCCTCGTGGCAGGTACGACAAGCCCTTTGCTCTCTTATTTTTGTAGGAGCGAAAAGGCTGCGGTTGAAAGGTCGGTGCCTTTCTCTGTTGGGGAGTGACTTGAGGTAAAAAAGTGGATTTCCCGGCAGTAGCCGTGGCCACCAAGTCTGATAGACCAACTCCAAATAACTCCTCCCCTTTATACGGCAAAACCTCCATGTGACGTTTTGAATCCGCATCGCCTGTCCACTGTCGTGTCCATAAGGCTCTTCTGGCTGAAATGGACATAGCACTCACCCGAGATGCCAGTGTGCAAATATCCCTCTGTGCATCACGCATATAGATAAATGCATCCTTTATTTGTTCTAACGACAGTAAAACATTGTCCCTATCTAGGGTATCAATATTTTCAATCAGGGATTCTGACCAAACTACTCCAGCACTGCACATCCAGGCAGTTGCTATAGCTGGTCGTAGTATAACACCTGCATGTGTGTATATATTCTTTTGAATAACTTCCATCTTTCTATCTGATGGATCCTTAAGTGCGGCCGTCTCAGGAGAGGGTAACGCCACTTGTTTGGATAAGCGTGTGAGCGCCTTGTCCACCTTAGGGGGTGTTTCCCAGCGCGCCCTAACCTCTGGCGGGAAAGGGTATAATGCCAATAACTTTTTTGAAATTATCAACTTTTTATCAGGAGCAACCCACGCTTCATCACACACGTCATTTAATTCTTCTGATTCAGGAAAAACTGTTTGTAGTTTTTTCACACCATACATAATACCCTGTTTTACGGTATCTGTAGTATCAGCTAAATGTAACGTCTCCTTCATTGCCAAAATCATATAACGTGTGGCCCTACTGGAAAATACGTTTGAATTTCTACCGTCGTCACTGGAATCAGTGCCCGTGTCTGGGTCTGTGTCGACCGACTGAGGCAAAGGGCGTTTTACAGCCCCTGACGGTGTTTGAGGCGCCTGGACAGGCATTAATTGATTGTCCGGCCGCCTCATGTCCTCAACTGACTGTTTAAGGGAAGATAAACCATCACGTAATTCCACAAATAAAGGCATCCATTCTGGTGTCGACCCCCTGGGGGGTGACATCTGCATATTTGGCAATTGCTCCGCCTCCACACCAATATCGTCCTCATACATGTCGACACCACGTACCGACACACACCGCAAACTCACAGGGAATGCTCTAATGAAGACAGGACCCACTAGCCCTTTTGGGGAGACAGAGGGAGAGTCTGCCAGCACACACCACAAAGCGCTATATATACAAGGGATATCCTTATATTAAGTGCTCCCTTATAGCTGCTTTAATATATATATATATAGCCATTAATGTGCCCCCCCTCTCTGTTTTACCCTGTTTCTGTAGTGCAGTGCAGGGGAGAGACCTGGGAGCCGTTCTGACCAGCGGAGCTGTGACAGAAAATGGCGCCGTGTGCTGAGGAGATAGGCCCCGCCCCTTTTTCGGCGGGTTCTTCTCCCGCTATTTTTCCAGTCAGGCAGGGGTTAAATATCTCCATATAGCCCCTATGGGCTATATGTGAGGTATTTTTAGCCTTGTATAAGGTTTATATTTGCCTCTCAGAGCGCCCCCCCCCAGCGCTCTGCACCCTCAGTGACTGCCCAGTGAAGTGTGCTGAGAGGAAAATGGCGCACAGCTGCAGTGCTGTGCGCTACCTTATGAAGACTGAGGAGTCTTCAGCCGCCGGTTTCCGGACCTCTTCACGCTTCAGCATCTGCAAGGGGGTCGGCGGCGCGGCTCCGGGACCGGACTCCACGGCTGGGCCTGTGTTCGATCCCTCTGGAGCTAATGGTGTCCAGTAGCCAAGCAGCAAATCCACTCTGCATGCAGGTGAGTTTACTACTTTCCCCCTAAGTCCCACGTTGCAGTGATCCTGTTGCCAGCAGGACTCACTGTAAAGAAAAAAACCTAAACTAAACTTTCTCTAAGCAGCTCTTTAGGAGAGCCACCTAGATTGCACCCTTCTCGTTCGGGCACAAAATCTAACTGGAGTCTGGAGGAGGGTCATGGGGGGAGGAGCCAGTGCACACCACCTGACCTAGTAAAGCTTTACTTTTTTGTGCCCTGTCTCCTGCGGAGCCGCTATTCCCCATGGTCCTTTCAGGAACCCCAGCATCCACTTAGGACGATAGAGAAATATATATACAAGAAATAATTGGTTCTACTTACCCCCCTTCCCCCGCTCACAGCAGCGTGCATCGCGGTGCTCCAGACTTCCCCCGTCCGGCACTTCTGGTCTCTGCGTCACCACAGTCCAGGAAGTGACGTACATGGGCCGGTCGGTTGCCATGACGACGCGCCGTGAGCTGTCAAACAAGATACAATAAACAATAAGCCATAAATACATTTAAAACATCTAGAAACTAGATGCGTATACTGCATGTTTTAAAAAACAATGTGATAAAAACCAAAACATGACATACATAAAAAGCGCTGATATAAGCTCGAGTATGCCAAACACATGAAAAAAAGGGACAAAGAACATACATTATACTACTATAGTGCATGCACTGGACAATGTGGGACTTCAACCTGGAATATGAGTTAGCCTTACATAAAGGTTATTTATGTGTATCACTTTAATCGTATACTAAATATTAAATGGACTTTCAAGCAATTGCCACTTATAACATGCCCTACTATGCACCACCACATTTTACTGGGAAATAGTTATGTGCAGGCAAACAAGTATGAATACACTACCAGTATCTGCTATTAAGCCTAATGGTCTGATGTTATCTCTAACCATGTGGATATTTAATTGCCACCCTCAGAACACACTTATAAAAAGTTAATGAGTCCTAAGGATTCATTAAGACCTCTTGGTGCCATGCAGTCTAGTTTAAAAATCCATTTGGATTCTAATTGAAGCAGTTTCTTACCCCTATCACCTCCCCGTAAAGAGGCTGGGACATGATCTATTGCCTTATATCTAAGACTAGCTAGATTATGTCGCTGGAGGGCGAAGTGGCGAGCAACCGGCTGGTCACTCGTACCAGATATTAATGCTGCCCGTATAGTGGACCTGTGTTGTGTCAGTCTCACTTTGAGCTGGCATTCGGTTTTTCCGACATAGTAAAGCCTGCAAGGGCATACTATGACGTAAATAACAAACCTTGTGGTGCATGTTAGTGGCCACCTGATTTTGAACCGCTTACCAGTCTGTGGATGCGGTATGGTATCGCCACTGAGCATGTATGAGCAAGTTGTGCATCCTAGGCATTTAAAATACCAATTTTTTCTACTTAGAAAATTACTCGGTGCTCTTGGTTGACAAAAGCCAGTTATATCAGTTTTTACCACCATATCTTTAATGTTTCTACTGCGAGAATAACTAGGCATCAGTCTATGGTTGTGGAAACATTTCAGATCAGGGTCTGAAGTTACCATTTGCCAAAGATCCTTCGCCTGTCTAGAAGTCACTGGGCTACTGGTATTGTATTAATTGACCCAAGGTGTCACGGCTCTAGCAGTATCTTTGACTTTCTTCCTATGTTTATGGGCTACGTTAAATTTAGCCTTCTCGCAAGCTTTATGCAATTCAGCTTTAGCATAACCTCTATCACAAAAATTATTGATCATTTCTCCCAGTTGTAAATCCCTCATGGCTGAATCTGAGTTATTTCTACAAACCCTAATGAACTGTGAATATGGCAGACTACGTATGATAGACTTAGGATGGAAACTGTCTGCGTGGAGAATTGTATTCCTGTCAGTGGGTTTTTTATATAGCGAGGTAAGTATCTTACCATCCCTTAATTGGATCAAAACATCAAGGTAGCAAACCTCCGTTTTGCTAGCATTAAGAGTAAGTTTAATGGGGCTACTAGACTGATTCTGTTTATCAATAATCTCAATCAGCATAGCTAGATCTTTGTTCCAAATAATTAGGAGATCATCAATATACCTGTAATATAAGGACATGGCCCCTGATGTTTCAATGTTTTCAAAAAACAGACTCCTCTCTACCTCCCACATGTAACAATTGGCGAAAGATGGAGCCACCGGTGAGCCCATGGAGCAACCGGTCAGTTGTTTAAAGAAACACCCGTTAAACAAAAAGAAATTGTGATCCAATGTGAATGCTAATAATTCCATGAAGAAGCCAATGTCAGGACCCTCATATAGCTTGTTACCAGTGATGAGACGTGCCACTGCTGCCAACCCCGCCTGATGCGGAATGCAAGTATACAGGCTGTCGACATCCAGTGTGACCAACGTCGCATCACTGGGAACCTGTTTTAACACAGCCAATTTTTCAAGCAACATACCGGAATCTTTAAGGTATGAAAATATATCCTGTACACAAGGTTGTAAATAATAATCTAAATAAATAGCAATAGGCTCACACAGAGACCCCCGGGCAGAGATAATTGGTCTCCCCGGAGGCCTCTGTGCGTCCTTATGTATCTTAGGTAGAGTGTACAGCAAAGGCACCACTGGCCATTTGATGGTCAATTTGTCACATACTGCTTGCGAGATTAACCCTTCGCTTACAGCGTGCTTCAATATAGTGTCCAATTTCTGTTTAAATATTGGGGTGGGATCTTGCTCTAAGGCCTTATAAGTAGTCGTGTCACTTAATAGTCTTTCACACTCCTTGATGTAGACTGTAGTATCTTGAATGACTATGGATCCCCCCTTGTCGGCTGCCCTTATGATGATGTCCCGCTTATTTTGTAATTCTCTAAGGGCGAGTGATTCTTCTCTGGATAGATTGTGTCGGGTCAAACTGACAGGTGTATTGATTGAATTCTCCATCAGCCGGTGAAAAGTTTTTAAAGTAGCGTTTGTGGATTGTGGGTCAAACTTTGATCGTATTCCCAATTTTGCCAGTCTGGGAGGTAGGGACGAAGTAGATGTAGACTCCGTTTGTTTAGAGAAATGTTCTTTGATTTTTAATGACCGTGAGAGCTTAAAAGTGTCGACCTTCCATTTAAATTTATCAGGATAATTCGTGGGTATAAAGGATAAACCTTTATTCAACAACTGTTGTTCCGAGTTACTGAGCGTGTAAGAGGACAGGTTGAAGATTAAGTTCTCCTGTTTTTGGGGGGTCTTCCCACTGTTCTGCCGCCGCGTTTGACCTCCACGTCTCGTGTACCTCGACCCCGAGCGGTGGGACCTGCCTGGGTATCCACCCCTAAAGGGGTTCCCTGTCTACTTCCAGCTTTGTTATCACCTAGGTCATCATTTTCACTTGCAGAGGTGCTGGAAAAATGTACACGTTGAGGACGTCTGTACGTATATGCTCCTCTGCCTCTCCTGTTGGATGAAGCCGTCTGATTCAACCACGTATATACCCGGTGTTGTGCGTAGTCGGCAACAACTTTCTTGTGCTTTTCCCTTTTATATTTCAGTAAGTCATTTTTATAAGCATCAACTTGTTCCTGAAGTTTGGCAAGCCAATCAGTGGAAGAATCTGCCTTGATTTTGGTCAGATGTTCACCTTCAAACTGCTTGATGTTATCAATAGTGAGTTTTAATTCTCTTGTGGCTTCCTCAATCACGAGTAAGATCAGGTCCATCGAACATTTGTTCAGAATGGATATCCACCGCTTGCAGAAAGTTGTATTGTAGCGGCCGATAGTCGGGGTGTTATGAACCCGAAACCCCCTGGGTATCTGTTTTGCCCGATAGTAGTCAGATAGAGTTCTACTATGGTAGAGGAAGTCTAATTCCCTTTTCTTTAATTTAAATAACTCACAGTAAATATCCGCACATGAATCGACCGGATCATCAGACAAGGTGATATCCTTATGCAGTATTTTCTCTGCGTCGACATCCGAGAAGCTCAGGGTCTCGTAGTTGTCGCACTCAATTAAGAACGCTGTGAAGTCCCCTTCTCCATCCATGGTAGCCATATCAGCTTGTGGCAATGTGCAAAAGTGCTTGTTACTCACACTGGTCTAGGTGACCACAAATAGTCCAGTGCAAACGTGCATAAAGTGCTGTAGTGCTGTGTCCCGTGAAAAGATCTGCAGGAGGAAATAAATGATCCAATGCTGGGTGCCCTGAGCTGGCACAACGAACTTAACCACCGCAGCGGTGCGTGGTGCCCAATATACAAACGCTCGGCTCCGGCACTCCAGTAATCAGTAACCTGCTAAGGTGCCTTCCCTGTGGGGCCAGCCCACGTAGACATACAGACAGGATTAAGGCGGCACTCAAAGACTTAGTAAGATGGTGAAGCAGGCATCCGAGCAGGGATGCTGTTTTTAATAGTGTTACGTTTCGGGGACGTATCCCCTTCCTCAGACAGTGATACAGTGCATCAAACAGGTATATATACAAGAAATAATTGGTTCTACTTACCCCCCTTCCCCCGCTCGAAAAATTATCGTAAAGCAGGTTCACTCCCCCTTCTTCTCAAAGTTCCTCCTCTGATTACGTAGAGTGTTCAGCCTCTAATTACATTTAGTGGTGCATTTTCCTAAACCAATCCCAGCAGAGTATTTCAAGAAATGCCACTGTGTTCATTTTCCCGCACTTTTTTTTGGTATTTATTTGTAAGTACCGCCCTAGCTCAATCGCCATTTTCCTTTCTCTGATCCGGACACTGACAGTGACAGCGTGTTGGAATTGGCTTTCAAAATCGGATGAAGAAAGTGATAGTGATCAACACTCATCTTGCTTCATTTGACCGATCAATTTCTGCTTTGACGCGTCATTGAATTTCCTGTACCTTCCAAACGTAAGTTTGTCTCTAATTCAAGGACATATCCGGCGAGAGATGTGTGCTGCTTTAACCGGTCCCCACACATATTTCACACCGCTCAGCACAGCGTCATGTGTGCTGATTGTGCCACGGTGACGTCTTGAGATATGGTCATTATACCTTCCAAAACAACATTACGTTGAATAAAATATTCCAAAATTATTAAATGTAAAACAACTAGTGTTTGTTTAACCATGATTTACAAATCTTTTTGGAAATGTTTTTGTGCTTTATGAAAGGCACACGTGTTTGTTAAACACAAGCAAATTAAAAAATTGTTAATATAATGGTTGTCCTTACTATTTTCATTACATTTTTTTTATTTTATTTTAATTTTTGAACTGGAAAAAATTAGATTCTACTTTTATTGATCTTGTGTTTGCAATCTCTGATAATACCAGCTTTATGATTTTTGGCAAATTAATACACATTTTATTAATTTAAAAAAGCTTATATAGTTATATTAATGATAATGTTGGTCATGTTTTATTCTAGATATTTTTTGTCCCATATCAATGTGCGGTTACAATTAATGTGTCTATATACATTTGACGACTAAGTTTATTGTATTACTGATAGGGTATAGGAATTTCTTATATATATATTTGTGTGTATTTATGTGTATCTATATAGTAATATTGATGAATACAGGTATGACAAAACTCTTACTGAGGCATTCAGTGAAACATGAATTTTATGCAGATTACTGTTGTTAAGGCATATTTATATAAGATTTTTGAATTGTTGTAAGTACATGTTTTTATAGATTACTTGTATAAAGATTTTTTTTTTAATTTTGGTAATATAATTCATGGTTTTCTTTACAATTTCTTAGGAATGGCTGAGGATAGAGGTAGACAACGTTCGCTCTCCTTCACAGGTGATGAAGAAAGTTCACAGCCACAAAGTACACATAGCGGGGAAGACCAGGAATCAAGACCACAGGAGCATGTGACTGGAGGTTTACATGATGAAGATGATTCTGCAGGAGAAGGGACCAGTACAAGGGCACCCAAATTCACCGATGAGGAGACAGAAGCTCTCATTGATCATGTTAGTACAATAACCTGTCAACTATTTGGTACACAGGCAAGGAATGTACATCACCAATTCAAGAATACAACGTGGGAGCAGATTGCAAACAAAGTTTCTTCAGCTGGCACTACAAAACGGAGTGTTGCAAGTTGCAAGAAAAGGCTGCGTGATTGCAAGAGGGTGACTAATAAGAAAATTCAAGAAGGAAACAAGCTATATAAGGAATGGGAGAAAAAGTTCCAGGACTACTTTCAGCTTGTCAGAGACGCAGACATGCCCGGAACAAGTGCTACAGGTAAACTTGGGTGCATTTATTGTTTTCATTGTTTTTTATTTTTACGTTCTTTATTTTGATTAATATTTTACTAACATAAAAAAATATTAATAACATTTCTTAACAGCGACAACAAAGAAAACTAAAAGCAAGGACACAACACCGACAAAGGGTGATAAGACCAAAAAAATTAGTACACCAATGAAGAAATCTCCCTCAGCAATGCAAAAGACAGCGGGTAAATAGATATATTTAACATTTGCTTACAATTATTATATGTTATCTATTAGTAATTTATACCTAACTTATGTGATGTATAAACCTTAGAAACAGCACTGGAGACAGCAAAGGAAACAACTCCACAAAGGCATGGAATGTTAAGGAAGCATTCAACATCAAAGCTTCAATCATCCACAACACTACAGGAAACAGAAGGTGAGGGATGGTTTAATGTGGTTGATGTATAAAAAAGGAGTTTTTAGGCTAGACGTCATTAACATTACTCTTTTTAGTTCAAGATTCTGGAAGAAAGAGACCAAGAAGAGTGTCATTTGAAAATAGACAGGAGTCAGATCAAGAAGGTGGAGATGACAACTATTGCACAGCACAGGAGTTGGCAACCGAGCCACATGAGGCAGCAGCCATGGAAAAGGAGGTGGCACCAGTGCATTTCACGTCCGTGATGGGAGAAGCAGACACACCGCATGAAATGGCAGCAGAGGTAGTAGAGACAGCAGGCATTCCAGAGGAGACGGCATCTACAGTGCATGTGATGGCATCGTTGGAAACAGCGGCTGAGACACAGGAGAAGGCCGACATATTGCATGAGATGGCATTGATGTTGACGCCAGGCGAGGCAGGGGATATGCCAGGCGAGGTAGGGGAGACGCCAGGTGAGGCACGAGAGACGCCAGGCGAGGCACGGGAGACGCCAGGCGAGGCACGGGAGACTCCAGGCGAGGCACGGGAGACTCCAGGCGAGGCACTGGAGACGCCAGGCGAGGCACTGAAGACGCCAGGCGAGGGACAGGAGACTCCAGGCGAGGCACTGGAGATGCCAGGCGAGGCACTGGAGACACAAGGCGAGGCACGGGAGACGCCAGGCGAGGCACGGGAGATGGCATTGATGGAGACATCTGCCGAGGCACATGGGATGGAAGCAACAGCTCTGGATACTGTCACAAGCCTAGATACAATCCTTGAAGCATTAAAAGGTATGGAGCAACGAAGGATACAAGATGTCCAGAGGTTGGACAATCATTATGACCAGATGCAGCAGATGTTGAATCAAATAAGGACAACACAGGTCGCACATGGAAATGCACTGCTTGCAATAGGTTCATTCTTTGATAATATTTCCCAAAACCAAGCTTTGAGCACTTCCCTGAGCCAACAAGTTCATGTAAACATACAACAGATGGTGCTGGGCCAGTACGAGTCAGTGACCAACACATGCATGATAGCAAACACCCTGCAGCTGTTGACGGAAGAAGGTAGACGATTGAACACAACTGTACCTCCACAATGGGAATCCAACATGCAAAGACCAACTGACCCATCAACATCAACCTCAGGAAATACTGAATCAATAGCATACAATGAGCTCTTGGAAATGCGTGCCAGACTGGAATATGCGAATTGGCAAATCAGAAGATATGCTGAAGAAGAAGAAAGACGTCAAATGGTGCAGGAAATACCAGAGGAGGAGCAGACAGAAAGAGCTCAACCAGAGCAGCAAACTAGTGAACAGGAGCAGCCAGAAACATCACAACCTGAGTGGCATCAAGGAACAAAGCAATCTGACCAGCAAAAACATTGAAAATTTGTGCTACAAACATGACGGCAACATGAGTATCCAAATGAAAAATTGAGACACAAAATGATGAAAAAAAAATAAAAAAACATGAGGAGAATAAATAAACAACACAGCATGAGGAACATCAACTTAATAAAAAAACAAAACAAAAAAGTTAAGCAACAACAGCCTACAAGGAATCCTTTGCCTGAAGCTGGCATAGAGCTTGGTGAGTGGAACTAAGTTGGTAAGTGCAAAGTGTATTGCTGTGTTTGTTGGGGTGACACTTCCTAGTTGGCATTAGGGACAGTGACTTGCAGCAGAGGCATTCAGTGGCAATGCATTGACATAGGGACAGTGTTGGAGGCACAGGTGTCAGGATTGTGTGATCTAACATGTTTTTCTTTCCCTAGCTCTGTTAGAAGGTACTGCTTAAGGCCACAGGCCAGGAGACTTGGACTGTCCGGGGTGGAGAGAAAGACACAAGCATACAAGGGCCCAGCCTACAAGGAATCCTTTACCTGAAGCTGGCATAGAGCTTGGAGAGTGGAACTAAGTTGGTAAGTGCAAAGTGGATTGCTGTGTTTGTTGGGGTGACACTTCCTAGGTGGCATTAGGGACAGTGACTTGCAGCAGAGGCATTCAACGGCAATGCATTGACATAGGGACAGTGTTGGAGGCACAGGTGTCAGGATTGTGTGATCTAACATGTTTTTCTCTCCCTAGCTCTGTTAGAAGATACTGCTTAAGGCCACAGGCCAGGAGACTTGGACTGTCCGGGGTGGAGAGAGAGACACAAGCATACAAGGCCCCAGCCTACAAGGAATCCTTTCGAAGAAATTCACATTTCAAAATATCAATATAGTTCAGGACAAAAATATTTCAAATTATTTATTTTACATTCTTATTGGAAATTCTTAAAGGATAGTAAGACATAGTAAACTAAGACAAAACACTGAGAAGAACAATGATACAAGATTTAGCAATTTAAAATTATTGTTTGACATTTCTAGGTCTGATTTAGTTTACTTCAGGCGGTTTAATTAGAGAGACTTTTTTTATCTTACATAATAACTTTAAAATAGATACTAAATATTTAATATTCTATTTTTACATTTGTTCGTTATTTATGGTGAATGTCTAAGTTTATTTTGGTACATACAATGTGAAAAATGTGTTTTACGCAAATAAAAAAATATAAATACAATGGTATTAAAGTGGGTACATTTTTGGAATTTTTTTATAAGTTAAATAATTTGTAAATACTGTAGGACATGCAAAATATTGAGGTATTTTCAAATGGCGGCAATGGTGGTGGAGGGACATACTATATAGGAAACATGTAAACTTATAATTATTTAATAATGAGGGATGATGTGTCCTAGTAAATGTTCAGAGGGGAGGGGTTGACGGAGGTAAATAAGATATGTGATGCTAAGAATGTGGGTGAAGATAAATAGAGTAAAATTGTTCACTGTTTGTAGTTTGAATTAATAGCAGAAAAATAACTTATAATATTTAAAGTTAGCTGTGGCGTGTAGTTGAACTGTGGGGAGTTGGATGCAGGGTTACAGCTATTAAGAGTTCAGAACTTTTACTTAGACACATTTGATTTAAAGGGTATAGAAGATAGTCATGTAGAAGAAAGATAAAGTCAGCCATAAATCTAGTGACCTTTTATTAGCAAAAGGGTTGATTGGAGTTGAATGTGTGTTTTATGAGTCCGGGGTTTAGATGAGTTAGGGGTTTAGATCACAGATAAAAAGGAGACAAGATACATGTTGATTTGAATTGTTTTTTTAAGATGAAAACTAATTGGATTTGTCTAAAAATAGTTTACTAGTGAATTTCTAAGACCTGATTCTAAAGTTGTGGTGGGGATATAATTTGACTGTAGGATAGTAAGATTACATAGGATAGGAAGATTAAATTCAAATATTGGTGGTCATTCCGAGTTGTTCGCTCGGTAAATTTCTTCGCATCACAGCGATTTTCCGCTTAGTGCGCATGCGCAATGTTCGCACTGCGACTGCGCCAAGTAAACTTGCTAAGAAGTTAGGAATTTTACTCACGGCTTTTTCATCGTTCATGCGATCGTAATGTGATTGACAGGAAGTGGGTGTTTCTGGGCGGAAACTGGCCGTTTTATGGTTGTGTGTGAAAAAACGCTACCGTTTCTGGGAAAAACGCGGGAGTGGCTGGAGAAACGGAGGAGTGTCTGGGCGAACGCTGGGTGTGTTTATGACGTCAAACCAGGAACGACAAGCACTGAACTGATCGCAGATGCCGAGTAAGTCTGGAGCTACTCAGAAACTGCTAAGAGAGGTGTAATCGCAATATTGCGAATACGTCGTTCGCAATTTTAAGATGCTAAGATTCACTCCCAGTAGGCGGCGGCTTAGTGTGAGTAAATCTGCTAAAAACAGCTTGCGAGCGAACAACTCGGAATGACCCCCAAGATGAATTAGAATATTGGGCATAAAACAGAATAAATTTATTATGATATGTAGATGGATACATTTTGAGGGTGAGATAATGAATCTAGCAGCATAGAAATAGCGGGGAGGTATGAGGAGGGAAAATGGAGGAGTGCGCTACTGTGAGTAAAGGTAGGGGGAATGCGGAACTGTTTAGGAACAGAAAATAAATTTTGCATTATGGGTTTAAAATTGAGATTATGACCTCGGAAAGTCCATGCTGTGAACTGTAGTTAAAAATACTACATTTGCGCAAGGGGGTTACGCTATTTGCGTTGCATCTCCTTTGCCAAAACAAAATGCTATTGCTTGTGGTGACCGTCACTCTAGAACAAGGCAAAATATATTATGTGGTAAAGGAGGAAGGTAGAGAGGAGATGGAGAAGGTGAGCACTGAAGGTACTAGGGTAAGAGGTGATCATGATTTTAGGACAAGTGTTGCAGGTTGATTGTTGGGGCTTACATTCATTGCAGAAAAATAATGGATTCAATTATTGGCTAGCTATGACATATAGTTCAATCGTTAGAAGTTGCATGCGGGAGTACAGCTATTAATAGGGAAGCACCATGACTTTTACACATTTGATTTTAATAGGGTAGACAACATAGTCATACACAGGCTACTATATATAATGTCAATCATAAATCACGTAAGTAAGCTTTAAGGGGCTAAAGGGTTATCTGGAGATGAATGTTTTTTTTTTCATGACTAAGAGGTTTAGGAAAGAGATTTTAAAAAAAGAGACAAGTTGTTAAGAAATGTTTTGTTAGGAGGATAATTAATTGGTTTTTATTAAAAAAAAATTGGATAATAGCATTAGTCACCTGGTTCCTATTTTTGGGGGGAGATATAATGTCTCTGGGTAGTAGGTTACATTTGTAGGCACATGTAAATGACATAGTGTATGAGGTGTGTTTGAGGGTGTAGGGGGAATATTTCCAAGAAAAAATTAAGTAGTATAGTTTAATAGGTGTGGCTGGGACCTGTAGTTCCACGGATGAGGGTAGCGCCGGGGGTAACGCTGTTAGCGTAGGCGCGTCTGAGGTTAGACGGCATGGTGGTTTGGGCATGGTGCCGTTGCTGGGGTGACGATGGAGGCGTCCAGGACAGGGCGCCCAGACATCGCGGGGGGGGGGGGGGGGGGGGCGGAAGAGGGGTGACTGGGGGGATGGGGTGCTTTGCGGGGAAGGGTGGGGGTGTGTGGGGATTGGCCTTGCACTCCTGACTTTGGCCTGTATGGTTTGGGCTTGGTAGCTGTAAGGCTGACAGGTGTGGCTGGGACCTGTAGTTCCACGGATGAGGGTAGCGCCGAGGGTAACGCTGTTAGCGTAGGCGCGTCTGAGGTTAGACGGCATGGTGCCGTTGCTGGGGTGACGATGGAGGCGTCCAGGACAGGGTGCCCAGACATCGCGGAGGGACGGAAGAGGGGTGACTGAGGGGATGGGGTGCTTTGCGGGGAAGGGTGGGGGTGTGTGGGGATTGGCCTTGCACTTCTGACTTTGGCCTGTATGGTTTGGGCTTGGTAGCTGTAAGGCTGACAGGTGTGGCTGGGACCTGTAGTTCTACGGATGAGGGTAGCGCCGGGGGTAACGCTGTTAGCGTAGGCGCGTCTGAGGTTAGACGGCATGGTGCCGTTGCTGGGGTGACGATGGAGGCGTCCAGGACAGGGCGCCCAGACATCGCGGGGGGACGGAAGAGGGGTGACTGAGGGGATGGGGTGCTTTGCGGGGAAGGGTGGGGGTGTGTGGGGATTGGCCTTGCACTGCTGACTTTGGCCTGTATGGTTTGGGCTTGGTAGCTGTAAGGCTGACAGGTGTGGCTGGGACCTGTAGTTCCACGGATGAGGGTAGCGCCAGGGGTAACGCTGTTAGCGTAGGCGCGTCTGAGGTTAGACGGCATGGTGCCGTTGCTGGGGTGACGATGGAGGCGTCCAGGACAGGGCGCCCAGACATCGCGGGGGGACGGAAGAGGGGTGACTGAGGGGATGGGGTGCTTTGCGGGGAAGGGTGGGGGTGTGTGGGGATTGGCCTTGCACTGCTGACTTTGGCCTGTATGGTTTGGGCTTGGTAGCTGTAAGGCTGACAGGTGTGGCTGGGACCTGTAGTTCCACGGATGAGGGTAGCGCCAGGGGTAACGCTGTTAGCGTAGGCGCGTCTGAGGTTAGACGGCATGGTGCCGTTGCTGGGGTGACGATGGAGGCGTCCAGGACAGGGTGCCCAGACATCGCGGAGGGACGGAAGAGGGGTGACTGAGGGGATGGGGTGCTTTGCGGGGAAGGGTGGGGGTGTGTGGGGATTGGCCTTGCACTGCTGACTTTGGCCTGTATGGTTTGGGCTTGGTAGCTGTAAGGCTGACAGGTGTGGCTGGGACCTGTAGTTCCACGGATGAGGGTAGCGCCAGGGGTAACGCTGTTAGCGTAGGCGCGTCTGAGGTTAGACGGCATGGTGCCGTTGCTGGGGTGACGATGGAGGCGTCCAGGACAGGGCGCCCAGACATCGCGGGGGGACGGAAGAGGGGTGACTGAGGGGATGGGGTGCTTTGCGGGGAAGGGTGGGGGTGTGTGGGGATTGGCCTTGCACTGCTGACTTTGGCCTGTATGGTTTGGGCTTGGTAGCTGTAAGGCTGACAGGTGTGGCTGGGACCTGTAGTTCCACGGATGAGGGTAGCGCTGTGGGCTGTTGGGGTGACCACCGTCCACCCGCCTAACCTATTTGGAGCTGAGGGTACAGATTTGTACGCGGCGACATGTATGTAGGAGGGTAGTCTTGGGGAAATGAAAGTTTCAGAAGTCTTAGATATCGATATATTGGCCCCTGTCCTAATAATCTGTCGGTGTTTTGCGTGCCGGTATTATTTTATTGTTTTTATATGTATGTATTGTCTAGGTATATGATGTCGGTCTTTTATGTGTCGGTATTATTGCTGTCTGTTTTATGATTTGTCGATCATTTGCATGTCTATGCATACACTGTCGGTCTTTTACTTGTCGATATTATCGAGGTCTGTTTGATTAATTGTCGGTCTTTTTTACTGTCTATGTATGCACTGTCGGGTTTTAGTCATGTCGGTCAAATGCACGTCTGACTTGTGTTTTGTCGGTCTTTTGTGTGTCTGCATATATACTGTCGGTCTGTTGTGTTTCGGTATAAATCTTGTCTGATGAAGGACTTGTCGGTCTGTTGTGTTGTCGATTTATGCGATGTCGGTTTAGAGGTGTTCGATGTGACTGTTGTCTGACTTCTGAACTGTCGGTCTTTGTTCTGTCGGACTGTTGGTCTTGTCGGGCTTTCCTTTGTCTTTATTTTAACTTTGTCTGACTTTTAACTGTCGGTCTATCACTATTGTCTGACTGTTTTCTTTCTGTCTTCTGTTGTCGGTCTTTTCGCTGTCTACATTCTTCATGTCGGCGAGTCAGCCGGAACCCTCCTACATGACGGGGCGGGCCTCCCCCTGGGGGATCCCAGGGTGGGAGGCCGACTTCTGCAGTTCACCCAGGTCTGGTTAAAGACCACTTCAGACGCATGTGTGCGAGAAGTCATCTCTCGCGGGTACGCAGTCTCTTTCAAGAAACATCCCCCTCGCCAGTTCTGCACAGCGGTTATTCCTACGGATCCGTTGAAGGCGCAAGCACTACACTTGTTTGTGCATTCTCTCCTGGATACAGGAGTGGTAGTGCCAGTACCTCTGTCCCAGAGAGGCGGAAGATACTACTCAACCCTGTTTCTAGTCCCGAAACCCAATGGGTCTTTCCAGCCTATACTCAACCTCAAATCACTGAACAAATTTGTGAGTGTCCATGGATGGAAATGCTGCACTTGATTGTACTGGCCATGAAACCCGGGAGATTATTATGGTATCCATGGATATACAAGATACTTATCTGCATATACCTATTGCCATATCACATCATCAATATCTGTAGTTTGCTATTGGCAACCTTCACTATCAGTTCCAGGCTCTGCCATTTGGACTGGCCACGGCCCTTGGATCTTCACCAAGGTTATGGCCGTGATGACGGCTCATCTACATCGTCAGGGAATCAGGATCTTGCCATTTCTGGACGACTTGCTGATCCTGGTGAACTCCCAAGATGTCCTCCTCAGTCATTTGCAACTGACGGTATGCTTCCTACAAGCCCACGGGTGGCTAGTCAACTGGAAGAAGTCCTCGCTGGTCCCTGCTCAGAGCATGGTGCACCTGGGGGCACTGCTGGACACAAACAGCCAAAGACTGTTTCTGTCTCCAGAGAAAGTCCTGAAACTTCAGGACAGGATCAGATACTTCCTCTCTCGCCCAGGAGTGTCGATACACTCGGTGATGCAAGTACTAGGCCTCATGGTGTTGGCTTTCGACATGGTAGAGTACGCTCAATTTAATTCCCGCCCTCTGCAGAGGTTAATTCTTTCCAAGTGGGACAGCCTGACTCATTGGATCAGGTCTCAAATGATCTCCTTGACTCCAGAGGTTCGTCTGTCACTGAGCTGGTGGCTACAGGACCAACAGTTGAGCATAGGCCGTCCCTTCTGGATCCCCAACTGGGTCCTACTGACTACGGATGTCAGTCTGTGGGGTTGGGGCGTGGTGCTAGAGCAACACTCTCTCTCCAGGGTTGTAGGACCAGGGAGGAATCTCTCCTCCCGATAAACATTCTGAAATTGTGGGCAGTGTTCAATGCTTTGACTCTTGCCCTGCCTCTGATACAGAACAGGCCTGTTCAAGTACAGTCAGACAATGCCACCACGGTGGCATGCATAAATCATCAGTGTGGCACTCGAAGACGCATGGCAATGATGGAAGTGTCAAAAATCCTTTGTTGGGCGGAGCACCATCTGCCAGCAATATCGGCAGTGTTCATTCCGGGAGTCCTCAACTGGGAAGCGTATTTCCTCAGTCGTGAAGACGTGCATGCCGGAGAGTGGAGTCTTCATCAGGAAGTCTTTCAACTCCTAGTGGACAAGTGGGGTCTACCAGATGTAGACCTGATGGCGTCTCGACACAATCACAAAGTTCCGGCCTTCAGATTAAGAACAAGGGATCCTCAAGCAGCGTTCGTGGACGCACTGGCAATTCCATGGAACTTTTGGCTGCCCTACGTGTTCCCACCAGTGTCACTTCTGCCCAGGGTACTACGGAAGTTCAAGCAAGAATGAGGAATACTACTTCTAGTCACTCCAGCGTGGCCCAGACGGCACTGGTTTTCAGACCTGCAGGGTCTATCGATAGAGCATCCTCTTCTACTTCCTCAACGCCCAGACCTCCTCATTCAGGGCCCTTGTGTGTACCCCAGACCTGGGCAAAGTACGGCCCGCGAGCCACATACGGCCTTTTGTCAATGCCTGTCCGGCCCACGTAGGCTCTCCGCCCACAGGCTCCCTGCACCATGGAACCACTCCTCCCTTCCGCGCTGTCACTCCTCCCCACCTCGCTGTCACTCCTCCCCGCCGCGCTGTCACTCCTCCCCTCCGCTGCCTTAAGCTTGTCGCGCTGATAGCTCTCAGCTGAAGGCAATACTGTAGGGGCGGAGACAGGGTCAGCGTGCAGCGAGAAAGAGCAGCCAATTAGATCCTATGGTGTCTCCCGCCAGTACGGTTTGAATCCCCCCTCACCGCGGCACTGCGCACTGACCTAAGCTCCGCCGGGTGGGAGGAGGTGTGGCCAGGGGGATAGAATCACACAGTAGTTCATAGGGCTGGTCACTGAGGACCAGTCAGAGTCCTGGGCTCCAGACAAGTCCTTCCACAAGAGATGTTGGTGGCGGCGGGAACTTAGACAAACCTGTATAGAGGTGGCTGCTGTCAGACAGGGCTAACCTGACCTGCGGTCCTCACTATCTGCACTCTCTGCCCCGTACACCAGCCCGACCGCTGGCATACCGACAGTGTGGCGAGCACAAATGAGCCCCTTGTGGGCTCATTGCGCTCGCCACGCTGCGGGCACAGTCACGCTATTTTATTCTCCCTCCAGGGGGGTCGTGGACCCCCACGAGGGAGAATAAGTGTCGGTATGCCGGCTGTCGGGATTCCGGCGCCGGTATACTGTGCGCCGGGATCCCGACAGCCAGCATACTGAAGACCACCCGTTCATCCCACCTACTCATACACCAGAGAGTGCACACAGGGGAGAGACCATGGCCCTCATTCCGAGTCGTTCGCTCGTTCTTTTTTTTTGCATCGCAGTGAAAATCAGCTTAGAGCGCATGCGCAATGTTCGCACTGCGACTGCGCTAAGTAATTCTGCTATGAAGAAAGGATTTTTACTCACGGCTTTTTGTTCGCACCGGCGAACGTAGTGTGATTGACAGGAAATGGGTGTTACTGGGCGGAAACACGGCGTTTTATGGGCGTGTGGGTGAAAACGCTACCGTTTCCGGAAAAAACGCAGGAGTGGCCGGAGAAACGGGGGAGTGTCTGGGCGAACGCTGGGAGTGTTTGTGACGTCAAACCAGGAACGACAAGCACTGAACTGATCGCACAGGCAGAGTAAGTCTGGAGCTACTCTAAAACTGCTAAGTTTTTTTTGTTCGCAATATTGCGTAAACTTTGTTCGCACTTTTAAGATGCTAAGATACACTCCCAGTAGGCGTAGACTAAGCGTGTGTAACTCTGCTAAATTCGCCTTGCGACCGATCAACTCGGAATGAGGGCCCATATGAATGCAAGGAGTGTGGGAAATGTTTTGTGCAGAAGCAGCATCTCCAGTCCCATCACCGTACACACACCGGAGAGAAGCCGCATCAGTGCACAGAGTGCGGGAAAAGATTTGCTTTTAAATCCGATCTTTCCATCCACAGGAGAACGCACACGGGAGAGAAGCCGTACAAATGTTCTGAATGTGGGAAAGGATTTACCACCAGCTCACATCGTCGTAGACACAAAGCTTCCCACACAGGAGCAAACCCCTTTCCATGTTCTGAGTGTGATAAAGCTTTCCCTACGAAGTACCAGCTATGCATCCACCAGATTGTTCACACGGGAGAGAAGAACTTTGAGTGTCCTGAATGTGGAAAATGCTTCTCTACTAATGCACATCTCAGCAGCCATAAGCAGACACACACAGGGGAAAAGCCTTGTAAGTGCTCTGAGTGCGGGAAAGCATTTGCTTGCAGAGCCAATCTCCGCCTCCATCAGAAATCCCACACAGGAGAAAAACCATTTGCATGTAACGAATGTGCACAGTGGCCCTCATTCCGAGTTGATCGCTCGCAAGGCGATTTTAGCAGAGTTACACACGCTAAGCCGCCGCCTACTGGGAGTGAATCTTAGCTTCTTAAAATTGCGACCGATGTATTCGCAATATTGCGATTACAAACTACTTAGCAGTTTCAGAGTAGCTTCAGACTTACTCGGCATCTGCGATCAGTTCAGTGCTTGTCGTTCCTGGTTTGACGTCATAAACACACCCAGCGTTCGCCCAGACACTCCTCCGTTTCTCCGGCCACTCCTGCGTTTTTTCCGGAAACGGTAGCGTTTTTAACCACACGCCCCTGAAACGCCGTGTTTCCGCCCAGTAACACCCATTTCCTGTCAATCACATTACGATCGCCGGAGCGAAGAAAAAGCCGTGAGTAAAAATACTATCTTCATTGTTAAATTACTTGGCGCAGTCGCAGTGCGAATATTGCGCATGCGTACTAAGCGGAATTTCACTGCGATGCGATGAAATATACCGAGCGAACGACTCGGAATGAGGGCCAGTGTTTTCCCAGCAAAGCTCATCTTATCAGACACACAAAAGTCCACACAGGACAGAAATCCAATAAATGCCGCAAGTGTGGTGACTATTTCCAGAATGTGTCTGACCTCGCCCAGCACAAGAGAAGCCATGATAAGACCTATGCGTGTACTGAGTGTGACAAACATTTTAAACAGAAAGGTCATCTGAAGCAGCATCAGAAAATACACACGGGAGAAAAGCCATTTGTGTGTGCAGAGTGTGGGAAACGCTTTACACAGAAAGCCGGGCTGATTTCACATGAGCAGAGACTTCACAAAAAAGCTTTTGAATGCCCGGAAAATGTGAAAAGTTTTTTCGTAAAGGCTGAGCTTGAGAAACGAGAGAGTTCACACAGGAGAGAAACCTTTTCCTTGTACTGAATATGGACAAATGTTTTAGGGAACGCTCACATCTGGTTATTCACCTGAGACGTCACACTGGACAGAAGCCTTTCTCGTGCTCAGAATGTGGAAAAGGTTTCCATAGCAGCAGCGGTCTTAGGGCCTAATTTAGAGTTGATCATAGCAGCATATTTGTTAGCAGTTAGGCAAAACCATGGTGGTCATTCCGAGTTGTTCGCTCGTTGCCGTTTTTCGCAACGCAGCGATTAGGTGGAAAATGCGCATGCGCATGGTACGCAGTGCACATGCGCTAAGTTATTTAACACAAAACTTAGTAGATTTGCTGGTGTTCGTGCGGCGCTTTTCAGTCGCACTGCTGATCGGTGAGTGGTTGACAGGAAAGGGACGTTTCTGGGAGGTAACTGAGCGTTTTCCGGGAGTGTGCAAAAAAAACGCAGGCGTGCCAGGGAAAAGCGCAGGAGTGGCTGGCCGAACGCAGGGCGTGTTTGTGACGTCAAACCAGGAACTAAACGGACTGAGGTGATCGCAATCTAGGAGTAGGTCTGGAGATACTCAGAAACTGCTAATCTTTCGTTCGCTATTCTGCTAAACTAAGATACACTCCCAGAGGGCGGCGGCCTAGCTTTTGCAATGCTGCTAAAAGCAGCTAGCAAGCGATCAACTCGGAATGAGGGCCCATGGTATTCAAACATGCTGCTAAAAGCAGCTAGCGAGCGATCAACTCGGAATGAGGGCCCATGGTATTCAGATATTTGCAACTTCGGCATGCAGTAACAGCGCAGTTAGGCCCCTCCCCCCCTGCAATCTCTGATTCCCCAATCAAAGACCTGATTATGCGTTTAGGCACTAGGGGCCGGATTTCATACATATATGCTACTCTTAATGCCCGGATGAATGCATCTATTTTTGATCCCGTGTGTTAAATGGCAACGGGATGTGGGCACACTAGAGGAGGACCAATGGGATCAAATATTATGCACTACTAAATATTCGACCCCTTGTATCAGGCAAATTTCATTTTATATTCTACATCGGGTTTACCGCACTCCTATTTCCATGTGTAGAGCGGGCCTGAGATCGGAAACCACTTGCCCCAGATGCGCACTTTTGGCACTTATTATGGTCCTGCCCTAATATATATGATTTCTGGAAGGCTGTATGGGCGGATGTTTTACACACAGACCCCACTTTACCATCCATGACACCTACTTTATATACACGCCCATTATCTACAAATATGTGCTCTGCCTCACAGCTCTTGCTAAGGTTCTAATAGCCCGCATCTGGTTTGCTCCATCCTCACCTAACATATATCACTGGAGAGCGCTAGTGAATGAGGTCATGAACGTTTCATGTATAGAGCTAGAGGTACTCTCACCCAATATTTTGCTAAATGGGATAGGTGGAATACTTTGCGGCTCGTCACGGACTTCAATATGATGGCTGTCTCTACTTAATACTGCTAATACTTTTGAATGCTCGGGTCTTGCAGAAGTCTATGGAACAGTATTGCTATATGAATGTAATTGTTATACTATACCGTTAATATCCTTCTTATATTCCTGAGTAGATGTATAGTTGTCATAATACGCACGACACTCAACTGCATATATGCTTGTAACCAATACTTTATTTTTCTGGCTCATGGACATGTACAAGTTTGTTTTGTTATACGTCTGCATTTGCTGTATATCTGAAAAAACATCTCAATAAAAAGTACACAAGTAAAAAATAAATAAATAATAAAGCAGCCAGTATTTACCCTGCACAGAAATAATATAACCCACCCAAATCTAACTCTCTCTGCACATGTTACATCTGCCCCCCCCCCCCCCCCCCCCCCCCTGCAGTGCACATGGTTTTGCCCAACTGGTAACAAATGTGCTGCTGCAATGAACTCTGAATTGCCCCCTTAGTTCCCACATTGCAGTGCACACAGAGAAGAAGCCATTTGTGTGCTCAGAGTGTGGAAAAGCATTTGGTAGCAGCTGGCAGCTTGTTGCCCATCAGAGATCTCACACAGACGAGAGACTGTTGACCTGTTCCAAGTGTGGTAAATCCTTCAAGCGTAGACCAATTTGGTCAGACGTCAGAAACTTCACACACAGGGGTGAGACCATTTGCATGTCCAGATGTGGTAAGCGATTTATAATGAAACATCCTGGCTGCTAGCAACAGGCATCCGAGCTGAACAATACTGACATCCAGTACTAACAGTGAGGGGAGGACCAGACTGAAGTGAGATTTGGACCCAGGAAGCAGGTTCCGGAGCCGGTATTCCATTTTATTGAGGCCCAGATCACATTTACTTCTGGTAAACCCCCAACTTTTACTCTGGTTTTTGAGTGATCTTCAGTATTGAATTGTCAAAGTTTTACTATTTCTTTATGGAAAATTGGATGTGTACATTAAAATTCTTTAATTTTTGTACATACTTCACCATATTGCTATTCTTTTACATTTTTTGCATATGTGGAGTTTACCATCGTTACGGTGAAGACTGGTCAGGATAACCTTTGAGAGAAGTATCATATTTTTTTGTTTATATTAGCGTACCTATCTGACCTATATCTTCATATTGTTCATTATCTTATCGGTATTGGGGAATACCATTGGTCTGAGGGGTGCTGCTTATTACTTTGGGCGCCCAGTCACTCCTTGAAATTATAGACATTTGTATAGTGAATTCAGAACTTGTGAAACATAAGTTTATATGAAGAGATTATAAGTATATAGCGTGTATTGTAAATTGTTTTACTTGTGTACTGTGTGTGGGAGAGCTTTCACATATGCCTCATTGTTGGCTCATCATCCAAAGGTTCATGGGCCAAAGTGGAAAGTAATTCAACACAAAGCTAGCCACTTATGCGGGAGATGTTTTATTGTATTTGCTCCACTAAATTGAATGACCGCGACTCCACACTGTTCACATAACCATGCAAATCTCTATTTTAGGATTTCAATTCTACCTGTTCTGAACTTTAGTTTTGTAATTTTCAGCATTCTTAATCTGAATAGTTGTAAGTTTTTAGCTTCTGGATTACCTCACACACCATAAAATCCCAAGAGCAGGGGTGGAATGAGGTCTTGTGTCTGTATAGCTTACACCAGACAGAGTATGTTGCATGAAAGAAAATCAAAATACAGTATGATGAAGATGTAAGTAACAAACAATGGTGTACAGCCAGGGCCAAAAGTTTTGAGAATTACTTTCTTAATCAATGCTTGGAGTTTGTCAGAATTTAAAATGTTGGGTCCACGGCCAGGAAACTCCCCAGACCTTAATCCCATTGAGTACTTGTGGTCAATCCTCAAGAGGGGGGTAGACAAACAAAAACCCACAAATTCTGACAAACGCCAAGCATTGATTAGGCAAGAATGGGCGGCCATCAGTCAGTATGTGGCCCAGAAGTTGATTGACAGCATGCCAGGGCGAACTGCAGAGGTCTTGAAAAAGAAGGGTCAACACTGCAAATATTGCATAAGCTTAATGTAATTGTCAATAAAAGCCTTTGACAATTATGAAATGCTTGTAATTCTACTTCAGTATACCATAGTAACATCTGACACAAAGGTCTAAAAACACTGAAGCAGCAAACTTTATGAAAACCAATACTTGTGTCATTCTCAAAACGTTTGGCCACTGCTGTAGGTACCAATCTGTTCACTGAGATCTGGAAGATACAAGCTTGAGAATCTGAGTCCATTTTTGTATTCAGTTCTCCGATATGACCTCCCAACATCACCAAATCTCCTGTGCACCTGTGTGGGGTGTGACGGGAAATTGGCGATGCTTAGGGTGGCAAAGAGCTGTCTGTCACGGTCCAGTGGGGCGGATCATGGGGGCACCAGTACTTTCCCGTCTGGACGCTCTGGTGCAGTCCCTCTGGAGGGTGCGGGGCGGTGCGTGGGCTGCTGGCGGCGGGCGCAGACTGCAGGCACGTCTGGGGGGACAGGGAGCAGAGGCAGCAGTGTGCGTTGGGGCAGCTTCCAGCTGCAGAGGTGTGGTATCTTGGAGGGGTCAGCTGACCTTAATGACCCAATGACCAACAAGGTCAGCAGAACCAATGAGAGTCCGTCTGCAGGTATAAGTCTGGGACTTTCTGGGCAAGAGATTGCCAGTGCAACGTCTCTCACACAGCTTGTGTGTGTGTTTGTTACTCTATGTTCCGCAGTATTGCTTATATAGCACCCAGTTGCTTGTAACCTACTCGAGACGCAGGATTGTCAGCTAGCATCATCACCACGCTTTGCTCTGCCATCCTGCTTCACCTTTGCTTCCAGTGAGCCTCAACATTGCTCATGTCCCACAGCTCCCCGCTTCCGGAGATTTCCAGGTGTTCGCTCATGGGAGATCGTGCTCTATTTTTCCGTCGCTCCTGGCAGTCTGACATGCCTCTTTGTCACAGTATTTCCATTGAGACTTATGAAAGACTTTCATATGGCCAGCTCGGCTAATTCTTCCAAAAACTACCGACACCGAACCGCCAGCCGCAGTTCCGGATTCACAAGTTCCAACAGCGCCGACAGTTTGCACTGGCCCTATGGTTCTGGAAAGTGGTCAGGGTTCTGGTACGGACCTTCTGCAGGGCATTGCTACTCGTCTCAAGAGTCTGGAGGAGTCTCAGCATCAGCTGGCCCAATTCCTACAATGGATGTCTTCCCGTCAAGATTCAATGCAGGTCGACATTGCAAACATTTCTACCGGCCAGCATTCAGAGACTCAGCAGGTGCCGCCTGTGCCTGTTCCTATGGTAGCGCCTTCGCAAGGGAACCAGATGGTCGGATAGTACGTAGTACAGTTCCAGACCTACGCTTCTGAGCTTCGGTGGAACGAGGAGGCGTTAGTGTCTGCCTTCTGGAATGGTCTCTCCGACAAGATGAATGACGAATTGGCTAGTTGGGATCTACCACCCAAATTGGACAATCTGATATCCCTTTGTACCAAGGTAGACCTTAGTTTCAGAGAACACCAGACAAAGAACCGTGGGGAACGTCCGAGATTTCGTCCTCCACCACCTCCATCCTTGAATGCTCCAGCCAAAGTAACCCATGATGAGCCTATGCAAATTAATAGGGCTTGCCTAACTCCAGAGGAGTGTCAAAGGAGATACAGGGAGAACTTATGTCTGTACTGTGGGGCCTCTGGACATCTGGTAGCAACCTGCGCATAAGGTCCGGAAAACTAATCATCCTAACCAGCAGTGGAGACACTAGGTTAGGAGTGCTTAATTTGTCTCCTTCCCTCGCAGAACCAGTTTTAGAAATGACCTTGGGTTTACCACAAGGTCCTAAAGATTTTCTCTCTCTCCTAGATTTGGGAGCTGCTGAGAACTTTATCACGGCAGATGTGGTACAACAACTACAGATTCCTACTGTTGAACTTTCCTGTCCAATTTCCCTCTCTGCTGTTGATGGCAGTCAAATCTCCAGCGGGGTAGCTACTCACCAGACACTTCCCCTTCAGTTATGTGTTGGGGCACTCCATAAGGAGTTAGTTCATTTCTTAGTTATACCCAAGGATACTCATAAGATTGTTTTGGGGTTCCCTCAGCTACAGTAGCACAACCCAAGATTCGATTGGGAAAATATGCAAATCTTGTCTTGGGGAGAGTCTTGTGCTTTTTCCTGTCTTACCTGTGTCAAACCGCTGAATAAAAGTCAACTAAAACCTCTTCTGCAAGTTCCACCTCAGTATTCCTTCTTTGCAGATGTTTTTAGCAAACAAGTGGCAGAGGTAGACCCTGGGATTACCCTATCAATTTAATACCTGGGAAGAGTCTTCAGAGAGGTCGTATATATCCTCTTTCGGCACCTGAAATGGAGTCTATGTCGGAATACATCAAGGAAAATCTAGCCAGGGGTTTCATTCAGCCCTCCACCTCACCGTCTGGTGCTGGGTTCTTCTTTGTCCAGAAAAAAGATGGAGGTCTTCACCCTTGCATTGACTTCCGGGGACTGAATGAAATAATGATTAAGAACCGTTATCCCTTTCCTTTAATCTCAGAATTATTTGATCGGGTTAAAGGAGCTTCCGTCTTCACCAAGTTAGACCTCCAGAGTCTTCACCAAGTTAGACCTCCAGAGTCTTCACCAAGTTAGACCTCAGAGGGGCATATAACCTGATTCAAATCAGAGCAGGAGATGAATGGAAGATGGTGTTTAATACTCGTGATGGGCATTTTGAGTATCTGGTAATGCCCTTTGGTTTCAGCCATGCTCCAGCGGTATTCCAGAACTTTATAAATTACATTTATAGGTCAGTCGTAGTCTATTTGGATGACATATTGATTTTCTCAACCAACCTGAAAGAACATTGTTCCCAAGTTCAAGAGATGTTACGGAGACTTCGTCAACATCATCTGTATTGCAAGTTGGAAAAATATGTCTTTGAGCAACCTTCAATGCCATTTTTGAGTTATGTTATATCTGGCTCAGGCTTGGAGATGGATACAGCCAAAGTAGAAACAGTTCTCAACTGGTCCAAGCCCACAACTCTCAAAGCAATACAACATTTTTTGGTGTTTGCAAATTTTTACCGGATGTTTATCAAGGGGTTCTCCACTATAGTGGCTCCCATCACCGCTCTCACCCGAAAAGATGCTAATCCTAAAGAATGGACATCTTCCGCAGACTCAGCATTCCAGCACTTAAAACAAGCATTTATTACAGCTCCGGTTTTAAGGCAACCCGACGTCAATAAAGCTTTTTTCTTTGAAGTAGAAGCGTCTACCGAGGCTGTGGGAGCAGTTCTCTCCCAAAGTCTGGAGTATAACAAGCTTCACCCTTGTGGGTTTTTTTTCCAAGAAATTCCTTCCTGCAGAAAGAAACTATACAATAGGGGAATAGGGGAACAAGAGCTTTTGGCCATTAAATTAGCATTGGAAGAATGGCGGTACCTGCTGGAGGGGGCCAAGTTTCCAATTTCTATCTTCACCGACCACAAAAATGTGATCTTCCTTAAAAACATCCAGTGCTTAAATCCTCGTTTGGCCCGGTGGGCCATGTTCTTCTCAAGGTTTAATTTCACTCTGACTTTCTGCCCTGGATCACAAAACCAAAAGGCGGATGCTCTTTCACGATCTTTCTCTTCAGAAGATTCCAAGGATTCTCCTCCTCTTCAGTCAGTGCTAGACTCAGAACTTTGCCACTACTTAGGTTCAGCCTCCAGTGGAGAAAGTATTTGTACCTCTTCATCTTTGAAAGAAGTTATTAACCTGGGCTCATACCTCTCAGTTCTCCGGACATGCCGGGGTCCATAAAACCACAGACTTCATTCAACGCTCTTACTGGTGACCTTCATTAAGGACTGACGTCTCTTCGTTCATTGCCTCATGTTCCAATTGCGCGCAACATCAAGTTTTTCGACAACGTCCTGCCGGGGAATTAATAACTCTAACCATTCCAAAGTTGCCGTGGACACATCTCTCCATGGACTTCATCACGGATCTACCACCATCAAAGGGATTTTGATCGCTTTTCTAAATGGTTAGTTTTGTACCACTCAAGGGCCTTCCCATGGCACCCGGGTTGCCTCAGCTCTTTATCACAGAGATCTTCAAGACCCATGGTCTTCCTTCTGAAATCATCTCAGACCGAGGAGTCCAGTTCGTGGCTAAGTTTTGGAGGGCCTTCTGTGCACACAAGGAGGATGGCAGCGCATTCAGACGCAGCGGCTGTGAGAAGGGGACAGAAAAACAGACATGCATACCAATATAAGAGCTACAGAAATATTACTGATCTCCGCAGTGTTCTTACCCCCATTCTGGTTGTGCTGTGCCTGGTCCTGGGAGCTGTGCGAGGCTTGGAGGCGGACAGGATTGTGTTCACCCGCGGTCAATTGCTGGCGCTCCGTGCCTGGGCTGGTCCGACTGCACCCGTGGGGAGGCTGGTGGATGGCTCGCTGGAGGGCTCTGCCACATGCATGGCAGATGGCGTTGGCTCCGGCGGTGAAGGCACTGGTCCTGTGGCGGCTGATGGGTCGCGTATGGAGGGGAGTCCCAGCGGGATCGACCGTGGTGTGATGGAGGGGGACTCGTCCTTGCCGCGTCACTGCAGTGTGCGACCATCATGTGACCCGGAGCTTGATGCTGTTGCTGGAGCTGCCAGGAGAGCCCAGGATCAACATCATTATGGTGTGCGAGTACCAGCTGACCCGAAGACTGCTGCTGATGCTGCCACGGCTGATGGAGGAGATAATGGCTTGTGGTCTAGTAAGAGGACTCGAGCTGCTGACTCTGCTGCGGCGCCTAGTGGAGGTACGGGCCGATCGGAGGGGGTGAATACTTGGAGGAGGATTATGCCTGAGGGGGACAATGAGCAGGTATACCGGGGCCAGAGATTCTGGGGGGCAGGTAGTCTGGTTAGGTCCATATGGAAACATAGACCCCGGAGGGAGAGGAAGCAAAAGCGGGGAAAAAGAGCCGGATTTAGACTGAGACTGCTTCTATGCCCTTACAGATCTGCTCTTCCTAGTGTTTTTCTGGCAAATGTGAGGTCTCTCCCTATCAAATTAGATGAGATTCGGGCGACATTGGCTAGTCAGTTTTTTATTAATTCTTGTTCTCTTAGGGTATGAGATTTGGCTGAATGATTATATGCTGGACACTGCTGTACAGTTTGCCAAAAGAACATTATTTAGATGAGATAGGACCATGGATTCTAGTAAATCCAAAGGGGGAGGTGTATGTGAATGATAGTTGGTGTTCCTACTAGAGATGAGCGGGTTCGGTTTCTCTGAAACCGAACCCGCACGAACTTCATGTTTTTTTCACGGGTCCGAGCAGACTCGGATCCTCCCGCCTTGCTCGGTTAACCCGAGCGCGCCCGAACGTCATCATGACGCTGTCGGATTCTCGCGAGACTCGGATTCTATATAAGGAGCCGCGCGTCGCCGCCATTTTCACACGTGCATTGAGATTGATAGGGAGAGGACGTGGCTGGCGTCCTCTCCATTAGAAATTAGATTAGAAGAGAGAGAGAGATTGTGCAGAGTCAGACAGAGTTTACCACAGTGACCAGTGCAGTTGTTGTTAGTTAACTTTTATTTATTTTAATATAATATATCCGTTCTCTGCTATATCCGTTCTCTGCCTGAAAAAAAACGATACACAGCAGCAGCCAGTCACACAGTGTGACTCAGTCTGTGTGCACTCAGCTCAGCCCAGTGTGCTGCACATCAATGTATAAAAGGCAAAGCTTATAATAATTGTGGGGGAGACTGGGGAGCACTGCAGGTTGTTATAGCAGGAGCCCCCAGGAGTACATAATATTATATTAATTTAAAATTAAACAGTGCACACTTTTGCTGCAGGAGTGCCACTGCCAGTGTGACTAGTGGTGACCAGTGCCTGACCACCAGTATAGTAGTATATTGTTGTATGTATTGTATACTATCTCTTTATCAACCAGTCTATATTAGCAGCAGACACAGTACAGTGCGGTAGTTCACGGCTGTGGCTACCTCTGTGTCGGCAGTCGGAACTCGGCAGGCAGTCCGTCCATCCATAATTGTATTACAATATATACCACCTAACCGTGGTATTTTTTTTTCTTTCTTTATACCGTCGTCATAGTGTCATACTTGTTACGAGTATACTACTATCTCTTTATCAACCAGTGTACAGTGCGGTAGTTCACGGCTGTGGCTACCTCTGTGTCGGCAGTCGGCAGGCAGTCCGTCCATCCATAATTGTATTATTATTATAATATATACCACCTAACCGTGGTTTTTTTTTCATTCTTTATACCGTCATAGTGTCATACTAGTTGTTACGAGTATACTACTATCTCTTTATCAACCAGTGTACAGTGCGGTAGTTCACGGCTGTGGCTACCTCTGTGTCGGCAGTCGGCAGGCAGTCCGTCCATCCATAATTGTATTATTATTATAATATATACCACCTAACCGTGGTTTTTTTTTCATTCTTTATACCGTCGTCATAGTGTCATACTAGTTGTTACGAGTATACTACTATCTCTTTATCAACCAGTGTACAGTGCGGTAGTTCACGGCTGTGGCTACCTCTGTGTCGGAACTCGGCAGGCAGTCCGTCCATCCATAATTGTATTATATACCACCTAACCGTGGTTTTTTTATACCACCTAACCGTGGCAGTCCGTCCATAATTGTATACTAGTATCCAATCCATCCATCTCCATTGTTTACCTGAGGTGCCTTTTAGTTCTGCCTATAAAATATGGAGAACAAAAAAGTTGAGGTTCCAAAATTAGGGAAAGATCAAGATCCACTTCCACCTCGTGCTGAAGCTGCTGCCACTAGTCATGGCCGAGACGATGAAATGCCAGCAACGTCGTCTGCCAAGGCCGATGCCCAATGTCATAGTACAGAGCATGTCAAATCCAAAACACCAAATATCAGAAAAAAAAGGACTCCAAAACCTAAAATAAAATTGTCGGAGGAGAAGCGTAAACTTGCCAATATGCCATTTACCACACGGAGTGGCAAGGAACGGCTGAGGCCCTGGCCTATGTTCATGGCTAGTGGTTCAGCTTCACATGAGGATGGAAGCACTCAGCCTCTCGCTAGAAAAATGAAAAGACTCAAGCTGGCAAAAGCAGCACAGCAAAGAACTGTGCATTCTTCGAAATCCCAAATCCGAATTCCGAGCCCACCCGCTGGCGGTGATGCAGGGCAGTCTGGAGCGACTGCTGATGCTGACATCTGGTCCGGACTGAAGGACCTGACAACCATTACGGACATGTCGTCTACTGTCACTGCATATGATTCTCTCACCATTGATAGAATGGTGGAGGATTATATGAGTGACCGCATCCAAGTAGGCACGTCACACAGTCCGTACTTATACTGGCAGGAAAAAGAGGCAATTTGGAGGCCCTTGCACAAACTGGCTTTATTCTACCTAAGTTGCCCTCCCACAAGTGTGTACTCCGAAAGAGTGTTTAGTGCCGCCGCTCACCTTGTCAGCAATCGGCGTACGAGGTTACATCCAGAAAATGTGGAGAAGATGATGTTCATTAAAATGAATTATAATCAATTCCTCCGCGGAGACATTGACCAGCAGCAATTGCCTCCACAAAGTACACAGGGAGCTGACATGGTGGATTCCAGTGGGGACGAATTGATAATCTGTGAGGAGGGGGATGTACACGGTGATATATCGGAGGATGATGATGAGGTGGACATCTTGCCTCTGTAGAGCCAGTTTGTGCAAGGAGAGATTAATTGCTTCTTTTTTGGTGGGGGTCCAAACCAACCCGTCATTTCAGTCACAGTCGTGTGGCAGACCCTGTCACTGAAATGATGGGTTGGTTAAAGTGTGCATGTCCTGTTTTGTTTATACAACATAAGGGTGGGTGGGAAGGGCCCAAGGACAATTCCATCTTGCACCTCTTTTTTCTTTTATTTTTCTTTGCGTCATGTGCTGTTTGGGGAGGGTTTTTTGGAAGGGACATCCTGCGTGACACTGCAGTGCCACTCCTAGATGGGCCCGGTGTTTGTGTCGGCCACTAGGGTCGCTTATCTTTCTCACACAGTCAGCTACCTCATTGCGCCTCTTTTTTTCTTTGCGTCATGTGCTGTTTGGGGAGGGTTTTTTGGAAGGGACATCCTGCGTGACACTGCAGTGCCACTCCTAGATGGGCCCGGTGTTTGTGTCGGCCACTAGGGTCGCTTATCTTTCTCACACAGTCAGCTACCTCATTGCGCCTCTTTTTTTCTTTGCGTCATGTGCTGTTTGGGGAGGGTTTTTTGGAAGGGACATCCTGCGTGACACTGCAGTGCCACTCCTAGATGGGCCAGGTGTTTGTGTCGGCCACTAGGGTCGCTAATCTTACTCACACAGCTACCTCATTGCGCCTCTTTTTTTCTTTGCGTCATGTGCTGTTTGGGGAGGGTTTTTTGGAAGGGACATCCTGCGTGACACTGCAGTGCCACTCCTAGATGGGCCCGGTGTTTGTGTCGGCCACTAGGGTCGCTTATCTTTCTCACACAGTCAGCTACCTCATTGCGCCTCTTTTTTTCTTTGCGTCATGTGCTGTTTGGGGAGGGTTTTTTGGAAGGGACATCCTGCGTGACACTGCAGTGCCACTCCTAGATGGGCCCGGTGTTTGTGTCGGCCACTAGGGTCGCTAATCTTACTCACACAGCTACCTCATTGCGCCTCTTTTTTTCTTTGCGTCATGTGCTGTTTGGGGAGGGTTTTTTGGAAGGGACATCCTGCGTGACACTGCAGTGCCACTCCTAGATGGGCCCGGTGTTTGTGTCGGCCACTAGGGTCGCTGAGCTTAGTCATCCAGCGACCTCGGTGCAAATTTTAGGACTAAAAATAATATTGTGAGGTGTAAGGTGTTCAGAATAGACTGAAAATGAGTGTTAATTATGGTTATTGAGGTTAATAATACTATGGGATCAAAATGACCCCCAAATTCAATGTTTTAAGATGTTTTTTAGGGTTTTTTGAAAAAACCACCCGAATCCAAAACACACCCGAATCCGACAAAAAAAATTCGGTGAGGTTTTGCCAAAACGCGGTCGAACCCAAAACACGGCCGCGGAACCGAACCCAAAACCAAAACACAAAACCCGAAAAATTTCAGGCGCTCATCTCTAGTTCCTACGCACTTCATATTGATACCTTTTGTTCAGCTAATGAAGAGTATGCTATTGTTAAATGTCGTCCTTTTTATCTGCCGAGAGAATTCTCAGTAGTAATTGTGGTTGTTGTCTATATCCCCCCAGATGCTCATGTGGTATCCACTTTGGGATGTTTGTATACTGCCATAACTAAATTAGAATCTAAATATGTGGATGGTGTATTTTTAGTGGCAGGTGACTTTAACCAGGCCAGATTGAAGACTATCCTTCCTAAATATTCTCAGTATGTAAAGACTCCTACTAGAGGGGAAAATGTATTAGACCATGTGTATTGTAACATAAAGGAGGCTTATTCATCCTTTAGGCATGTTAATATTGGTAACTCGGATCATATTTCCCTGTATTTGGTGCCAATATACAGACCCTTAGTCTGACGTTTTAAACCCGAAAGTAAACTTGTTACAACATGGCCACAGGAGGCTATGGCCAGACTCCAAGATACTTTTGAGTTCACGGACTTTGGTTTGTTTGTCACAGAATCCCAGGTGGAGGAGAATGATAATTTGGTGAACGTAGACCATCTTATTTCTATTTTCTATGGTATTAGGCTATATCAATTGTTGCATTGAGAATGTGACCGTCAAGAGATGTGTGAAACTCTTTGCTAACAATAAACCTTGGGTTAATAGCATTTAAAGCCAAAGATCCAGTTGCTTTTAGGGCTGCCAGATCAAACCTAAAAAAGGGAATTTGTGATGCAAAAAAGGCATTCTCTGTCATGCTTGAAACTAAATTCAAAAATGACAGAGATGCGAGAAGCATATGGAGGAGAATTCAGGATATTACCGACCATAAGGCAAGCAGGAGTTACTCAATGCAACCAGCAGATCCCACGTTGGGCGAAATGTTGAATACTTTTCATTCACGTTTTGACAAGGAGGTTGACTTTCCTCGCACGTGTGTGGTTAATGAAGGCAACGGTGAGCCATTGGTGCTAGACGAGTTGTCTGTTAGGAAGTGTTTCGCTGCTATCAACCCCAGTAAAGCCTCAGGCCCCAATGGAATTCCAGGGAGTGTTATTAAGAACTGCTCGGAACAACTAGCAGGTATTTTTACCATAATTTTTAATCTTTCCTAAGCACAGTGTATTGTTCCTAAAAATGTTAAATCAACAGTAATTACTCCCATCCCAAAAAATTGTAAAATTAATACCAATGAGCCAAATGACTTCCGGCCAATTGCCCTTACGTCACTAATTATGAAGTCATTTGAAAAATTGATTATTAGACATTTAAAGGGCTTTATACCGGCCACCCTTGATCAGTTCCAATTTGCATATAGGGCCAGGGCCGTCTTTTCATATGTGCTCAATGGGCTCTTGCCCAAGGGCCTCAGGAGTATAAGGACCCTAGGCTGATAGCTGCTGGTCCCCTCTTTCCAGGGGTACCAGATTTTTGAAATTCGGCCCTAGGGAACCAGAGATATCCGACTTCAAAGCAGTGGTCCCCATCCAAGCCTGTTAATTGCTCTTCCCAGCCAGATATCTCAGGCTCTGTATGACTTAGAGTTTTTATGAGGGTATATTTCAAAAGCTGGGACTCTCCACTTTCGGTGGATACTAGCAGCTTGTCTCTACTATGCCCAGAACCAGAGGTATCAGCCTTCAAGCAGCTGGTCCTGCATAAGCTTCACACGCCTAATATACAGTTTTATATATTTGTTGGTGGATTGCTCTGGCTCCTGAACTCTGATCCCCAAGTCCCCAGTATCTCCTGACAGGTGAGACACTCTATTTTTTTATCCCATGCAAAGCTAAGAAATCTTTTTCCAGGAACTTGAGATATCTGCAGTCAAGCAAGCTGCTCTCTCACCAGAAAATTATGAAAATTAAGCCCACTCCACTATCGTCCCCTCCCTTACGTATTAAATGGGATCCGGTCTGAAGGTCGACACTGTCTAGGTCGACAATGTTTAGGTCGACCACTATAGGTCGACAGTCACTAGGTCGACAGGGATGGAAGGTCGACAGGGTTTCTAGGTCGACGTGCTAGATCGACAGGTCAAAAGGTCGATATGAGTTTTTAATTTTTTTTTATTTTTTTGCATTTTTTCATACTTAACGATCCACGTGGACTACGATTGGAACAGTAATCTGTGCCGAGCGAAGCGGTAGCAGAGCGAGGCACCTTGCCCAAAGCATGGCGAGCGAAGCGAGCCATGCGAGGGGACACGGTGCACTAATTGGGGTTCCCGGTCACTCTACGAAGAAAATGACAAAACCACACAAAACCTCATGTCGACCTTTTGACCTGTTGACCTACCACGTCGACCTAGAAACCCTGTCGACCTTCCAACCCTGTCGACCTAGTGACTGTCGACCTATAGTGGTCGACCTAAACATTGTCGACCTAGATACTGTCGATTTGATGATCCACACCCGTATTAAACACCCCCTACCACCCTGGAAGTCATGTACCAGGGCCCCTTCATTCAGCCCAATGCCACCTTCTACAGTTTAGTGCTCTCTCTCCCACTCCATCTGTGCAGTAAAGGAGTAATTAGCAGAAATTACTGCTCCAGGTCCTACATGCTGAGCGGAAGATAGAACACCCCTACAGCCCGCGGGACATCAAAACTGCCGCTGATAGCACCCCCACCCATGGAGGATGGGTAGGGGCCCCAGTGTATTGCTATGCCCTGGGGCCCACACTGCTGTTAAGATGGCCCTGCATAGGGTAAATAGATCTACTGACGATGCAGCCCTTACTCTATTTCACCATGTGCTTACTCACCTGGAAAATAGGGATTCCTCAGTAAGAATTTTATTCGTAGACTACAGTTCGTCTTTTAACACCGTTATTCCTACTTCTCTAGTTAACAAATTGACCCAGCTAGGTGTGGACAGTTTTGTCTACAGATGGATCTTTGATTTTTTTAACCAATAGGCCTCAGGTAGTCAGGATCAACAATAAAATCACAAATGAGGTAATGATTAGTACAGGTGTATCACAGGGATGTATGTTGTGTCTGTTACTTTATTCCTTGTTTACCTTCGACTGTGTTTCTAAATCAGACACGGTGCATATACTTAAATTTGCAGATGATATTGCTATCATAGGTCTCATTAGTAGTAACATAGTAACAATGACTCAGAATTCATATCTGAAGTATGTAGGCTGGAAAATGGAGTCAAGATAATCATCTAATTCTTAGGGGTATATTTACTAAAATTCGTATTTTTCCGAAAAAGGTCAAAGATCAATCACGAATGACATCGACAGTGTAAAATTGCAACTTTTTGAATTGATTACGACTAATTTACTAAGCTGCCGTATTTTGCCTTTTCGGGTTTTCCGATGTCGATGTCATTCGTCTTTTTTTACGGCAGTGATTTGCAAAACACTGCCGACTTTTTCAAAATGAATCTCGGCCGGATCTGTGTGATCCGTGCTGGGGTTCATTTTTTTTTTTTTTAAATAAACACTGTAAAACTTAAAAAAAAATTGCGTGGGGTCCCCCCTCCTAAGCATAACCAGCCTCGGGCTCTTTGAGCCGATCCTGGTTGCAGAAATATGGGAAAAAAAATGACATGGGTTCCCCCATATTTAAGCAACCAGCATCGGGCTCTGCGCCTGGTCCTGGTTCCAAAAATACGGGGGACAAAAAGCGTAGGGGTCCCCCGTATTTTTAAAACCAGCACCGGGCTCCACTAGCTGGACAGATAATGCCACAGCCGGGGGTCACTTTTATATAGTGCCCTGCGGCCGTGGCATCAAATATCCAACTAGTCACCCCTGGCCGGGGTACCCTGGGGGAGTGGGGACCCCTTCAATCAATCCCCCCCCCAGCCACCCAAGGGCCAGGGGTGAAGCCCGAGGCTGTCCCCCCCATCCAATTGGCTGCGGATGGGGGGCTGATAGCCTTTTGTGAAAATGAAAAGATATTGTTTTTAATAGCAGTACTACAAGGCCCAGCAAGCCTCTGTCACAACTGAGGGCTGGTGCTGACCAGGGGGAGCCTCAGTTGTAGGGGCTGAGGTATATGTGTACCTGGGAGGCAGTACAGGGTTCTTAGACAAGCAGGGAACCTTTAGAACAAATGCCCGAAGGCGTGACCAAGACAACGAAGGAAAGTTCAAAGGTTTATTAAACACAGTTCAGAGGAATACGGATGACTTGGTACAGGTAACAGGAATCACAGTTCAGAGAAATACTTGGGATCGATGGCGGAGCACCGATGGAGACTTGGGATCGATGGCGGAGCACCGATGGAGACTTGGGATCGATGGCGGAGCACCGATGGAGACTTGGGATCGATGGCGGAGCACCGATGGAGACTTGGGATCGATGGCGGAGCACCGATGGAGACTTGGGATCGATGGCGGAGCACCGATGGAGACTCGGGATCGATGGCGGAGCACCGATGGTTACTGGCAGGGCAGAGAACCGCTGGAAGCTAGAAGCTGGAAGCCGGTCTCAGGTAACTGCCAGTCACAGGGAGCAATGTAGACACTGCAGAGTCAGGCCGTACTGCAGAGAAAGTCCATGGAAGAACTGCACACTGGAATCACTGTAGACAATTGAAGCACTGACCACTCTTTCCAGCCCAGGAACAAGATATTTATACCAGCTGGGAAACAGGGATTGGCTGGCTGATTAAGCAGAGTCCAGAGTGCAGCTGCTGGGTAATCAGGCCGAGAGCAGAGTACAGCTGATAGGCTGAAAAGTAACATGTGATGAAAACAAACATGGCTGCACCCATGTTTGAACTTGGAGGGAAAGACTGTTTGTAACTTGCATGTGAAACTTAACCCTGATGCTGCCAGAATCACAGTAAAGAGATTAGAAACAATGAGATGCAGCGTGCTGCACACAGACAGTGCAGATGGAATCCAGGCTTGGAACACTGGGACAGTCTCAGGAGACATTTGGAAGGTAAATACTGATAAGGAATTACCTGGATCGTGACAGCACCCCCTCCTTTAGGAGTGGCCCCAGGACACTTCTTATAAATTCTTTACCTGAACAAATGGAAGAATCTAGATTGAATCCTGATGAACTTGAACTGGCTGGAACCAGAGGAGACTGTACTGGACCTATGGACGAGACCAGATTGAGTCCAGACAAACTTGAACCGGCTGAGACCGGCGGAGACTTTGGGCCGACGGATAGGACAGGATTGAGTTTGGAGACCGTTGAATCAGCTGGAACTGAAGGAGTCAGAATCCGGTTAGAACCGGAATGAGTGGTATCTGAGTGTTCAGTTAGACCATCCTGGACCTGGTCCATGCTGGATGCCAACAGGGTGGTGCTCTCTGAAGACGGCAAACAGGAGTTCATAACTGCATCTGTAGCACAAAAATTTCCACCTGGGAACTTGGCTCTGGATACTTCCCTTGGGGCTGAAACTTTGGTGACCCCTCCTGGGGTTGACGAATCAGACACCTCTCTCAGGGTTGATTTCTCCAGCACCCCTCCTGGGGCTGACAGATCAGAAACTCCTTTTTGAGAAGACTCATATGCCCCTACTAGAGCTTGAACATTGGATACCCCTCCTGGGGTTGCAGAAACGAACTCCCCAACTTGGGCTGTAGACACAGACGCCCCTTCTTGGGCTGTAGACACAGACGCCCCTTCTTGGGCTGTAGACACAGACGCCCCTTCTAGGGCTGAGGAAAGTTCGGACACTAGGATCTGGTACAGTACCAGATATTTACCGACTGTTTGTGTCCCCTGACGTAGCCGGAGGATATCAGAGGAGGCAGAGGTCACACGACCTGGTTCATCAAACATGCGCCTGAAGGTTGCCACGAAATCTGTGTATGAAGAGAGCAGGACATCAGACTTCTCCCATAGAGGTGATGCCCAATCGAGGGCGGAGCCACTGAGGAGGGAGATGATGTAAGCAACCTTGGTGCAGTCAGTTGGGAAACTGCCAAGCTGTAACTCGAAATATATCTCACACTGATTTAGGAAACCCCGACAGGCTTTTGGGGAACCATCAAACTTGGCAGGTGTCGGTAAATGGAGACAAGGAGCAGAAACGGGAATGGTGGGTGGGGATACCACCAAAGGTACTGCAGTCGGCACACTGGACGCCCCTGAACCACGGAGGGTTACTTGTATTCCATCCAGCCGAGAGGAGAGGTCCTGGAGACAGCGGATCACATGGCCCTGTGCAGTCTCCTGACGTTCAAGGCAGGCTGCAAGTTCTTGCATCGGCCTGGTCGCTTGGACCTGGTCTCTGGCCGGATCCATGGTTGTCAGTGCTTACTGTCACAACTGAGGGCTGGTGCTGACCAGGGGGAGCCTCAGTTGTAGGGGCTGAGGTATATGTGTACCTGGGAGGCAGTACAGGGTTCTTAGACAAGCAGGGAACCTTTAGAACAAATGCCCGAAGGCGTGACCAAGACAACGAAGGAAAGTTCAAAGGTTTATTAAACACAGTTCAGAGGAATACGGATGACTTGGTACAGGTAACAGGAATCACAGTTCAGAGAAATACTTGGGATCGATGGCGGAGCACCGATGGAGACTTGGGATCGATGGCGGAGCACCGATGGAGACTTGGGATCGATGGCGGAGCACCGATGGAGACTTGGGATCGATGGCGGAGCACCGATGGAGACTTGGGATCGATGGCGGAGCACCGATGGAGACTTGGGATCGATGGCGGAGCACCGATGGAGACTCGGGATCGATGGCGGAACACCGATGGTTACTGGCAGGGCAGAGAACCGCTGGAAGCTAGAAGCTGGAAGCCGGTCTCAGGTAACTGCCAGTCACAGGGAGCAATGTAGACACTGCAGAGTCAGGCCGTACTGCAGAGAAAGTCCATGGAAGAACTGCACACTGGAATCACTGTAGACAATTGAAGCACTGACCACTCTTTCCAGCCCAGGAACAAGATATTTATACCAGCTGGGAAACAGGGATTGGCTGGCTGATTAAGCAGAGTCCAGAGTGCAGCTGCTGGGTAATCAGGCCGAGAGCAGAGTACAGCTGATAGGCTGAAAAGTAACATGTGATGAAAACAAACATGGCTGCGCCCATGTTTGAACTTGGAGGGAAAGACTGTTTGTAACTTGCATGTGAAACTTAACCCTGATGCTGCCAGAATCACAGTAAAGAGATTAGAAACAATGAGATGCAGCGTGCTGCACACAGACAGTGCAGATGGAATCCAGGCTTGGAACACTGGGACAGTCTCAGGAGACATTTGGAAGCAGGGGCGGAACTACTGGCGGGGCAGGCAGTGCATTGCACTGGGGCCCCGCCGCACTCAGGGGCCCACAGCCGCCGGCCGGCATTTAGAACAGATTGACATGCGGACGAACGTCCGCATGTCAATCTGCGGTCTCCTCTCCCTCCCTGCTGCGGTGCCTGCTCCCCCGGCCCCCCCTCCCCCCCATATGTGTTGGAGGGACACGAGCGCATCGCGCGTCTCTCCTGTGTCCCTCCTGGCTCTCCCCCAGCTGTCTAAGGAAGCATGTGCCGTTCGTGAGCTCTGATTGGCTCACGAACGGCACTTCCTTCATTAGACCGGCCGGGGGGAGAGCCAGGAGGGACACAGGAGAGACGCGCGATGCGCTCGTGTCCCTCCAACACATAGAGGGGGGAGGGGGGGCCGGGGGAGCAGGCACTGCGGCATATACCTGGCACTGGGGGGACAGATCTGGCACTGGGGACATATACCTGGCACTGGGGGGACAGATCTGGCACTGGGGACATATACCTGGCACTGGGGGGACAGATCTGGCACTGGGGACATATACCTTGCACTGGGGGGGCATATACCCGGCACTGAGGGCATGTACCTGGCACTGGGGGGGCATATACCCGGCACTGGGGGGGGGCATATACCTTGCACTGGGGGCATGTACCTGGCACTGGGGGCATATACCTGACACTGGGGGGGGGCATATACCTGGCACTGGGGGGGGCATATACCCAGCACTGGAGGCATATACCTGGCACTGGGGGGGAAGCAGGCACTGGGGGGGGGGAATATCTGGCACTGGGGGCATATACCCGGCATTGGGGGGGCATATACCCGGCACTGGGGGCATATACCTGGCACTGGGGGGGAATATCTGGCACTGGGGGCATATACCTGGCACTGGGAGCATATAACTGGCACTGGGGGGCATGTACCTGGCACTGGGGGCATATACCTGGCACTGGGGGCATATACCTGGCACTGGGGGGGAATATCTGGCACTGTGGGAGAATATCTGGCACTGGGGGGGCATATACCCGGCACTGAGGGCATATACCTGGCACTGGGGGGGGAAGCAGGCACTGGGGGGGCATATACCTGGCACTGGGGGCATATAACTGGCACTGGGGGCATGTACCTGGCACTGGGGGCATATACCTGGCACTGGGGGGGAATATCTGGCACTGTGGGAGAATATCTGGCACTGGGTGCATATACCTGGCACTGTGGGGGAATATCTGGCACTGGGAGCATATGTGGCACTGGGAGCACGGCCCTAGCAACAAGCACTACCCACTAGCAACGAGCATGACACCCAGTGCATGAAACCCCTGGCAACGAGCATGACATCCTGGCACCGTGCATGGAACCAAGTGCATGAAACCCCTGGCAACAAGCAGGTAATTTAAAAGTAATTGGAAGCCTTACTGTAGAACTTAATGTGTAATGGGCATTACGGTGTGTGGCATAATGTATCACGGACATTGCGGTGTGTGTCATAATGTTTCAGGCATTACGGTGTGTTGTATACTATATCACGGGCATTGTGGTATGTGGTATAATGTCTCAGGATCATTGTGGTGTGTGTCATACTGTGTCACAGACATTGTATGTGCTATAATGTATCAGGGGCATTGCAGTGTGTAGCATAATGTATAACGGGCATTGCGATTCCTGGCATAATGTGTCACACGCATTACGGTGTGTGGAATAATGTGTCACAGGCATTACGGTGTGTGGCATAATGTGTCGGGGGCATTACAGTGTGTGGCATAATGTGTAGGGGGCATTACGGTGTGTGCATATTGTGTCATGTGCATTATTGTCAGTGATCGCAAAAACGCGCTATGGCGCGTATTTTACCCAGAAACAGCCGCCCAGGACTCACATTTAGAAGATGAGCGGGTCCCACAGGACGCGCTCATCTGAATATGTGTTTGCATGTGTTAAGCCTGTCAGCGGAATGCAGGAGGTGACTGGCTGTTTCCTCGGCCAATCACCTCCTGTAGTCTCCATCCAATCACAGCCTGCAGCATCTCCCGCTTTGAATCCTGCTCCCCGCCAGCACATGAATCTGTGCTGCAGGGCTGACAGACTGGCCCCGCTCATCCGGCTCCACTGCCGCTCTGCCGCCAGCACCCTCCTCTGCGACTGGGAGTACAGCTCCGGATCTGCCCGCCGCCACCCCCCTACCCGGGACCCGCTCAACGCCCCACCGAGACCCGACAACTACCTTCCAGCAGGAGCCGGCCGGGCTGCGCAGCTCCCGCTGTAGGTAAGCAGTAGACAGTGCTGCATCGCCCCGCTTCACCTGGAGTAGCTGGTGCAGATGCGGGATGTCCGGGGGCTGCAAGCTCCGTGTGTGCAATGTGAGGCCGCTCAGAGTGTCAGGGCCTCACTGACACCATTTTTCTGACAGCACAGTGCAGTGAGTGCACTGGCACAAGTAGCCAGCCTGCGCCGCAGCATGAAGGAGCTATCTGTGAAATCGCAAGCAGAGGCTGGCAAGAAGGAGCTCCTCCGATCGCTTCCCCTGACGGGCTGGCCACTGCTAAATATACCAGTAATCAGTACAACTGTGCAGTGACACTGACTTTCCCATTGCACCTGGGGCTCCACTACTTTGACACAGTTGGAACTGATTATCGGTATATTTAGCAGTGGCCAGCCCGTCAGGGGAAGCGATTGGACGAGCTCCTTCTTGCCAGAGAACAGCCTCTGCTTGCGATTTCACATAGAGCTCCTCCAGGCTGCGGCTACTACAGGCGCAGTCTGGCTACTTGTGCCAGTGCACTCACTGCACTGTGCTGTCAGAAAAAATGGTGAGTGTCAGTGAGTTGCTGCTGGGGGCGGAACCACTTGTGTCAAACGGCTCCTTCGTGCAACTGGAGGTGATAAGTGAGTGGTTACTGCAATGTGCCTCAGTGCTCTACCAGGCGCATTGTGTATAATAACGTGCTCTACCAGGCGCATTGTGTATAATAACGTGTTCTACCTGGCGCAATGTGTATGATAACGTGCTCTACCTGGCGCAATGTGTATGATAACGTGTTCTACCTGGCGCAATGTGTATGATAACGTGCTCTACCTAGTGCAATGTGTATAATAACGTGCTCTACCTAGTGCAATGTGTATAATAACGTGCTCTACCAGGCGCATTGTGTATAATAACGTGCTCTACCAGGCGCATTGTGTATAATAACGTGTTCTACCTAGTGCAATGTGTATAATAACGTGCTCTACCAGGCGCATTGTGTATAATAACGTGTTCTACCTAGTGCAATGTGTATTATAACGTGCTCTACCTGGCGCATTGTGTATAATAACGTGTTCTACCTGGCGCAATGTGTATGAAAATGTGCTCTACCAGGCGCATTGTGTATAATAACGTGTTCTACCTGGCGCAATGTGGCTGATAACGTGCTCTACCATGCGCATTGTGTATAATAACGTGTTCTACCTGACGCAATGTGTATGATAACTTGCTCTACCTAGCGGCAATGTGTATGATAACTTGCTCTACCTAGCGGCAATGTGTATGATAACATGCTCTACCTGATGCAATGTGTATGATAACTTGCTCTACCTAGCGGCAATGTGTATGATAACATGCTCTGCCTGGCGCAATGTGTATGATAACGTGCTCTACCTGGCGCAGTGTGTATAACGTGTTCTACCTGGTGCACTGTGTATGATAAAGTGCTCTACCTAGCGGCAATGTGTATGAAAACGTGCTCTACCTGGTGCAAAGTGTATGACGTGCTGTACCTGGAGCAAAGTGTATGACGTGCTGTACCTGGTGCAAAGTGTATGACGTGCTGTACCTGGAGCAAAGTGTATGACGTGATCTACCTGGATCAGTGTGCATAGGAGGTTCTACCTGGTGCAATGTGTATAAGCGCCACTACTGTGTGGTGTAATGTGAATTGACACTATTATGTGGTCACGCCCCTTCCCTATGGGGAATCTGCCTGCCGCTATGTATAAAAATGGGGAATCTGCCTGCCGCTATGTATAAAAATGGGGAATCTGCCTGCCGCTATGTATAAAAATGGGGAATCTGCCTGCCGCTATGTATAAAAATGGGGAATCTGCCTGCCGCTATGTGTAAAAAGGTAGAATCTGCCTGCCGTAATGTGTAAAAAGGGCACGCTATCTGCCGTTATGTGTAAAAGTGTATGGTGTCTGCCGTAATGTGTAAAATGGGGACACTGTCTGCCGTAATGTGTAAAATGGGGACGCTGTCTGCCGTAATGTGTAAAAAGTGCACGCTGTCTGCCGCTATGTGTAACGAGGGCACGCTGTCTGCCGCTATGTGTAACGAGGGCACGCTGTCTGCCATTGTGTAAAAAGTGTATGCTGTCTGCCGCTATGTGTAACGAGGGCACGCTGTCTGCCGTTATGTGTAAAAAGTGCACGCTGTCTGCCGTTATGTGTAAAAAGGGGAATCTGTTCGCTGTAAGGAGTAAAAGGGTCTCTACCTGGTGTAGTGGTGCTACTGTGCGGCGTAATTTGAAGAATGGAGACTACTGTGCACCGTTTTATGAATTGGTATTATTTTGTGGACACACCCCTTCCCCACGAAGCCACGCCTACGGCGCGCACTGCCCATGGGGTGGACTTGGATGGGATGGGGGGGGCCAAAGCATTTTGTTGCACCTGGGCCCACCGCTTGCTTGTTCCGCCACTGTTTGGAAGGTAAATACTGATAAGGAATTACCTGGATCGTGACAGCCTCCCCCGCATGCTGGTACTTGGAGAACCACAAGTACCAGCATGCGGCGGAAAAACGGGCCCGCTGGTACCTGTAGTACTACTACTAAAAAAATACCCAAAAAAAGACAAGACACACACACCTTGAAAGTAAAGATTTATTACATACATCCACACAAACATACAAACATACTTACCTATGGCCCCACGCAGGTCAGTCCTCTTCTCCAGTAGAATCCAAGGGTTACCTGTTGAATAAATTATACCCACCAGCTCCAGGGTCCCAGGCTCCTCGTAGCATCCATTTGTAATCCACGTACTTGAATAAAATAAAAAAATGGAGAGCCGAGCCACGCACTGAAAGGGGACCCATGTTTGCACATGGGCCCCCTTTCCACGAATGCCAGTAATCCACTCTGACTTCTGTCTAAGTGGGTTTCTTCAGCCAATCAGGGAGCGCCACGTTGTGGCACCTTCCTGATCGGCTGTGTGCTCCTGTACTGACTGACAGGCAGCACGCGGCAGTGTTACAATGTAGCGCCTATGCGCTCCATTGTAACCAATGGTGGGAACTTTCTGCTCAGCGGTGAGGTCACTTTCGGTCAACCGCAGGGCAGAAAGTTCCCACCATTGGTTACAATGGAGCGCATAGGCGCTACATTGTAACACTGCCGTGTGCCGCCTGTCAGTCAGTACAGGAGCACACAGCCGATCAGGAGGGTGCTACAACGTGGCGCTCCCTGATTGGCAGAAGAAACCCACTTAGACAGAAGTCAGAGTGGGTTTCTGGCAGTCGGGGAAAGGGGACCCATGTGCAAACATGGGTCCCCTTTCAGTGCGTGGCTCGGGTGTCCGTTTTTTTATTTTATTCAAGTACGTGGATTACAAATGGATGCTACGAGGAGCCTGGGACCCTGGAGCTGGTGAGTATAATTTATTCAATAGGTACCCCTTGGATTCTACTGGAGAAGAGGACCGACCTACGTGGGGCCATAGGTAAGTATGTTTGTATGTTTGTGTGGATGTATGTAATAAATCTTTACTTTCATGGTGTGTGTGTCTTGTCTTTTTTTGGGTATTTTTTTAGTAGTAGTACTACTACAGGTACCAGTGGGCCCGTTTTTCCGCCGCATGCTGGTACTTGTGGTTCTCCAAGTACCAGCATGCGGGGGAGGCTTGCTGGGACTTGTAGTACTGCTACTAAAAACAATATCTTTTCATTTTCACAAAAGGCTATCAGCCCCCCATCCGCAGCCAATTGGATGGGGGGGACAGCCTCGGGCTTCACCCCTGGCCCTTGGGTGGCTGGGGGGGGCACCCCTTGATTGAAGGGGTCCCCACTCCCCCAGGGTACCCCGGCCAGGGGTGACTAGTTGGATATTTGATGCCACGGCCGCAAGGCACTATATAAAAGTGACCCCCGGCTGTGGCATTATCTGTCCAGCTAGTGGAGCCCGGTGCTGGTTTTAGAAATACGGGGGACCCCTACTCTTTTTGTCCCCCGTATTTTTGGAACCAGGACCAGGCGCAGAGCCCGATGCTGGTTGCTTAAATATGGGGGAACCCCTGTCATTTTTCCCCCCATATTTCTGCAACCAGGGTCGGCTCAAAGAGCCCGAGGCTGGTTATGCTTAGGAGGGGGGACCCCACGCATTTTTCCCCCCGAAAATAACCACTTTCCCACCCCTTCCCACTGATATACATGCACGGATCTCATGGATCCGTGCATGCCTATCCAATCACGGTAAAAAAAAGCAGGTCTGTTTTTTTTTAGCACTTTTTTACGAGTTGTAATTTTTCACGGCAGTGTTTTTTTTTTTTTGCTTTGCACTTCTTAGTAAATTACCGAGATTCATACTTAAACAGCCGCGTTTTGACCGATGGTGTATTCATTCGTAATTTTTTTCTTGGACTTCCAAAAAATTACGAATGCCCTCATCACTGCCGTGATTTGAGTTTAGTAAATTACCGAGATGACACTTTGAAGAAAAAACGGCATCTCGGTCAAAATCGGGACCTTAGTAAATTTACCCCACAATGTTACAAAGACCAAAGAGATGACCTTGGATTTTTAGGACAACCCACCGGTACACTTACAGTCCTTTTGGTCCTGGACAAGCAAGAGGTGGAGATAGTAACATCTTTCAAATTCTTGGGTATAACCATATCTAATGATTTGTCATGGTATTGTCATATCGACAATGTCATAAAGAAAGCCCAACAGCGGTTATATTTTCTTAGGAAAATGCGTTCAGCAGGAATATCTGAGCCAATTTTAGTTAATTTCTTTCATTTCTACTCTTGTATTATTGAGAGTGTGCTTATCTACGGTATTTCTGTCTGGTATGGAAATTGTAATGTAGCAGTGCGTAAGTCGCTTGATAGAATTGTTAAAACCGCTGGAAGAATAGTACGTTTACAATTGCCAAATATCCAGTCCATTTATGAAAAGAGGCTCCTTATGAAGGCTAGGAGTGTATTGAGTGATGAGACCCACCCTAATCATGGGGTATTTACCCTGCTTTCTTCTAACTTATGTTATAGATCTTTGCTGTGTAAGACCAGTCGGTTGAAAAACAAGTTTTTTTCCTAAGGCAATTAATATGATTAATGGTCTAAAGGGTAGATAGGAGTGTAGTATATGCTTATGTGTCTACTTGTGTTCTTATGGCTTTTAAAATATTTTATTGTGCCTTATTGGTACTTGTAGTTTTGTGATATCTGATCATTCATACTGAAATTTCATTGTTTGTTCACATGTTGAATATTTAATGATAATAAACTCAAATTCTGCTCTACGAATTCAATTAAAGTTTTCAACTACGTACCATCCACAGACCAGTGGAAGCACAGAGAGGGTCAACCAAGATTTGGAGATGTTCCTCAGAATTCATGTTTCCTCCTCTCACGATGACTGGCTTGAACTGTTACCATGGGCAGAGTTTGCTCACAATAACTCTTACCATTCCTCTACAGGTCATCCTCCATTCTACACTGTATACGGTCTTCATCCCCGGGTTCCTCAGTTTCAAGATCTGCCTGCTCTTGATCTTCCTGCGGTCCAGAATTCGCTCAAGAGCTTCTCTGGAATTTGGGGAGAGGTTTATCGGCATTTGCAAAACGCTTCTGTTCGCTATAAATTCTGGTCAGATAAAAAGAGAAGAATGGTGCCTAAATTAAAAGTTGGAGATCAAGTTTGGCTATCGACTCGCAACCTGAGGTTACGAGTTCCGTCTATGAAATTCGCACCTCGCTACATTGGTCCCTTTCCCGTGGAAGAAGTAATCAACTCTGTGACTTACAGACTCAAGTTACCTGCTTATTTAAAAGTCTTCTCAGCCTTTCATGTTTCGCTACTAAAGCCATTAATATTAAACACATTTTGTAAAGTCCTTTCTCATTCTCCGAAAATCACCACAGACCGTGGAATTGAATTAGAGATCAAGAAGATTCTTGACTCTCAAGTAAAACATGGACGCTTGCAGTATCTTCTGGACTGGAAGGGGTATGGTCCTTAGGAACTTTCTTGGGAAGACTCATCAGACGTTCATGCTCCTGCTTTGCTTTGCAAATTTCATGAAGAGAATCCCAGTAAACTCAGTGGCTGTCCAGAGGCCATCCCAAAAAATGGGGGGGTAGTGTCACGGTCCAGCGGGTCGGATCATGGGAGCACCGGTACTTACCCGTCCAGACACTCTAGTGAGGGGGGTATGGGCTGCTGGCACGTCTGGGGGGACAGGGAGCAGAAGCAGCAGTGTGCGTTGGTGCAGCTTCCAGCTGCAGAGGTGCGGCATGGGCGCCACCATGTCAGCTGACCTGAGTGACCCAATGACCAGCAAGTCAACAGAACCAATGAGAGTCTGCCTGCAGGTATAAGTCTGGGGCTTTCTGGGTAAGAGATTGCCAGTGCAGCGTCTCTCACACAGCTTGTGTGTGTTTGTTACTCGGTGCTCTGCAGTATTGTTTATATAGCATCCAGTTGCTTGAAACCTACTCAAGACGCAGGATTGTCAGCTAGCATCATCACCATGCTCTGCTCTGCCGTCCTGCTTCACCTTCGCTTCCAGTGAGCCTCATCATCGCTCGTGTACCGCAGCTCCTCGCTTACGGAGATTTCCAGATGCTCACGGGAGTTTGTGCTCTATTTGTCCGTCCGCTCCTGGCAGTCTGACATGTCTCTTCATCACAGTACTTCTATTGAGACTTATGAAAAAGACTTTCAAACGGCCCGCTCAACTAATTCTTCCAAAAACTACCGACACCAAACCGCCAACCGCAGTCGGATTCACAAGATCCAACAGTGCTGACACTGACGTTCTGACTTTTCTGATGGCACCAGTGAACATCGCTGGTAGTTGAATGCCCTTGAGTGTAACTATTTGCAGGTTCTGTAAAGAGTAGCTCCTGTTTGGATAATGAAACAGATTGAATCTTGAATTGCAAAGCATCAAGTGTTTGATAAAGCTAAATATTTATCTTACTTAAAACCCTTTAAGAGGTCTAAGAACACTGTACGCTATTGACGTATGGAGTACCGTAAGGGTACGCACGTTGCGTAACAATCGCTTAGCCGTAGTCGAGACGCTCAATCGTCACGTTCGCTCACGGCCAAGAGATCACAGGCAGGCACGCTATTGGCTGCCGACTAACGTAATGATACGCTATTAGCGTAGCGGACGCTCGGGACCACGAGGAGATCACCAGCGGCGCTGACGCTCACAATGTTAAACCTTTATAACTATACCATGTTAGGGTATGTTAACCTATTCAGATCTGGTCTATAAACTCTCTGCAGTCATCAGTCAGAATTCTGTTTTTCTTTAGCAACCGGTTGGAGGTCAATGAATGATAAGATGACACAAATTCATGTGTAACCGAAGCAAATCATAAGTGACCCGCTCGGGGGCCGTCATGGCTTTATTATTTATAGCTTGAACACAAAGGGTTTATGCTTGCCAATACATTTAGCCAATCAGAATACACCATGTATGTCTTGAAAATACATCGATTGTCATACAATGTTAGAAGTGGCAACTAGGACAGCCTTGAAAATGGTTATTGTTTCGTTTATCAGTCTTTCGGACATAAACTCAAAAGATTTCTTTCTTTATTCTTCTCAATTAGCCTTGGATATATCTGGTGTTGCTTTGTCCGTTTTGGATACATTTCCAGTACATTTAATGTTGCATTTGTCTTGTACAAGTCATGCCTTAAAACAAGATTATTCAGCAAATATAGTATTCTGACCAGCTCTGCACATTTTTCTTAAGGACATATCAACTCATTTTGTGATTAACAGTAAATATCTTTTTTTTTTTCCCAAAACATTTTTATTGAAGCATCATCATGTCAGTTCAACACCATTGTGATAAGCCAGTTTAACATCGTCAAAAGGTAGGTTCACAAACATGCAGCACCACATATATCGAATTTTCGTTGTGTCATTGAATAATACATTTACACAGTAATGGTGTAGAGTACATTTGCATTTTCCCACCCGATTCCGATGACAACAAAAGTCAAGTCAAATATAATCAAGGTGAATGCCTGCCGTGCCACCAGTGCCCCACCTCCCCCCCCCTGCCACCTCCCCGGCCACCGCATGTTCAACATAAAACACCCCAGACGAGATCTAATGTTAACTAAAATATAATATCACAGAGGGATTGGAGGATCATTAGCGACCACCTGCGACATATACCAGACTGTATCCTTGAAGCTATTGTGGATTTGGGTCCTTAACGGAAGTGACAAGGTAGCTATATATGACTCCCACGTTAGAAAGAACCTCTCAACTTTGTTCTCTCTATCCAGCACCACCTCCACCCACTGCATCCTAAATAGGTAGTGTAGTTTAGCTTTGAAAAGTGCCAACAGTGGCTGAGTGGGTTGTAACCAAGTTTGTAAGATGGTTTTGCAGGCTGCTGCTCCTATAGCCAACAAGAGCCTCTTACCCCCATGCGATGTACGGATATTAGGTGGAAGCATACTAAACAAGGCCCATTCAGGTGTCATAGGGATGTAATTGATCAACCCATCGGTAGAATATTTCCTGACCTGAGTCCAAAAACCTCGAATTACGGGGCAATCCCAAAGACAATGAAATAAATCTGCTGAGTTAGCTCCACATTTGTAACAATTGGAATTTGGTGAATCACCTATCAAGAATCTCCTGTTAGGGGACAAGTAAGCTCTATGCAGTATGTTTAGAAACATGGTTATATATGGAGAGTAAGGCAGTAGAGCACATGCTCTAGTGTGAGAGCGAAGTATATCGTTTGATGATATATTTGGAATTCGGGAAAGCCATGGGGCTAGGTTCGTAGAAGATTTGTCTGGTATAAACACTTGCCTTATGCAGTTATACGTTATGGAAATGGCTTTTTGTGTCAAGCTTTGATTTTGTAGTAATGTGTCTAATGGGTTGTTCCAGTCCGACGATGCGAGGGGCCGTATAACAAAGCTAATATAATGTTGGGCCTGCAAGAATGCAATGGGGTGGGCCACCATCCAGGGATGGCGTTCCCCAGCATCCCGGAACGTGGAAGGCCTCCTTGCCGTTGCACAGACTAAATCTCTCACCGTCCTCACACCCCGGGCCTGCCAACCAGAAAATAAGCGGGAAGCCTGCCCATTCTGAAATTCAGGATTATCTACAAAGGTGAGAAAGAGGGATTTGTATGCATTTAATCCAAATTTGTGTCTTAGTACGTGCCAAGTTTTTCTAGTATGCCAGAGCAATGGATTATCACGTGTTTCTGGTGAGATATCATGGTCATATGCATGAAGAAAACTTGTAAGATTAATTCCTCCCAAAAATTCCGTTTCTAGTGATGTGTTCGCATAAAGATCTCGGCCATTTAGCCAATCTTTAATGTATCTGGTGTGGGCTGCATATGAGTATAATTGAACATCAGGAAAGTTTATTCCCCCATTGTTTTTTACTTGTTGTAGCTTGTTTAGTCCTATCCTCGGATGTTTGCCCTTCCAAATAAATTGTCTAAAACTACGGTTAATCGACTGTGCGTCTTTATTCGAGATCACATAAGGGAGTGCCTGTATTAAAAACATTAATTTTGGGAATGAAATCATTTTAATAAGGTTCGCTCTACCTAAGTATGATAACCATAGCCCCTTCCACCCATCTAGCTCTGATGCTATAGAGCGAATAGCAGTGGAGAAATTGAGATCGTAGAGGAGAAAAGGATTATGTGAGATTTTAACCCCAAGGTAAGTGAAATGTTGATGTGCCCACATTATTGGGATAGTGGATTTAAAAGAAACACGAGAGGAGGGGGTTCCAAGACGAAGTGCCACTGATTTAGATGTATTGACTTCGAAACCGGACACCCGTCCATACTTCGCCAAAAGGGAGAATATCTTTTCCAGGGATTCCGCGGGGTCCCCAACAAACAGCAAAATGTCGTCCGCAAAAGCGGTCAACTTCACTTCCCTTTGACCAATCTGAATTCCCCTAAAGTAATCTCCACCCTGGAAAAGTCTGAGCAATGGATCTATAGCTAAGTTAAATAAAATAGGGGAAAGGGGACAACCCTGTCTAGTACCCCTGGACATCATAATGGGGCTACTACTATATCCATTTATTAGTAAGGAGGTGGAGGGAGTATTATAGATGTATTTTATAAAATTAATGAACATAGGATCAAATTGCCGTGCATGAAGAATTCCAAACAGATGCGGCCATAAAACCGTATCAAACGCTTTGGTCGTATCTAGATTTAAAAGAGTGTTTTGGGTATGTGATTCTCCGTGGGATTTTACTACTGCTGCTATCGTTGTTCGAATTCCCTTGACTAGATGTTTATGTCTAACAAATCCCAGCTGGTGGTCAGTAAGAATCTGCGGGAGCAGCAGCTGGAGTCTGTCGGCCACAATTTTAGTTAGTATTTTAATGTCTGTATTAAGTAGCGTAATTGGTCTATAAGAGTCAATTTGCTGGGGGTCACGCTGCGGTTTGGGGATCAAGACTGTGTGCGCATTATTGAAATGAGGAAAGAATGTATTGTTGTGTAGAATTTCGTTAAACAGTTCACCCAAAGCGGGTGTTATGTGTCCTTGAAGTATTTTGTAATATTCGTTGGATAACCCATCTGGGCCTGGTGATTTATGTAATTTCAACTTTGAAATAGCATTAGTTATTTCTTCAAGTGTGATATCCTGTTTCAATATTTCATTTTGTGAACTAGACAATGTGGGAAGATTTGCTTCAGACAAAATACGATCATGTAATGTCTGGTCAAATGGACGTGCACCGTACAAATTAGAAAAGTATGCTTCGAAGTGTGCTAGGATACGTGAGCTTGTTGTGTCAATTGAAGACGAGTTTGGGTCTTTAATGGCGGTAATCAGTCTCTTTGGGGCGCTCAATCTGGACATGGTGGCTAGCAGTCGGCCAGTCTTGTTGCCCCACCGAAAGTATTTAGATTTTGAGAAGGTTAGATCACGCTGTGCCTGTGACAACAGGAAATCATCCAACAATTGCCTTGCACGTGTGTATGTCTGTTGATTATCCGGGGAAGGGGAGTCTATGTATGTTCGCAATGCACCCGTTAATGAAGCGTGAAGAGCTTGGTATTGCGCGGAGACTTTCTTTTTCCGTTTGGAGACATACTCTATTATGTTTCCTCTCATAGTAGCTTTAGATGCCCCCCAGAATATAGTCGGTTTCTCCCAAAAGTCGATATTGTCGTCAGTATAAGTCATCCAACTATTTGTTAGAAAAAGACGAAAGTCCTCTGAGTTGTATAAGTAAGTCGGGAATCTCCAAGGCTTAAAGTTCCCAGCTGACGTGGGTCTGGCGAGATGAAGTGTAATTGGGGCATGGTCGGAGACCAGAATGTTATGGATGTCTACTTTTAAAACACGCGACACCAGGGGATCACCTATGAGAAAGGAGTCTATTCTAGACCATGAGCCGTGTACCGCCGAGAAAAAGGTGAAGGAATGGTCAATTGGGTTAAAGAGCCTCCAAATGTCGCTAAGTTGTAGTGTTGTTTTGAGGAAGTGCCTTTGTGTATAAGAAGTTGATAAAGGGTTCTGCGGGGCAGGCTGTTTATCAATCATTGGGTCCTCTACGGAATTAAAGTCTCCTGCAAGTACTAGTAGACCATTCTGTCGCTGCGCCAAGGTTTGAGCCAAAGATTGTAAAAATTCTGAGGTTGACACATTAGGTGCATAGATATTAACTAGTGTGTAATTTGTTCCCCATATGGTTACGTCTAAAATTATGAATCTTCCTTCTGAGTCAAGTATAGAATTAGTGATGGAGTATTGGACATCTTTCTGAAATAGAATAGACACTCCCCTGGTTTTATTGCGGAATTTAGATGAAACGCATTCGCCCAGCCATGGAGCCCGCAGTGTCGATTCGCCTCCCGCCTCCCAATGGGTCTCCTGCAGGAATATAACGTCTGGATGAAATTTGCGTAAGTGATTCACCACTCTCTTTCTCTTAACGGGAGAGTTGAGGCCTCCCACGTTCCAGGATATTAGCTTCAGAGGAGCAGGGGTGTTCAAAGGAGGAATGGGTTGGGGATTAGATTGCATTATCCAACACCCAGCTTGGGGAACCATCTCGCAGTGTGGTATGTACATGTTGGGAAAACCCCTCCGTCCCAGCCATCGGAGGAGGTCGAATATCTAGGGGGACAGGGGGAGGGCGTAGGCACCGGCAGCATCGACCTAACAAACAAACAATGCTTCAATCCACATTTTCTAAATTTTCCATAACCAAACATCATAAGAGTAGTCAATACGCTTAAAGTATTGACACCCATGAACACATACAAAAAAAACCCAAAAACAAACAAACATGAGAAATAGAAGGACAAAAGCATAATAAAAACAAAACATCAGATCATTTTGAGTAGCCTTGTAGTATCTACTGGCATTATATCTTAGTGTATATGGTTATAAGTAACCACTTTATACTTAGCGATCAGATGGTCCCCCTGCATGGAATACCCTGTCAAAGTGTGTTTTAGCCAATGTCGGGTCAGAGAAAAAGATGTCGCGGCCATTTTCTTGCACTCGCAGTTTAGCCGGGTATAGTAGTTGGAATCTTGTACCGCTGTCATGTAGTAATTTGCATACCCCTGCAAATTCCTTTCTTTTTTGGGAAACAGAGGCCGAAAAGTCCTGGAAGATTAAGATTTTTGACCCATTTACCTCTAACCGTGAGCTCTTACGATAAGCTCCCAGAATCGCCTCTTTCATGCGGTAGTCTAAATATTTGGCTATGACAGGCCGTGGTCTAACCGCAGAGTCGGGTCTTTCTGGTCCCAATCTATGTGCCCTTTCAATATGCACTAGGAAAGGGGAATCTTGGGCCCCCAGTTCTTTGGGGAGGTCAACTGTGAGGAACTCAAGAAGTTTAGGGCCCCTAACCGTTTCAGGGATGCCAATGAAACGAAGATTATTTCGTCTATGGCGATTTTCCATATCATCAACCTTGGCCTGGAGATTTTGAATGGAGGAGGTCTGGGTATCCACTAGTCTTTGCAGTGAATCCGCACGATCCTCCGAATCACTAGTTCGTTGTTCTAAAGAGGCAATACGGGTAGTATTGGTATCTATTTTAGTTAAGGCTGCGTCAAATGCAGTTTGTAAGGTTTCCAGCTTTTTATCAATTAATGGCATAATGATTTTCGAGATTTCCTGGGCCGTTTCTGCGGCCGAGGGAACCCTTGGGACAGGAGCGGGAGAGGGGGGGGCACTTAAAGAATCTTCCTCTTCTGAGTTATGCACCGGAGAAGAGGGAGCAGTAGCTCTTCCTTGATTGTTTTTGGATTTCCCCGTCCTCGTATTCGCAGAAGAGTGTTGGGACTTTTGGGAATTTGTTCTGTTACAGTATTTATCCATTATTCTTTACCTCTGTCCCTGTTTACTGTTAATTTGAACAAAAAGAATAACTGCTCTTGCAGTGAGTGTTTGCAGGTTTGAAAAAGGCTACTCAAAGGATTGTGTCCAGTCACCCCAAAAGTGACAGTCGCCCGTAGCGGCTAGGTCACTATTTACTGTTAAGTTGAGCAAAAAGATTATCTGCCTTTGCAGTAAATGTGTGCAGGTTTGAAAAAGGCTACTCAAAAGATTAAATTAGGTCTACATGCCTCGTGAAGGGTATATTGAACAAGAAATAACTCTTAATAAAAAAAAAAAAAAAAAAAGCAAACAAAACAAAACTGTAGGACTGTAAGATCGCACTGTGGTCGTATTGTGTTTCAGAATCCGTCAAGTAATATACACAGCTATTTATCAGAGAGATACTAGTTGTCGCTGTTGCGTAAGCTATGTGCCCTATCTATTAGTTTTATGTAGTAAAAGTTTCCAGAGAGAGGGGGAGGGGAAGAGAGAGGGGAAAAAAATAAAATAAAAAAACCCACAAAAAATTATACAGGTTGAGATCACGCTCTGTGCGGCAGAAATGCAGGGCGCGTAGATGATATAAAGTAAAACAAGCAGGTACCAAGCTAGTCTTCACTTACTTATACGTTCTAGCCGATAAGTTGTACAACAATGAAACAACCACTATAGTGCCATGCCTATAACACTGAAAACAGTGGCATTAACATTAGATGGGAACTCGAAAGATCTAGAGGATATATTGTGCCCACGTCAGAGGATCATCAGTGTTCTCCTCATAAAAAAAAAAAAAAAATTAGACAAATTAAAAATCTGGGTAGAATTGATTCAAAACAGATGGAGTGAAAATTACCCTAAAATGTGAAAAATTAGGAAACAAAAGGGTCTCAATGTTGAGGTTCCGACCTTAATGAATCTAAAAACAAAAAACAAAAAAAACAAAACAAAACACAAAAACAAAAAACAAAACAAAAAAAATAAATAAAAAACCCACAAGTATTTAACCGAGTATGGTGTGTGAGTACAAAGCTGCCAGAAAGACAGAAGCAACATTGGTTAGGGATTCAGAATATTAGCTGGACTGTAAAATTACCAGCCCCTAGATGGCACTGTTGCATAAGTTATAAGCACTTCTTGTACAGTAAGCACTTCACCCGAGCATTTAAAATTGGTGTATGTCAAACAGTTTTCTCCAGTGCCAACCTATACCTGCAGGTGGGTTATGGTAATTTAGGGCTCAAGACACACTTTGTGTATCCCCAGGGAATTGTGTCCATCAGTAACTGCTGTGCATATGTGAGCAAAGTCTACATCAAAGACATCCGGATTCAGGCAGCCCAGACCAACTCTTGTTAGTAAAGTTGTACGTAGCTCAGGCTAATCCTAAGGTAAAGTTCCCAAGAGATTATATGTTCAACAGCCAGCTGTGGGCACAGTTGTCTCCCTACAGAGGGGGAAGACCCAATTGCCTGATCTGGGGTGCCCAAAATAGTTTTTTGGCTCAACAGTTAATATGTGTCCAGGCACAGGTTCTAGCCAGGGGAGCAGTTGTTTAAGTCCAGTAACCAGAGAGAGTGGGGAAGGCAGCAGGGAGGGAAGATAGACTATTTGGTGAGGGGGTGCAGGGTGGGATATGGAATACACAATAGGGGGGGAGGTTCAAAGAAATTGGAAGGTTAAAGAAGGGATGTTAATTAAGGAAAAAAATGAAAAAATGGAAAGGAAAATAAATAAATAAAAAAATAAAGAAAAGAAAATGGGGATGTACAAACAATATTAGTACCCGTCAGGGGAGGGAATGTAGCCAGGTGACCAAGATCCCTCTCACGTTCAGCAGTACGGCTCCAGCTCCGAGTTCCAGCAAGGAGACACCGGAGGGCAATTCAGATCCAGGCTAAGATGAAGGCTTCTGGTTCTTCTCCACCTCCTCAGCTCACGCTCATCCCAAGGATCCCTACAGAAGCCGCCCGCGGGGTTACTCTCCTGCGCGGTATGTGAGGAGATCTTCCAAGGCCACTCTCCGTCAGCTGGCCTCACCGTCCGCTCCGGAATCCACCGCCGCACACCACTCCGGCGGGGCCGCCCAGACAGAGCCGCTAAAGTGCACTGCGCCGTCAGTCTTCCCGGGGAGGAGAAACAGCAGACCCCGGACCTATGCAGCACAGACAGCACGGGGAACCGCTTCGGCTGCACCTCCGACCACGGCCCCCAGCAGTTCCAGCCGATCCTCCACGGAAGAGGGGAGTCGGATCGCGGGCCACCCGTCACACGCCGCCGCCGCCGGTCAGCCCCACTGGTTTAGCCACTGATGCAGGCGGAATGCGGGAGGGCAAGGGGCTCGGTGAGTGGCACAGATAGTGCTGATCTTCGGGCAATGGCGCAAGACCACGCCACCAGGGCCCGGGGAGGCCTGACTTTTTGCAGGCAGGATTCCGGCGTAAATACAGCCCCAGCCGCCCCAATAGGTAGCTTTTCAGGCAGAGTAAAGCCCCCTCTATAAAGCTGAGGTACAGAGTCCTGTTTCACAGGGGTTTTAGTAGGTGATGGGGATGGATTTTACCAAGGGGAGACGGAGCCATTTTAAAATGCGGCCATCATGATGCGCCGCCCACCGGAAGTCCCCAACAGTAAATATCTTAATAAATGCGAAAAAACGTGAATCAATATATATTTGCTATACTGCGGAAGCTCCTACACCATCATTTCCCCTCTTTTTGATTCCACTTTTTCTCCCTATTCTACCTACACTACACTACCTAGGCCTGAACTATTTCCTTTCAGTAAACCAGTCCCCTGGACTTATAGTCCACAACTTGGGGATTACCCCTAACAACAACCAAAGGATAAGCAACTTCATTCTTCTGGCTGGAGAGTCACTGTCAACTTCTTCGAGTGGGATGCATGTAATCAGGTATCACGACTTTTCACCTTAATTTAAGGTAGACATGGTTAGCAGCACTTGATATGGACCATCATATCTTGGTTCAAAGGTCTTTCTCACATGTCTCTTTAAATAGACCCAATCTCCTGGATTTAGTTTATGCGTAGCTGATCCTTCTGGGTCTGGAATAGAAGAAAACACTCGGCAATGGAGGTTAGTCAATGTTTTACAGACCTCCTGTACATAACCTGTAAAAATAACCATGATTATGTTGTAATTGTTGTGGATAATAACAACCTGTTCTTAGAGCTGACCCAAACAATATTTCATATGGAGTCAGTTTACTAGGTTTCATGGGTGTGGTCCTAATATTGAACAATACTATAGGTAGGCATTCTGGCCGTTCTTTTGGTTTCTGTCATTTTCTGTAGTTTTAGCTTAAGGTCAAAGTTCAGATGTCCCCCCTCCCACTCGCCTGGGGGCGGTAAGGCACGTGGAAGGCCTGCTGTACCCCCAAATCTTTCATTATATGCTGCATGACTTCTCCTGTGAAATGTGTACCTCTATCTGATTCTATAACCTCAGGTATCCCAAATCTACATACTACTTCTGCTATCAGTTTCTTTGCAGTGGTTTTTGCTGTGGCTTTGCTTACTGGCCAGGCTTCGGCCCAGTAACTAAACATGTCCGTTGTTACTAGTACATATTCATATGGACCGCTTCGTGGCCACTGTATATAGTCAATTTGTAGTCTTTCAAATGGGTAAGAGGCTTTGGGTATACTTCCTAGAGGTGTCTTGGTTCTTTGTCCTGGATTGCTGATTCCACAGATCCAGCATCCTGCTACAAAGTTTGTTGCAGCTTTATTGAAGCCAGGAGCTATCCAATGCCCTTGTACTCTATTCACCATGGCTTCCTTTGAATGATGTACTTGTCCATGAGCTACTTGTAACATAGGTGGAAATAGAGCTGCTGGTAGACAGTACTTTAATTCTCTTGACTTCCAAAGTCCATGTTCATCTTCTTCTGCCCCCAAATCATCTCCATTTCTCCTTTTCTCCTTGTGATGTTTGTTGTTGAATTTTGATCAACTCCTCTCACTGGGCATTTGCTTCACATCTT